>NC_089841.1:107029262-107338262 GCF_035609145.1 Eleutherodactylus coqui | reverse complement strand
GCCTCTGTTTGGCTCACACAGAAATAGGAAATTCTGCGCGTGTTTTCACACAGACAAATCACGGTTGTCTGCATAGGATTGGATTATGTAATGCAATCCTATGGCATAGGGCATGGGCGGAAAATCTGCGGGAAATCTCGCCGCTGAATTTTCGACCCATGTGCAGGAGGCCTATATTTTTCAAAAAATCATAATATCTTGTAGTTTTCACTCTGGCCACTAAGCCAAATATTGTGATACTTCCTGTTTTGTATAGCATCCTCATGAACCATAGAAACTATAGATGGGGCAATTCATAGATTTTTATGAGAGAGTATTGTGGGTGTGACCTGTACAGAGGTTATTGTGCAGGGAGTGGGAGGAGGAGAGCTGTGACCATCACTGAAGGTAAATTGTGGATCCTGTATTATCGTATGTGTGTTAAGGCCCATTTAGACACAACGACTGTCGCTGAAATGCCATCTTTTGAGCGATAATCATTGTGTCTAAATGCACGGCCATTGTGCACTGTTCGTGCACTATTTGTTTATAGTTGATTTCTAGCAAATGAAATCATCAATCACTCTTATCAGTGCCATAGGCTGATTTTCTCAGCAGGTGGCACTGATAGCATTCTTTCAGCTGGTATCCCGCAGGGACCTCCCAGCAGCATACCAGTTGAAAGCTCAGAGAACAAAAGAAGCTGTCAGCACTCCTGCTGTTTCTCGGAGCTAGCAGCTCAGCAGGACACCACTGAAAACAGTGAGAACAAAGCAGCTGCTTTGTATATGCAAACAGCTGCTTTTTTCTCACAGTCAGAGGTGTCCCGCTCCGCCTGCATTTAACTATTTAAGTAGCTAATTAGCTACTTAAGAGTTATGCAAAGATGATCGTTCAAAACTGTCACTTGAACTGCAGCTTGAGCGATTTTTGAGCGATCATCTTTCAGTTTAAATGCACCTTTATCTTTCATTGTAATCCTACCTATGGTAATAAAGAGTTGGCTGCTGAGAACTCTGCAGAACAGGAAGTGTCAGATTATTATTAGGCCTAGTGGCCAGTGTGAAAACTCCAAGATACAAGCATTTTTTTAAATATACACTGCTTGGCATAGTGTCCTTTCACGATTGGAAGTTCTCTGTATGGTAATTAGACATGTGACTCCAGATTTCAGCGTAAAATCAAGTAAGCAAGTTTTTCATGGATCAGTCTTAGCATGAAAATCGAGCGATCTGAGTGAATTTGTATGAGGCATGGTCACTGGTGCTAAACTAGCCATTAATTTAGCCATTTAAGGGTCTCTTTTTTGCGGGATGGGTTGTCTTTTTATGGTTCAAAAGTATTTTATTTGCTGTTCGGACAATACAATATAATATCATTGCAAAATTAGTTATGCAGCAGTTAGAACCTAGCCACCCTTCGTTTTCCTCGCTAGGTCCCCCGCCACCCAGAGTCCTCAGCTGTTTTTATCTATAACGAATGAAACATAAGAAACAGAATAGCCCTTAATCCCCTGTTTTAAATTGCTACAAATCCCTTTTCCAGGGGAGTTAAAGAAGGGAGGGGGCTATAAGAATACCATTGTTATGGACCAGAGTAAAGAGAACCCTGGTAGAGAAAGAGAGGGAAAATGGGTTGTCTTTTTAAAAGGTACCATTTTATGTACCACAAAAAAAATTTCTAAGTGGGGTGAGATGGGTCTCATTGTGCACTAAAAATGACATGGTAATTTTATTGTGTGCGACCGTACCATTGTGGTGATGCTAAATTTTTATATATATTAAAGCAGAATTATATATATATATATATATATATATATATATATATATATATATATATATATATATATATATATATATATATATATATAAAATAAAAAGTAGAAAAACAAATATATATTTTATTTTTTTTCTACTTTTTAAAAAAAAAATTTTCTAATGTACTAATATAAAAAATAAAAAAAAGCTTGTTTGTAATTAAAAAAATATATAGCTTTTGTCACCATCTTCTGAGACCCATGATCTTTTTATTTTACAAGATAAAATCCACAGCAATGTAAAAATAACATGGCATCAGAAAATACCTCCAAAATTGGTCATAAGGTTGAAACATCCACACGCCACACTTTGCATAGCAAACTGGCACCGAGCCCATAATTAAAATTATTATTTTTTAATTATTTCAGATTTTAGATTGTCTTAAGATCAGACTAGAATACAACTTCATTTAATATCCTATTGCAGTATTTCCCCTGCAAGGCAACTCGGTGTCATCTCACGTTATGAGTTTCCAGAGACGAGTAAAGTGGCATCTTGAATGCTCAAGACTGAGATGGCTAATAATCCAAAGGTGTTGTGGCCTGGGAGAATTTAGTGTTTTGTTTTTCTTATCTCCACATATATCTGGGCAGGCAAGGAATAGCAATATTATTGCTTGTAAGGCTAAACAGGGCAGAGTAGTAATAAAGTAGAGAAGGTTTCGGGGTTCCCTCACAGCACAGTAATATTCAGAAATCAGAGAGTAACATCTAAGTTGCTAAGAAGGATCTACAACTCACTACTTGGAGAGAAAAAGGACATGAAGAAAGATGGAACCGAGCAAAATGTTATTCCTCAACTGCAATCTAAGTTTGTAACCTTTAAAAGCTGGATTGTTAAAGTTATATTGCTTGTGTTACTTATCGCAAGTTTAATCGGGATCCTTGGAGATAAAAATAATCCAGTTCTCTTAGACCATGTGATCTTGGGAATACACCTTTTAAATATTGGAATCAGCAGTGTCATATCCTGAAATTAATTATGGGTGGATTTACTAGAAATGTGTAAAGATGTAGCAAAGTGTGTATAGGTAAAAATGCAGTACGTCTTATATAACAGCTTCATTGTTCCTGTTCCTTACATTCACACTTTCTCCACCAGTTTTTCATGCAGTTATTTAAGGCCCTTTTACACGGGACAAGTGTCCGGCAAATGATGCCCGACACTCACCCCCATATATACTTGCTCTCATACTTTTACACAGGAGTGAGCCTCATTGGATCGCTCACAGCGTGGCCAGAGGGGTGAGGGGCGGCTGGAGGAGAGTTCTCTCCCCGTTCTCCCCCGCCCCTCTCCGTTCACTGTAAGCAGCGGCCGCTCATACACTATTCTCATCTAGTCATTCAGTTTCTGCATGCTTTTACACAGTACGAACTTCCTTTAAGACCCTGCGGTAGCGTGTTGTTTTGAAGGGCTGGAACGATAATCGTCCAGTGTAAAAGGCCCTTTAGTATTTGTAACCTTTGATTTCCTGATTGTTTCTCACTCTATTTCATAACATATTCAATTGCTTTGGAGATTTATTGTATTCTAAACATGAACATCGGATCAAAATTAGTATAATGCCTCAACTGAGAAGGGGCTGCAGTATCTCTCCCTCAGTATGTATAGGAGACGAGGAGAGGCTGCAGTATCTCTCCCTCAATATGTATGAGATATGAGGAGGGGCTGCAGTAGCTTTCCCTCAGTATGTATAAGAGGCAAGGAGGGGCTGCAGTATCTCTCCCTCAGTATGTATAAGAGACGAGGAGGGGCTGCAGTATCTCTCCCTCAGTATGTATAAGAGGCAAGGAGGGGCTGCAGTATCTCTCCCACAGTATGTGGAAGAGATGAGGAGCGGCTGCAGTATTTCTCCCTCAGTATGTATGATAGGTGAGGAGGGGCTGCAGTATCTTTTCCTCAGTATGTATAAAAGATGAGGAGAGACTGCAGTATCTATACCTCACAGACAGACGGGTATATGGCAACAGGTTTCTGTGCTCCTATGCGTACCTTTTTCGAGCCTATGAAACAACTAGTACAAGGATTGCTTTGCAAGATGTGGAAGGGCTGCAGTATCTCTCCCTCTGTATGTGTGTGAGATGATGGGAGGCTGCAGTATCTCTCCCTCTGTATGTGTGTGAGATGATGGGAGGCTGCAGTATCTCTCCCTCTGTATGTGTGTGAGAGGATGGGAGGCTGCAGTATCTCTCCCTCTGTATGTGTGTGAGAGGATGGGAGGCTGCAGTGTCTCTCAATCTGTATTTGTGTCAGAAGAAGCACTAAGAGTGGGATATCTGATTGGCTAGGAACATACATCGTTCTGACATCACACTAGGAAAGCCCACCACTCAGCATGCATGGGGAGAAAATTTACATTTACAGATACAGAAGGAAAAAATATTCAGCTTATACAAAATATTTCTGGCTGCACCATGTTTTACGTACAATTGGTGTTGCCAAATGAGTAAATGTGTTGTGCTTTTTAAATAAGATTAGGTGCACTGTAATATTACATCTCAACTATGTAGCACCACTGGAGAGGTGATTAAGAATATTTAGAACTTTTTGAGCTTTAGGGGTTATTTTTTCCTTTTTGTAAATGCTGAGCCACATTATGTGGGCCCGTGAGGCACTGGGTCTTCTAGACCAATGACATGTCATAAATATGTTATGTGGGCTTCTAATGTTTACTGGATGTCACTCATAACATCCCATTGACTGCAGTGGTCATGTGGGAAAACAACCATGTGACCGCAGCAGACAACAAAGTAACTGGAGATTGGAACAACTGTGGGGAAGCAGTGCATCAGTGGAGACATGAGTATGTGATATATTATAAACTTAGCAGCATGCAGTTACATCTCAGACAGATATGCAAATGATTAGTATTGTAGTGTAATTTTATGAATAATATTGCCACCTGAGGCCCTAAAAAGTCGTTCCACCCTTGGCCTATAAAAGGCTCTCAGAGGCTACTTGTGTGTGTAGTGGACCTCTTTTTCCACTTTCATAGAGCTTGTTGTCCACTAAACATGCCTCTACAACACAATCAAAGACATTTTGCCCAGTTAACAGAAGTTTGAACGGGGCACATTATTGGAATTCGAGAAGCTGGATGGTCGTATCAATAATATACCTGCCACCTGGGCTGTTCTAACCAGGCTGTTTGGAGATGTTGGAACCAGTGGATGCATGAATGCGTGTACACCATGCAACCGGGCTCAGGACGCCCTTGACAGACCACCAGTAGAGAGGATCGTCTGATTGTCAGACAAGCACAAGAAGCTCCAAGTGTTAGTTGTCCACCATCCAAAGACTGGTAGCACTATCGTTACAGACTCCTGTGTCTGTCGGAACAATTTCCAGGCACTTGACTGAAGAATACACTGCTAGTGTGATGATTTGGGGGGCCATCACATACAACAGTTGGTCACCCATAGTAGTGATACGAGGGACAATGGCAGCTCAGCGATATGTTCAGGATATCCTGCAGCCACATGTGTTTCTCTCATGGCAGGGCTTCCAAGAGGCATTTTCCAGCAGAATAATGCTTGACTGCACAGAGCAACATTGTCTCAGGAATACCTCCATATTGCCACACTTGCGTGGCCTGCCCGGTCGCTAGCTTAATCTCCAATAGGACATATATGAAACCATCTGGAATGCCATCTTTGACAGACTATGACTTTACATGATCTAGAGGCTGAGTTACAGCAAATATGGACCAATATGTCACAGGATTCCATACGGAATCTGTATGCCTCTATGCTCACTCGTGTCACATCTTGCATCTAAGCTAGAGGCGACCCAACAGGATACTAGAGCCTCCATGCCTGCCCGTATCACATCTTGCATCTAAGCTAGAGGTGACCCAACAGGGTACTAGAGCCTCTATGCCTGCCCCTATCACATCTTGCATCCAAGCTAGAGGCGGTACAACAAGGTACTAGATCCTCCATGCCTGCCCATACCACATCTTGCATCTAAGCTAGAAGCGACCCAACAGGGTACTAGAGCTTCCTTTAAAGTGTTCTATTAGAGAGCCAGCGATAGTCGCTTCTGTGTGACAGCACGGGAACGAATACATGCAGGACGAGTGTCGGGCATCGTTTGGCTAACATTCGTCCCGTGTACATGGGCCTTTAGTGTCCTTTTAACATGGAGCAATTAATCATTGAAACTAGCGAAAGAGTAGTCTGTTTTCAAACGATGTCCGTTTACATGTGCAGATAATCATTAAAAAAATGTCATTTTTTTATATTAAAGCTCGTTCAGTCCATCAGGGGACTCTAGAAATGCCTGGGAATGGTTTGCGAACGACTGGCAGTCATTGGCCACTGATCGATGTTGTTCATTTTCGCACAATTCAATGAAGATTTGAATGATAAACTGTGTAAAATGGCCCATAAGAATCAGTACTTTGCTGTTAGAGATAATTTGGTGTGTTGGGTTTTAAAACTTACTATAGTACATGCAACTGGCTCTATAGTACATGCAACCGGCTCTAATATGGATAGTGCATCTCCACTTGTGGAGAAAGATACACTTCTTCCGGGGCATCAGCAGATAACAATGTCTGTTTGAAGGTTATTAACTTGATGATTGCACAACTGGTATACTTGACCCTCAGCGGTAATCCCTGTCCATAAAATAACAGGTCTCTCTCATCTGGCTTTTTTCTCCCCAACAGTGTGTGCTTAGGGGTCACTCTATTAAACACGGGGTCAATACGTGCCACATCAATGTAAATTCAGTGTGGTAAACCCAATGTCTTATTGTTTCTGAAAATGCGAGCCTGAGTGACAACACTGCGGAGAATGAAGGTTATAAACTGGTTTAGTGACTTTATAGACGGCAGATGTCTTAAGTGTTCCATTACAAACAAGCATACGGCTTCTGAACACGATCATGAGCTAGGCTGCACTATATACATCTGAATCATGGAAAGTGACCACACATATACCTTTGTGGCCTGCTTAAAATCACTTTTCATGATAGAGTTATGAATGAAGAAGTTTACCGACACTTTGCAACGCAGCCTCTTCACTCCCTAGTAGACATGAGCGAGCACCAAAATGCTCGGGTGCTCGTTACTCGGGACGAAAATTTCGCGATGCTCGAGGGTTCGTTTCGAGTAACGAACCCCATTGAAGTCAATGGGCGACTCGAGCATTTTTGTATTTCGCCGATGCTCGCTAAGGTTTCCATTTGTGAAAATCTGGGCAATTCAAGAAAGTGATGGGAACAACACAGCAACGGATAGGGCAGACGAGGGGCTACATGTTGGGCTGCATCTCAAGTTCCCAGGTCCCACTATTAAGCCACAATAGCGGCAAGAGTGCCCTCCCCCTCCCACCAACTTTTACTTCTGAAAAGCCCTCATTAGCAAGGCATACCTTAGCTAAGCACCACACTACCTCCAACAAAGCACAATCACTGCCTGCATGACACTCCGCTGCCACTTCTCCTGGGTTACATGCTGCCCAACCCCCCCCCCCCCCCGCACGACCCAGTGTCCTCAGCGCACACCAAATTGTCCCTGCGCAGCCTTCAGCTGCCCTCATGCCACACCACCCTCATGTCTATTTATAAGTGCGTCTGCCATGAGGAGGAACGGGAGGCACACACTGCAGAGGGTTGGCACGGCTAGGCAGCGACCCTCTTTAAAAGGGGCGGCGCGATAGCCCACAATGCTGTACAGAAGCAATGAGAAATGCAATCCTGTGCCACCTCCATCAGGAGCTGCACACGTGGGCATAGCAATGGGGAACCTATGTGCCACACACTATTCATTCTGTCAAGGTGTCTGCATGCCCCAGTCAGACCGCGTTTTTTTATAAATAGTCACAGGCAGTTACAACTCCGCAATGGCAATTCCGTGTGCACCCACAGCATGGGTGGCTCCCTGGAACCCACCGGCTGTACATAAATGTATCCCATTGCAGTGCCCTGGACAGCAGAGCTAACGTCAGATTAAATGCAGGTGGGCTTCGGCCCACACTGCATGCCCCAACCTGACCAGGGTTTTTAATTCATAGACACAGGCAGGTACAACTCCCTATTGTGAAGTCCCTGTGGACCCACAGCATGGGTGGCTCTCTGGAACCCACCGGCGGTACATAAATATATCCCATTGCAGTGCCCAGCACAGCTGAGGTAATGTCATGTTTAATGCAGGTGGGCTTCGGCCCACACTGCATGCCCCAGTCAGACTGGGGTTCTTTAGAAGTGGACACATGCAGTTACAACTCCGTGTGGACCGACAGCATGGGTGGGTGCCAGGAAGCCACCGGCGGTACATAAATATATCCCATTGCAGTGCCCAGCACAGCTGATGTAACGTCCGATTAAATGCAGGTGGGCTTCGGCCGACACTGCATGCCCCAGTCAGACTGGGGTTCTTTAGAAGTGGACACATGCAGTTACAACTCCGTGTGGACTGACAGCATGGGGGGGTGCCAGGAAGCCACCGGCGGTACATAAATATATCCCATTGCAGTGCCCAGCACAGCTGATGTAACGTCAGCTTTAATGCAAGTGGGCAAAAAATTTATTGGATTACACTGTAGGCGAGGGCCCCCAAAAATTGGTGTACCAACAGTACTAATGTACCTCAGAAAAATTGCCCATGCCCAACCAAGAGGGCAGGTGAAACCCATTAATCGCTTTGGTTAATGTGGCTTAATTTGTAACTAGGCCTGGAGGCAGCCCAGTTAAAATAAAAATTGGTTCAGGTGCAAGTTTCAACGCTTTAATGAGCATTGAAACGTATAAAAATTGTTTACAAAAATTATATGACTGAGCCTTGTGGGCCTAAGAAAAATTGCCCATTCGGCGTGATTACGTGAGGTTTCAGGAGGAGGATGAATATAATACAGATTGATGAAGCTAAAAGGTCCCCGTTTTTCATGGTGATAGAGAACGATTCTTCCATCCGCGGGTGCAGCCTACGTATAGTTTAGGTACCGCTGCTGTCCGCTGGTGGAGAAGAGAAGTCTGGGGAAATCCAGGCTTTGTTCATCTTTATGAGTGTAAGCCTGTCGGCACTGTCGGTTGACAGGCGGGTACGCTTATCCGTGATGATTCCCCCAGCCGCACTAAACACCCTCTCTGACAAGACGCTAGCCGCAGGACAAGCAAGCACCTCCAGGGCATACAGCGCGAGTTCAGGCCACGTGTCCAGCTTCGACACCCAGTAGTTGTAGGGGGCAGAGGTGTCACGGAGGACGGTCGTGCGATCGGCTACGTACTCCCTCACCATCCTTTTACAGTGCTCCCGCCGACTCAGCCTTGACTGGGGAGCAAGAAAGCTGTCAAAGACATTAGAGAGTGTTCCCCTGCCTGTGCTGTACATGCTGCCTGATCTCCGCGCCTCCCCTGCTACCTGGCCCTCAGAACTGCGCCTTCTGCCACTAGCGCTGTCGGATGGGAATTTTACCATCAACTTGTTCGCCAGGGTCCTGTGGTATAGCATCACTCTCGAACCCCTTTCCTCTTCGGGTATGAGAGTGGAAAGGTTCTCCTTATACCGTGGGTCAAGCAGTGTGTACACCCAGTAATCCGTAGTGGCCAGAATGCGTGTAACACGAGGGTCACAAGAAAGGCATCCTAACATGAAGTCCGCCATGTGTGCCAGGGTACCTTACGCAACACATGGCTGTCCTCACTAGGAAGATCACTTTCAGGATCCTCCTCCTCAGGCCATACACGCTGAAAGGTTGACAGGCAAGCAGCATGGGTACCCTCAGCAGTGGGCCAAGCTGTCTCTTCCCCCTCCTCCTCATGCTCCTCCACCTCCTCCTCCTCCTCCTCCTCAACGCGCTGAGATATAGACAGGAGGGTGCTCTGAATAACCAGCGACATACTGTCTTTCCCCGCCTCCGTTTCCGAGCGCAAAGCGTCTGCCTTTATGCTTTGCAGGGAACTTCTCAAGAGGCATAGCAGAGGAATGGTGACGCTAATGATTGCAGCATCGCCGCTCACCATCTGGGTAGACTCCTCAAAGTTTCCAAGGACCTGGCAGATGTCTGCCAACCAGGCCCACTCTTCTGTAAAGAATTGAGGAGGCTGACTCCCACTACGCCGCCCATGTTGGAGTTGGTATTCCACTATAGCTCTATGCTGCTCATAGAGCCTGGCCAACATGTGGAGCGTAGAGTTCCACCATGTGGGCACGTCGCACAGCAGTCGGTGCACTGGCAGATTAAACCGATGTTGCAGTGTCCGCAGGGTGGCAGCGTCCGTGTGGGACTTGCGGAAACGTGCGCTGAGCCAGCGCACCTTTCCGAGCAGGTCTGACAAGCATGGGTAGCTTTTCAGAAAGCGCTGAACCACCAAATTAAAGACGTGGGCCAGGCATGGCACGTGCGTGAGGCTGCCGAGCTGCAGAGCCGCCACCAGGTTACGGCCGTTGTCACACACGACCATGCCCGGTTGGAGGCTCAGCGGCGCAAGCCAGCGGTCGGTCTGCTCTGTCAGACCCTGCAGCAGTTCGTGGGCCGTGTGCCTCTTCTCTCCTAAGCTGAGTAGTTTCAGCACAGTCTGCTGACGCTTGCCCACCGCTGTGCTGCCACGCCGCGCGACACAGACTGCTGGTGACGTGCTGCTGCTGACACATCTTGATTGCGAGACAGAGGTTGCGTAGGAGGAGGAGGGTGGTTTAGTGGAGGAACTATACACCGCCGCAGACACCACCACCGAGCTGTGGCCCGCAATTCTGGGGGTGGGTAGGACATGAGCGGTCCCAGGCTCTGACTCGGTCCCAGCCTCCACTAAATTCACCCAATGTGCCATCAGGGAGATATAGTGGCCCTGCCCGCCTGTGCTTGTCCACGTGTCTGTTGTTAAGTGGACCTTGGCAGTAACCGCGTTGGTGAGGGCACGTACAATGTTGCGGGAGACGTGGTCGTGCAGGGCTGGGACGGCACATCGGGAAAAGTAGTGGCGACTAGGAACCGAGTATCGCGGGGCCGCCGCCGCCATCATGCTTTTGAAAGCCTCCGTTTCCACAAGCCTATACGGCAGCATCTCCAGGCTGATCAATTTGGCTATGTGCACGTTTAACGCTTGAGCTTGCGGGTGCGTGGCGGCGTACTTGCGCTTGCGCTCCAACACTTGCGCTAGCGACGGCTGGACGGTGCGCTGAGAGACATTGGTGGATGGGGCCGAGGACAGCGGAGGTGAGGGTGTGGGTGCAGGCCAGGAGACGGTAGTGTCAGTGTCCTGAGAGGGGTGTTGGATCTCAGTGGCAGGTTGGGGCACAGGGGGAGAGGCAGTGGTGCAAACCGGAGGCGCTGAACGGCCTTCGTCCCACCTTGTGGGGTGCTTGGCCAGCATATGTCTGTGCATGCTGGTGGTGGTGGCTCCCCGGCTGATCTTGGCGCGACAAAGGTTGCACACCACTGTTCGTCGGTTGTCTGCACTCTCAGTGAAAAACTGCCAGACCTTTGAGCACCTCGGCCTCTGCAGGGTGGCATGACGCGAGGGGGCGCTTTGGGAAACAGTTGGTGGATTATTCGGTCTGGCCCTGCCTCTACCCCTGGCCACCGCACTGCCTCTTCCAAGCTGCCCTGCTGCTGCACTTGCCTCCCCCTCTGAAGACCTGTCCTCAGTAGGCTTAGCAAACCAGGTGGGGTCAGTCACCTCATCATCCTGCTGCTCTTCCTCCGAATCCTCTGTGCGCTCCTCCCTCGGACTTACTGCAATTACTACTACCTGAGTGATAGACAACTGTGTCTCATCGTTGTCCTCCTCCTCACCCCCTGAAAGCTCTTGAGACAGTTGCCGGAAGTCCCCAGCCTTATCCCCCGGACCCCGGGAACTTTCCAAAGGTTGGGCATCGGTCACGACAAACTCCTCCGGTGGGATAGGAACCATTGCTGCCCATTCTGGGCAGGGGCCCGAGAACAGTTCCTGGGAGTTTGCCTGCTCCTCAGAATGTGTCATTGTAATGGAGTGAGGAGGCTGGGAGGAAGGAAGCAGCAGCCAGACGATTCAGAGTTGCAGCAGTGGACGGCGCAGAACTCTGGGTGGCCGATAGATTGCTGGATGCACTTTCTGCCATCCACGACAGGACCTGCTCACACTGCTCATTTTCTAATAAAGGTCTACCGCATGGACCCATTAATTGTGAGAATAATCTTGGGACGCCAGAAACGTGCCTCCCTCCTAATCCCGCAGCAGTCGGCTGCGATACACCTGGATCAGGAGCTCGGCCTGTGCCCACACCCTGACTTGGGCCTCCGCGTCCTCGCCTGTGTCCACGTCCTCTAGGCCTACCCCTACCCCTCAGCATGGTGTATTACCAGTAGTGCAGAAACAGAACGCTGTAATTAAATGTGCCGTTTATTGGCCTGTGGTTGGAGGCTGACTTCGCTTACGGAACGCACAGCAGAGCCAGGAAAGAATTTTGCGCAAGCCTGTAGTGAGACGTAAGTGCGTAAGACTGAGCTAGTGGAATTCACAGCGCAGAAGCAGTCAAGTGTCCAAAGGCCACTAGTAGGCCTTAAGTGTTTTGCTTCTATTTTTTAAAGGCTGAGCTGAGACAGCAGACAGATACTGTAGGCAGCGTATATATGTATACTGTTTCCCTCTGGACAGGATGACGGCGGTGATGTAATGGGCAATGCAGAGCCAGGAAACACTTTTGCGCAAGCCTGCTGTAACACTCAGCTGCATATTAATTAGGACTACTACCCCCAGCAGAGACGCAGTACACTGAGGACAGTCACAGGCAGCCCAAATATGTTTTTTTTTTCCCAAATTTTTTTGAAAAAGCCCACTGCCTATATAGACAGTATATCTCTTTCACCTTTCCCACTGTCCCTGCCTCACCAGTACTGGCCCTACACTATGTAAAATTACTGCAGACTGTTTCCCTCTGGACAGGATGACGGCGGTGAGGTAACGGGCAACGCAGAGCCAGGAAACACTTTTGCGCAGGCCTGCTGTAACACTTAGCTGCGTATTAATTAGGACTACTACCCCCAGCAGAGACGCAGTACACTGAGGACGGTCACAGACAGCCCAAATAGATTTTTTTTTCCCCAAATTTTTTGGAAAAAGTCCAATGCCTATATAGACAGTATATCTCTTTCACCTTTCCCACTGTACCTGCCTCACCACTACTGGCCCTATACTATGTAAAATTATTGCAGACTGAGGACGCAATGCTCTGCACGGCCGATATACAAAAAAAAAAAAGAAGTGCAACACTGCTAAAAGCAGCCTCAACAGTACTGCACACGGTCAGATGTGGCCCTAAGAAGGACCGTTGGGGTTATTGAAGCCTAAAATAACTCCTAACGCTCTCCCTATAGCAGCTCCAGCATCAGCAGCACTTTCCCTGATCTATGTCAGAATGCGTCTGTGGCGAGCCGCGGGAGGGGCCGATTTAAATACTCGGGTGACACCTGATCTCGCCTGCCACTCACTGCAGGGGGGTGGTATAGGGCTTGAACGTCGCAGGGGGAAGTTGTAATGCCTTCCCTGTCGTTCTATTGGCCAGAAAAGCGCGCTAACGTCTCAGAGATGAAAGTGAAAGTAACTCGAACATCGCATGGTACTCGCCTCTAGTAACGAGCATCTCGAACACGCTATAACTCGAACAAGTATCAAGCTCGGACGAGTACGTTCGCTCATCTCTACTCCCTAGTCATCGAATACCAACTTCGCTTTGCTGAACACATTCTACAACTCTGAAACTAGACTGGCAAAATTGCTCTCATGGAATCTAAAAAGTGGGAAGTGTTGATGGGGAAGGAAAAGGATCACCTGGCCACATATATTTATAGAGGAATTCCATACTGTCGAGCTTTCAGGGGATGATGCCGAGAGCACTCCCTTTGACCATCAACAATGGCATTTTTTTGTCGCCTGATGCACTGAAATTCATGGGAGGGCCTGAGAGTGTCTTAGATAGAGATGAGCGAGCATACTCACTAAAGGCAATTACACGAGCGAGCATTGTCCTTAGCAAGTACCTGCCCGCTCGGAAGAAAAGTTTCAGGTGCTGGCGCAGCTGAGCGGTGAGTTGCAGGAGTGAGCAGGGGGGAGAGAGGGAGAGAGAGATCTCCCCTCCATTCCCCCCCGCTATCCCCTGCCGCTCCCCGCCCCCCGCCGACACCCGAATCTCTTCTACCGAGCGGGCAGGTACTCGCTAAGGACAATGCTTGCTCGAGTAATTGCCCTTAGCGAGTATGCTCGCTCATCTCTAGTCTTCAACCAATTAAAGAAGAGCCCTTTAAAAGGTGTTTTTTTTCATTTATTCATTTTTATTTTTCAAGAATTTTTGGATTATTATTTTTTATTTATTATTTTTATTGAAAATCTTCAGTATAAATTGCAAATTTTTTAAATATACGCTATTTCCATAGTTTATAGGAAGATGCAGCTTTGTTAATTCCAGGGCATGTATGAGTAGCTTGTGATTGGTGGACTTTAACAACACTGATTACCATTTTAGTGCTGAAAACCCTGTTTTCTTTTTTTGCACTGTGACGGTGATAGTTGAGCTATTACATGAAACACGTAAGAGTTAAATAACACTGTGCATAGTGTCACGTTATCCTTTGTTAAATACACTGGCAGGCAATGCAGTATTGAAGCTTAGATGAGCTAGACTGCAGATTGGCATTGGGATACATAGCCTCTAACCTCAAGGTCACGGGTTCAAATCTGACTCTCTGCGAGACTGACTGAAAATCATTAGCATTTTAAAGCTGTTTGGTGACCCTTAAGAGAGGGGTTGGTCTTCTTAGTCCTATTCCCAGTTCAGCACATCTCAAAACCATCATCACAATTGGAAGGTTTAGCGGCTCGGGGATTAATGAACATTAAAATTGAAGTACCTTCATACCTTTTAGGAATAGTCTCTCTAGAGAGTGACTGCAGCACTAGGTCGCAAGCTTCAACGTTAACAGTTTCTTCTGCTGGATTTCATAGAGGCAAATGCTTTACTCTGCATTGATAATTTTATACTAAACTGTCATTTCCAAATGTGACACTAATATCTGCAGAATGGCCTGTAAAATATTCCTTTGTGTGTTATAATTTATGCATGTCATGTCACATGACTTATGTATTCTCCGCTCGTCTTCTCTTACAACCTAGGTAAACGTCAGTAAGTAATATATTTATTTCCCATTCCTTATATGGCACTAACGTATTGTGCAGCTCCATTCACAGTTCCCGTCACCCATTGGGCTCACAATCTAATTTCCTTATCTCAGACATACATACTAGGGTCAATTTAACAGGAAGTCAGTTAAAGGGATCTTTACCCAGGACGACTATAGACAGAATAATCTCTCGAAAGATTGAATTCAAATGATAGTTGTTCAGTGTAAACCAAGAAGGTGACAAACAATAAGTCACTAGTTGTTTCATTTCAGCTTATTAAAATAGTCGCTGGTTGAGCAAAAGTCATCTGGCGTAAAGAGCCTTGTGTGGCGCGGAGTGTTAAGGCAGGAGAGATGTAGCCCTAAGCTCTCGCTCACGACCTGAAGGTTGCGAGTTTAATCCCCTCAGCGTTCAGGTGGCTGTCTCAAGGTTGACTCAGCCTTCTATCCTTTCGAAGTCAGTAAAATGAGTACCCAGCTTGCTGGGGGGTAAAAGATGTTACTGGGGAAGGCAATGGCAAACCACCCTGCAAAAACAGTCTGCCAAGAAAACCTCACAATGTCATGTCACCTTAGGAGTCGGCCATGACTCAGACCAGGGGACTTTACCTTACCCACTGGTGTAAAGTCAAACAAAACAACTTTTGTTCATACGCTTCAATTGACTTTGCTGAATAATAGTGTTTTCTGTAAAGGTACCGTAACACATTGAATGCCTTGTATTTTTTGACTGTGTTTTCTGCAAGGCCCAAATGACTTGAGAGCCAGTGTCACAGTTTTGTTACTCGCGCTACTTATCTTAAAACGCAAACACTCCACTCCAAATGTCCATGAAGTGTTATCTCAATTTTTGGGCAAGCTATTGACTTATATGTTTTAACATAAACATAGCCATCAACCCACTTTCATGCGATACAGCACTCAGTGTTAACCCACCAGTATATTTTTGGAGTGTGGGAAAAACCTCACACAAACACCAATAGAACATATAAACTCCATATTGATGTTTTCTTTAGTCAGATTTGAATTAAGGACCCCAGTGGGTCAAGAAAACCATGCTAATCATTGAGTCAGCATGCTGCCCACGACTACGAGGAGACCAGTCATATGCTGACTTGTATCCCTCAGAATTAGTTCCAGTATCAGATTAGCAGCAGATTGACCAATGGTCCAGGCCTTTCAAGTACACAGCAGTTTAAAGCATGGAAGCAGCAGGAAATTTTAGGCACCTCTTCTGTGATCTTTTCATATGTTGGAAATGAAATTGTGTCAGTCATAAGACTTTCTGCAGCCGGCACAATGTGAGAAACCCCAAGTCCTGCTATGCTTCCTGACCCATATAATGATGATTCACCTTGGCTAGTTCTGTGTCAGGTAGAATTTAAACTTTGCAACAAATTAAAAAAATGTTGACTGTTTGGCACTGGGTACAGAAGTCATGGATGTCCTATGCCTAACAAGGCACGGCTTTCATATTGTATATTATTATGGCTTTGAAATAAGGCTTGAACCTTGAATCCCATATTCACGTATCTAATACTGTAATGCAATACTATGTATTAATTATTTGAATACTTATTTTGTGTATTTTCTCATAATTTTATTAGCTTTAACATACTAAGTAGAAGGTACAATAAAAAGTAGCATCGTAAAATTACTGTGAACCATCTCGGTGTTGTAGCCTGTAGTTCACCTGAACATTCATTATTTTTATAGTATCTGAGATTTGTTGTTTTTTTTTTGTTTGTTTTTTTGCTGCTTCTTATTTGGAAGTGATGATGAGTAGAGAGTTTGTGATTAAGATACTTAAAGGGGTTGTCCCACGGCCAAAACGAAAAAATTTTCACACCCCAGTCCCCCATGTTAAGCAAGCATTACAAACTACCCATGTACATCGGTTTTTTAGAGCATTTCTACTCACCATGAAGCTGTTTCATGAAGTTATAAAAATCTTCTTCCAAGATGGCCGCCGTCATTTCCCAAGGGGCACCGCTGGTCTTCTCCCATGGTGCACTGCGGGTCTTCTCCCATGGTGCACCGTGGATGTTCTTCTCCAGTCTGAGCTCCACTGCCGATTACAGCCACCTCATTGGCTGATCGGCACCACATGATGGGACGGGGCTACGCGATGATGCTGAGAAGGGGGAGGAGCCAGGACGCAGCTCGTGAGCCCGTACCCAACAGAAGAGGATTCTTCTCTGCGCAAGCGCGACTGTTGCGGCGACCAGAGAAGAAGGCTTCAGTCGTCGCCATTGAGATGGGGACGCCAGCACCGGAGGGGGTAAGTGTATAACTTCTGTATTGCCAATATTTAATGCATGATGTATATTACAAAGTGCATTAATATGGCCATACAGAAGTGCATAACTGCACTTGCTTCTGCGGGACAACCCCTTTAAATGTGTTGTGTCACTAAGGCAATCTCTCACATAGATCCTAGTAGTGCATAGGGATGTCATAAAGGTAGGCCCCCACTAAGAACCCCCTCTGTTAGCAAACATATCTGATACTGTGACTGCTCTGTTAAATGCATATCAAAGAAACGTTTGCTTCAGTTTCTGATCTGTTTTGATTCATTTTTAACGGATTTCTCTTTTTTAGCTCTGATTTTAAAATGTATATGTGCAGTGTGAATTGGGATCCGTTAAACGGGAGCCTAAAAGGATACAAATGAAATAGTTTGTTTGCGTTCATCCGTAATAGGTACAATGTAAAAAAAAAGATAGATAGAAAGTAGCTCTAGTTTGTCTAGTTTCCATGTTTTTTGGATGGCAAAAAGTCCTACACTTCAGTCTTTTTCTGCCAAAAAATATGAAAACCAGATGGAAGCAAACAAATAAAATAAGTCCCATTGAAAGCAGTGGGGATTTTCCTGTATCCCATCCTAAAAGCAAAAAAAAAAAGAACAGAAAAAAGAAAATGAAACACTGATGTGAACTCAGGCTTAGTCCAGTTTCATATTGAGGTACTGTAACACGTCCATAATATGGATCCCTTATTACAACCATATGTCATCAGTATTTGATCTCTATTAGCTGCCATTAGTTTTATTTTCTACTGGACAAATACTGATCCATATTTGCCCAATAGAAAATAAATACCAATATGGAGGCAAAAAAAGAAAAAAATTGGCCATGCTGCATAAAAAAATGGCTGTGAAAAATACGGCCATGTGAACAGATACATAGATTTATATTAGCTCTGTGTCATGGTCCATAAAATACGGATTTAGGCCTCTTTCACACGGGCTACAAAATCTCGCTACAAACCGCATGTATGTGTAGCCCATGGGGTCCAATGGGTTCTTTCACATGAGCGATGTTTTGTAGCCTGAAAGAACCCATTGGACACCATGGGCTTCACATACATGCGTTTTGTAGCAATGATTTTGTAGCCCGTGTGAAAGAGGCCTTAAAAAAAAGATCATCTAAAAGTGGCTTAATATTGCATTTCCTCTGCAATCAGAAAAATGCCTGGTTGGCTGCAGCTTTCCTTAGTGATCACAACTTATCAATGTGGGGGCGGGGTAAGGAAGGGGTGGGGAGGGTCAGACGCCGGACCTACTGCAATCGGTAAAAGGCCAAATTTGTTTTAAGAAGTGGTCGACAAAATTATAGACACCTGCAACCTTGATACAATACATTGCAATATAATTCAATTCAAAAAAACTTTATTAGCAGGACCAAATAAGCATTAGCATGAAGGCTTAATAGATACTTGAAAATGTTGACTACTTTGTGCTCATGTCTAAAATAAACTAATTAAATGTCAAAAATGATAAAATAAGCATAAAAATTAAAACAATGCACCATCTGATCAGTCTACGTACTTCATATTGGCAGTGTTATGTGATAGGAATAAATTATTACAAGTCATTATTCCATCCCGGTGTGTGTGTGACAGACAGAGCGGTGCTACAATCCACATATATTTTTTTTTGTGTTGACTCTGACCGGCCCATTTTCATTTTTGAACCCTCCGATTGTGTCGTCTTGTGTGTGTTTTGGCCTCATTTCTTCCGTCTCCACCTCGCTCAGCTGCAAAAAATGTCTTCATTGTTGCTCTCCCTGATTGTGATACTGTCACAAAACTGTTGCTAGGCAACAAATGTGGTTACCAGGACTGAGCGAATAGCTGAAGGGAAAGAGAAGTGTTGCACCATTGTAGAGTAACCATAGCAATGACCTACTATTACAGAATAAGGAATTAACATTACCAGTGTTATAGTATGAAACATATGCAATGATTCACAACGGGGCCAGTCTGAGAGCAGACTTCGTGTGTGATGACGTTCTGCTCCTATCCAGAAGTTTGTCACTACTAATGCATGGGGCCATGTAGGATGGAACGTTTTGAGCTGAGTGGAGGCTGAATTCTTAATGGGACCTTTCGCAACTGCCATAGTTTGCTTTTGTAAAACCCATAGGGGAGTTTTGGCACAGGAAGCCTTCTTTTTTTCTAAGTGTAGAAGTTGTACAACGGCCTTGCTTCCATCGTAGGCTCCGGTGGAGAATACTCAGACGCTGTGCTGCCTGCAGATGACTGAAGGACTCAGACACATGCTTTGCAGACCTATGACCTATCTCCCCCTTTGAATAAATTTGCTGTAACTGATGAAGCAGGTGGCGTGATTCTGTCTCCGCATTAATCCCGGGCACACACTTTCTGCATTTATTGTTTAACCTATTTGTGTTTCTGCATATTAGTATATAGGCTTTACCTCCCAGCACCTAAGGGGTAATAGAGAGAGTGATATGCGAGCCGCTGCTCCATCTTCTATAGCCGGAGAAGTAACTTTGAATTCTGAGAATGTATTCCTTTTTCTTAGAGCAGAAGGGGGATGAATGGTGGTGAGCAGCTGAGGCTGTGACACACACCACTCAACCTTCCTTACATAGGCCCTGCTGGTGAGTGCTGTTCACAAGCCAGATGCTATACAGAGAGTGTGCGGATACACACAGCCTCAGCCGCTCCTTATGGTGTGTGATTTACAATGCATGGAGAAGATGATTAGAAAAATTCTACCATAAAAAGGGGACACACTTCATTGTTACTTTGTTGTTCTGTAACTGCACCCAGCTGGACATGATCAGTTTATTACAAATTATCTATCATTTTATCTTTCTACACAAGTGTTTATCTAGTCATCTATCTTTAGTCGTCCTTTTTTCTACACTTCTATCAGTCATTTTATCTATTATTTTATCTCTCTATCTATCATTTTATAATTCTACAGGAGTGTTTATCTAGTCCTCTATCTTTAACCATCCATTTATCTACACTTTTATCTTTTCTTAATTCTATCTTTTATTTTATCTGTCTCCACAAGTGTTTATCGAGTCATCTATCTTTAATTGTCCTTTTATCTACATATCTATCTCCCCTTAATTCTATCAATCTGTCTATCTACACAAGAGTTTATCTAGTCATCTATCTTTAACCATTCTTTTATCTACACTTCTATCTACCCTTAATTCTATCTATCCCTAATTTTATCTATGTGCAAAAGTGATTATCTACTCCTCTATCTTTAATCATCCTGTTATCTACATATCTGTCATTTTATCTATCTAAATAAGTGTTTATCTAGTCATCTATCTTTACTCACCCTTTTATCTATAATTCTATCTATCTATCTATCTATCTATCTATCTATCTATCTATCTATCTATCTATCTATCTAGCTATCTATCTAGCTATCTAGCTATCTATCTAGCTATCTAGCTATCTAGCTATCTATGGTATCTATCTATCTATCTAGCTATCTATCTATGGTATCTGTTTTTTTATGGTATCTCTCTTTAATTCTATTTATCTATCTCAAATCCATCCATCTATCTTTCATCTGATTATCTAAACAATTATTTATTTATCTAATTATGTCATGTTTCTTCTTTGCTTGAACAAATAGTGCAGTCTGCTGCACTATTTGTTCCATTAAAAAAACCTGAAACTAATGGAACTGAAACAACGGGAAACCATTCAGGTTTTTTTACCTCTCTTGAACTCAATGGGAGAAAAAAATAAAAAGTTTTTTTCAGTTTTAATTCCACTTCTTTGCCCTAAAAATAGAGCTGAGAGATGGAAAGCTCTAAAGTGCAAATGTGAACTAGCCTTTACTTTCCAGAATCCACGTAACATGATGTGATAGTTATACATAGCTGTGCTTCTATATCCATACAATGAATACATGTGAACCCTCAGCACATGTATATAATTCTATCTGAGTACTGCTGTCACTCTTATACTATCCATCTGTACACCTGGCAAGCGCTGATGTCACTTGATCCATTTTATAATGTTTTGTGCTGGAACACAAGAGTAATCAAAAGTAAACCAGTTATGGGCACCATACATGTAACATGGTGTGCATATAACACTGACCTTATTTGGTATAGTGCAGTGAAGTATTCATCTATGGGCTGAACACAGACCATGCATGTAAAATCATTTCCTAGATTGGGATGGAGTTCTATATGAGACATTAGACAAATAAATCTTGTTATTTCTATAGCGCCAACTTATTCTGCAGCGCTTTCATGTAATTTATTTTATTAGATGATTGTACATCATGATTTAGCTCTTACTATGAGAGCCAGCTGGCAGTAGAAGTATATACACCTGTATATACCGTAGCCCCATACATTGATTTAAGAGCTGTGTGCCAGCATATGGTTACCTTTCAAATAACAATCTGCACATCGGGAAACTTTCTTTCCCTTTAATAACAAGCAAAGATGACACAATTAATAGCTTTCCTTTATTTATGAGAGGTGCTAATTCTGATTCAGGTGGTTACACCTTTTTGAACATAATAAAAGAATATTGTGACAACCGGGCGCATCCCTGATGTCAGCCCATTCCTGTAGACATCTTGTCCGTACTACTTATATTAATACATGATATATAGTCATCTAATGTCTCATATAGAACTCCGCCCCAATCTATGAAATGACTTCACATGTGCTGTCTGTGCAGGCCATAGGCAAATACTTCATACTTGAATGTATGCCCCAGTACTGATAGACAGACGGATATGAGAGAGATATGACAAAGAGAGGGGGATGGATAGATAGGAGAGAGATAGGTAGAGAGATATGAGATACAGAGATACTCTTGCATACATTCACAAGAATGTTTGTCTGTTTTTTTGACCTACAGTCATAAAAGGGCAATTCCTCTCCACCACTCAGGAACTTATATTGTCAGGAACTTATTGATGAAGTCTATTCTTTTGTATTCAGTCATTTCTGAGTTCCCTTTATCCGACAGATGCTGGATTTGCCATGGAGGCAATCATATGGGAGCTTATATGGTTGGTTATCCATCTTCCCAGGGTACCAGGATGGCACCTAAATCTCTATTCCTCCCTCCTGTTTCCCCATGCTGGGATCTCCTCACCACACAGTTAAAGGAAAAAATACCAAATTACCTGAGCATTTTTGTAGCCAAGTATACAACATAGAACATATGAAGGTTATTATATTAAAAAGCAACTTCAAATCTCAATGACCTAGAAGAATTTGGAAGTACAAGTTTATAACCATTTTTGATACTAGGACTGAATAGCCCAAGGTTTTATGGCATGGTGGACTGTTTGAAGAATCTGGTGCAGGGATAGTTCAGGGAGTCTGGTTCTCTCTATAGCATCAATTTAGAGACCATAAAACTCTCCCCTCCTTATCAGTGGACTTTAAATATTTTACTCCTTTGCTCATCCTGTTCTGGTATTGTTTTAAGTGCAAATTAATCCCACCATGTCATGTCTGTGCCCTCTTATGTGTATGTATATGCTTCTCTACATATATCCTATCATTGACCTGATGAAGTCATTCTGAAAGCTTGCTGTAACATCATGTATTTTTGTAAGTCATTAAAAGGTATCATATCTACAAAGTTACTTAGGTTGTGATTGTACTAAGAGAAACCATCATACTCTTCTACTTATGCATCTGCTATTGTATTCATGAACCAGGAAGCGCAGGATGGTCCCAGATGGGGTAGCGGATGAAGGAAAATGTAAATTTGAGCACATTTTTTTTGAGGGGTGCACAATGCGGGATCATTACTTGAATTAAAGACAAAAAAAAAAATAGTCCTGAGTTGCGGTTAGACAAGAGTGATATTCAGCAGGTTATGCTTCTACGTATAATATGTGAGCTCAGCAGTATGGTAATCTCACCGTGCACCCTCTTTTCTGTCCCCAGGCACGGAGCGCCATGAGCTGACCTCCTGGAAGAGCTTCCCCTCCATCTTCAAGTTCTTCTTTGACGTCCTGGAAGCCAAGAAAACAAAAACTCCGACAGTACCTACCAGGCGCTCCAACAGAATAAAGAACGAAGAATTGTAAAACAAAAGAAAATAGTAGTGGTGAGGGGTGATCATACAGATCCTCTCGTCCTCCCCCCACAAGCGGTCTCTCAGCCCCTCATTAGATTGTTTTCTTCCTAGAGCACAGGGTCATGATGTATACATTTAAATAGCATTTTGCATTATTTCTAGATGAGTGCAACTGTCAAAGCAATATGGGTTCACTGGTTGTGCTTCCTGTGGTCTGCTGCTTGCATTCTGTGCTGCCCATCAGAGCACAGATTAAGGCTGACAGCAGCGCTGCACAGTACAGCATGGTGCAAGTCTAATTGCCCTGACATAGCCCTACACTGTGAGTGAATGCCGTAGCCTGTCTGCTACTCCAGCGCCCCGGACCTGCTCACTCTTTACCTCTACTGCTTAACTCCTACTGTGCTAGTTTGGGGGCTCAATGCCTTCACACTGCGGATGAAAAGCATTTTATTCTTCATGCCTCCCTCTTATTTTATGACAAACAAGACTGTCTTACTGGGTTTGTTTTTAATAGTTCATCTATAGTTAACTCCTCTTGTGCCGAAAGGAAACCGCAGCGCCCCGTACAATAGGTTGTGTCATTCCAAAGTATATGAGTTTCCATGACAACAGGTAAAATGTAAGTTATTACATGATGACGTTTTGAAATCCTTGAACTTTTTCTCGTGTGGAAAAATAGCACATCCGCTGCTGGGTTCCAACGATCACTATGTGGCAGAGAGGCCATTGTGTCCTCTAAGGCACCATTGTGATTGCAATGTCTGCACCCTCCGTAGTTTTGCCCCTGATAATACGTAACCCTTAGTATACCTTGAGTGCCCTAATACAGCGACACAGTCCTGTCTGGTAGCTGAAGTACCTTTCTGCCTTTGTATACAGTGGGGCATTGTAACTTCCATGCTGCTGTTGTATAGAAATCCACTTCTACCCCACTGACACGTCAAGATACTGTGAACTGCAGCCTGTATTCCGGCTCTGCACAGGAATACATAGTAATGATCCCAGGTTGAGTTTTTGACTTATTTTACACGGTTGACCATTTTTTACACATATAAAATTCTATTTTAAGGTTCAAGAACTATGGATAATTTTTTAACCGTAGATAGAATCAATAAAGGGAACAAATAATTTAATGTAGTAGTGAATCATGCTTATACTGCGCCCATCCAGAAATGTGTCGTAAAGTATCTCATGTCAGCTTTTACAATGCAGCCGAAGTGAAATAGCTTGTATATGACGTAACCGAGGGGACGCGCATGCACAGGCAGTTAATGTTACCCCATAAAACTGTGAATCCTTTACAAGTGGAACTTATTGTCAAAAAAATCAGGCACCTAGAAGGAGTTTGGCTGCAAAACTCGGCATGCAGTTCCATCTCAGGCAGATATGGAAAGGATTAGAGGTGTGGCGTCATTAGATGAACTGTCTTGTCACCTGAGGCTCTAAAAGTGGCTCCACCCTTGGCCTATAAAAAGGCTACTAGTGTGTAGTGACCTCTTCTTGTCCGCTTGTGAAGAGCTTCTTGACCACTAGACGTCTCTACGACACAATTGAAGAGATTTCGCCCAGTTAACAGAGTTTGAGAGGGGCGCATTATTGGAATGCAAGAAGTTGGATGGTCGTATCAACGACTTGCCTGGCACCTGAGCTGTTCTGACCAGACTGTTAGGAGGTTTTGAGGGCATGCACGATCTAGAGGTGCAGTTACAGCAAATGTGCAGCAAGATACCATACAGAATCTATATGCCTCCATGCCCGCCTGTATCACATCTTGTATCCAAGCTAGAGGCGGTACCACAGGGTACTAGAGCCTCGTTGCAAGTGTTCAGTTTTCCGTAATAAATTCTCCTTTTGCTCTGATACTGTAATCACTTATTTATATCCACGTTACAATCACACAAAGTTTCATTCCATTCTGACAACTCCTTCTAGTTGCTTCATTTTTTTTGACAGAGTATATATCCATATTTTACAGTGTATTGTCACAGACAGAACGTAGGTTTTTTTCTTTCCTGATCTCCAACACTGTGAACTGTACAGGCAAAACAAAAATACAGTATATAGACAATTTGTTTAAAACCCTCTTATCCTGTAATTGTTAGAAATCACTAGAATTGTTCTTAAGACGTCTATTTTTAATGAATGGTTTTATGTCACCCATGAAAAAATACAAATGATCTCGGTGTCAGAGTTTGAGCTGATTTTTGCTATATTTGGGTAGAGGTTAAAAAGCCAAATCTTTCTTTTGATATTGTGCATTTTATGGGATATTTTTCTGAGATATATTTGACCTTTTTTTTTTGCTAAAAACACATAGTGAATGGACTTAGTTTAGGTTTCTTCGTGTGACTGGAGCCCTTCAAACTAGGGCATGTATGTCCAGAAAGGGTTAATGTCGTGGAAACTAGCAAAGCCTCCAGTATCCTACCCAAACCAAGAATTCCGTGAGGTCTACATTGTATCCTCTTACTAGCTGAACTGCACATCTTCGTGGTGGCGTAGTGTTAAGATGGCTTCATGCACAGCATTTTTTGGAGAATACTTTTACAGTTTTTGGTGTACTCTTTTGAGCCAAAGCCAGAAGTGGATAGAAGAAGAATGAGAACTATAACGGAAGGGCTTCTAAATGTCCTTCCTGCTGGTTTCACTTCTGGCTTTTGCTCAAAAAAACTGCATCAAAAACTGCTGTGTGGGAAGCTACCCATATGTGCGTATAATAGGTCCATGTGCCACTTTTAGATTTTTTTCCAAGGTCATTTTAAGTTCTGGATCGAGAACTTAAAATGACCTTGGAAAAAATCTAAAAGTGGCTTCATGTTGCAGGTGGGTCTGAAGTACTAACAGAAGGACCCCAATACAAGTACTACCTGATGTTGGATCTGTTCTTCGAGATGTCATCCGTTTGTTACTGGTTTCTATGAGCCTGCATGAGCTGAGCGCAGTGCACAGTCTTACCAGCTCTACTCTTTATCGAGCCAAAAAGAAAGTAGATGGGAATGTTTAAATTAGAAGAGATGACACAGGCACTAACACCACCTCCACACTATGTAGCCACACTGCCTTCCGTAATAAAAGGTCCCCCACCACAGCCAGCCTGTAGCTACTCCTTGGGCCCCCTGAGCTAGTGGGAGAGCAAGGTCTGTAGCAAGCGCTCTATTGTGCATCAACCCTAATTCAGCTGTAGTGAGCTCACTAGAGTGCAGTGGGACTGGGCATCTGTCCTAGTGCTGAAGCCACCCTTATCTGACCAGATTAGCCCATGACCTGGCCTACCGGGATTTTTCACTGCAGAACCTATAACCTGCCAGGATTTCTGCCTGTAGAGCCTATGACTAGAGGTGAGTGAGCATACTCGTTAGGGACAAATACTTAAGCGAGTATTGTCCTTTTCGAGTACCTGCCCGCTTGTGAGAAAAGATTCGGGTCGTGGTGGGGGAGGGGGAGATCTCTCTTCCCCCCACTCCCTCCTGCTCACTCTCGCAGCACAGCGCTCACCCCGCCGGCACCCGAATCTTTTCTCACGAGCGGGCAGGTACTCGAAAAGAACAATACTCGCTCGGGTATTTGCACTTAACGAGTATGTGCGCTCATCTCTACCTATGACCAATCAGCCTTTGGCTGTCCACATATTTCACGGGCAGCCCTTGCATACATTATAGCCCATGAGGTTATTCAGATTTCACACAGACCATTGGAAATCGTAGCATGCCCAATTCTTGCCCGTTTTTGCAGATGAGACTAGCACATGTAACGTGCAGAGTCAGAGCAGCTCGGACAGCACAAAGGAGGGTTCAATGTATGTTGCACTCAAGATTCCCCAGCGTAACACACATACATGCATGTGAATCTGGCTTTACAAAGACCCAGTCAGTGTCTTTCGGTGAATCCTCATCTCTAAACCAGTTGTCTGGTTCATGAAACCTTGTTATGGAGTTCATCAAATAGAGGGAAGAATCCTCCTCCCAGACCCTCCTGTCTCAGCCGAAGATAGAACATTACCTAGATCGCCCATTGATTTCAGCGGGGGCTGTGAAATTCCTAATTTCCTTTTTGGTGGTGCTGTAGGAATACTGAACACTGTATAAGTGAATCCAAACGACTGAATGATCGGTATTTAAACTGGATGGTTAGTGAACAAGCCAACTATGATTTTTTTGCTTCTATGAAATGAACAATAAGCAAACTAAGTATTATCGTTCATCATTGGCTGCATTTACACGGAATGATTATCATTTATTTTCGCTCGTTTAAATGATTTTTGAACAATAATCGTTCCGCGCAAAAGGGCCTTTACTGTAGAATTCCTGCACTGATTACAGATGATTACTGAAGTTCCAAGGATCATGACACCCTGTAATTGGTTTATCATTAGTGTGTCCCTGTAACAGCAAAGATTCTGCAAAAAAAATATGGTACGGTGTTAGCCAGTAGAGCAAAATGTGATTGTTCTCAGTAAGAGAAACCAAGTGATATTGTAGATAGGATACCTTTTAATGGCTAACAAAAATACAGGATGTTATAGCAAGCTTTCCAACCTACAGGGGGGTTCTTCCTCAGGCTAAAATGCCTGAGAAAGAACCTCAGGGTTCTTTCTCAGGCATTTTAGCCTGAGGAAGAACCCCATGTAGGTTGGAAAGCTCGCTATAACATCGTGTATTTTTGTTAGCCATTAAAAGGTATCATATCTATAAGATCAGCAAAGGTTCTGTAATGATCCATTTACACGGGATAAGCTATCGCCAAATGATGGTCCAGCAGCTCATCCCAGTTATGCTCGCTCCTTCACTATTACACAAGAGCGAGTATCACTGGCATCGCTGACAGCGCTGCTGGCATGGAAACGGAGTGGTCCGGGAAGTGTTCTCATCCCCCCGCCCGCCACCATTCATAGTAAGCAGTCGTTCAGAAGTGAGCGACTGCTATTAATACTGAACGACACATAATTCAGTTTCCATGTAATTGCAATTCTTATTCAGTCTCTGCATGCATTTACACGGGATGATTATCGTTCAAATTCCTGCGGGATCTCTAGAAATTCTAAATGATAAACATCCCATGTAAAAGGGCCATAAAGCAGTAAGCTACTTTACATTTTCTTGCAGAATACCTGATTTGCAGATTAACAAAGTCTTGCTCAGACATTTATTAAAGGATGCAGTTCTCTGTGTGTACTATGTTAACCCTCTATGGGCAGTTTATAGATACCCCTGTTTTCAAAGTGCCTCATTGTCAGGTCAGAAATATTTTATTATAGATAGAAGCCTCCAACTCCTTTTTCTACTGATCGGTTGGAGGTCTGGAACTTAAATCCTACTGTTGCACATCTTTGTAGCCATATATCCAACATTTCTGCATGATCATAACGTTGTCAGGGACTTCTACCTGCTATAAGTGCACTACTGTAGGTTAATCACACTTAGCAAGGCTTATCTCTATGTATTTAGTGTAAGACTGAGCACAATTTTTCTATTTCACGCATCATCCAGAGTCAGTGACTATCATATGAGGAAAGTAAGCACATAGGTCAAAAGGAATTGGTTGTAAGACTGGAAAGCGTGAAAAAAGTGTGTAAATGAGGAGGTTCTGTCTTCGGGGTTCTAAAATACCAGAGCAGACGTAGTGCTCTAACTTACACCGCATTAACATTACAAAATGCTGATGCCATCTGTGGGAAGAGAGAGTGGATGGTAAATGGTTGTTTATATGCAAATCTATGGAATACTATCAATCTGCCATAATAAAACCAACTGCCCAATATTGTGTACTCTACGTCCCTCTTGCGCAACCAAAATAGTGTTAACCTATCAAGGCATGGACTCCATAAGACCTTTGAAGGTGTCATGTTGTATTGGGTACCAAGAATTTAGCAGTTGATCCTTTCAGTCCCGTTGTGAGGTGGACCTTCATGGATCAGTGTGGCAGGGTGCATTATCCTGCTAGAATTATACAACAATGCTCTACACTGTTTTGGTCTACAACAATTGTTTGGTCTTGGTCTACAGCAATGTTTAGATCAGTGGTACATGTCAAAGTAACATCAACATGAATGCCAGGACCCAAGGGTTTCCAGCAGAACATTGCTCAAAGCATCCCATTGTAAATGGCACATGCACCCGCAATCCACATGATGTAAAATAAAACATGATTCATCCAACGAGGCCAGCATCATCCATTGCTCCATGGTCCAGTTCTAATACTTATGTGCCCATTGTAGGCCCTTCCAGTGGTTGACAGAGGTCAGCATGGCACTCTCGCTTACTCTGATGAAAAACAACTGCATTTTCCGTAAGCTGTGATGTTTCCAAAAGAGCAGGTACTCTAGCAAACAGACAGGTTAAGACTCCAATCTTTAGTAACAAGTATTAACCTTTTCCA
Organism: Eleutherodactylus coqui; assembly: GCF_035609145.1. Classification (NCBI taxonomy): domain Eukaryota; kingdom Metazoa; phylum Chordata; class Amphibia; order Anura; family Eleutherodactylidae; genus Eleutherodactylus; species Eleutherodactylus coqui. Next base: position 107,308,648 of record NC_089841.1, on the reverse strand, counting down.
ATCCACTGTCTGACGTCTTCCTACATTCTGATTGAAGGCTTGTATAGCTCCCATGTCAAAAGACATCCGACAGGGTATTCTTGCCAGCTACTCTGCTGTTGGAGCCCCTCTAGCGCACACACACTGGCTTTAGCCAGCAGATAGCACTGTTGTATAACAGCAAAAAGAGAAAGCCTTTTAGGAAACCCTGAATCCAAAATTAGATTGGAAAGAGTTAATAGCCACCAATATCATATAACTGATTATGCGTTTTGGACAAAGACTTGTCTTTATTCATAGCGGTCTAACCACTCTCACCTATCTCCTAGATCAGTGCAATGACATTCAGAATTAAAAACCATATGATAAGATTAAAATTACCTTGTAAGTGGAATAAGCCAATGGATTCCATGTAGTATCACACTATAGAAAAAGGGGGAAATCGGCACATATTGCGTGTCAAGATTGCAGTCCGGCATCTGTCAACGTTAGATTAAGATAAAAACATAAATGTCAACCAAGCCGAGTGTTAAAATCAAGGTTTGGGTGCAGTCAAAATTCAGACCACAAAATATATACATGTAAGAAGCGAATATAAACTATAACCCACACACAGAAGCGGCACATCAAAACTACGTGTGTAAATAGGCAAAACTGAAATCAGTCTGTCAGCTGTCAACCTTAGGCTGAACTAGAACTATACTATGTGCATGCCGTGGGCATGAGAACGAATACATCCTGACCTTTGATAGGTACTATTGTTATTGTCCTCCACCTCACCTGTCAGTGGCAGTGGTTATAATGGTTTCCATATTATGGCTGATTGGTATGTATGTGTGTACGTGTAGTTTTAAGCAGGTGTGGAAACAATGCCGCAAAGTAAGAATGTTTACAGAAATAAGTGTTCACATTTTTTTTGTCAGTTAACAAAATGCAAAGTGAATTAAAAAATAAATAAATAAATGTAAATCAAATTAATATTTGGTGTAAACGCTCTTTGTCTTCAAAACATCATCAATTCTTCTACATACATTTGCACACAGCTTTTGAAGGAACATCGCAGTGAGGTTGTTCCAAACATCTTGGAGAACTAACCACAGATGTCTGCATGCTCAAATCCTTCTGCCTCTTCATGTAATCCCAGACAGACTGAATGATGTTGAGATCAGGAAGATCAGGCTCTGTGGAAGCCATATCATCACTTCCAGGACTCCTTGTTCTTCTTTACACTGAAGATAGTTCTTATTGACATTGGCTGTATGTTTGGGGTTTATTGTCCTGCTGCAGAATAAATCTGGAGTCAGACACCTTCTATTTTTGAAAAAAAAATCTTACTTTGCAGCACATTCTTCGCACCTGCCCAAAACTTTTACACAGTACTGTGTGTATATGTAAAGGCACAACTTTGTGTGTAATTGGAGATTTACAACTTTTATACTTTCAGAGCCATCCTTTCCCCTTTGGCCAAAAAAGAAAAAAAAATGGTAGGGGCTTATACTTATGTATAATTTACGCCTTAATCTGGGGGAAATCATATTAAGGCCAGTGTTTAAAATGCCAGTCTTACTAAACTTCCCCCATAGTGTGTGTATACGTCATACGTTGCTCATACAAGCCCCTCTTTCTGAGAAATCTGCATGGTATAAATAGTTCACACAGCCGCTATTAGGAACATTGCGCACTACATATGTTCTGGTAATTTAGGCAACGACCCAATAAGAACAGACTTGCATTATCTTTCAACTTTGTTCTATATAGCACAATATCGTATTCTATTAGAGGTAATAGAACGCAGTCAACAGTTGCCTATTCCTCCACCTTCCCGACATTTGTCCATTACCTTCTCAATAGGTATCTAGTATTTTCCCGCAGTCAGGACTTGGTTACTTCCGGTCTTTCTCTGGGTGGTTCTTCCGTTTCTTTACCAACAAAGGCTTTATTCGTTTGCTTTCTGAATTGTGGCATAAGACTACCGGCATGTGTCTAACCTGCACTAAGTTCCCTAAGACCCCTGTGTAATCTCCTCTTACCAGGAGCTCTCAGTTGGCTTTAAGGATTCGCCTTAATTGTGACAAGAGTAAAAATGATATGTCAATTTAATTACATCTTCACAAATGAGATAATCTAAATGAATATTAAACATAAAATATGCATATAGAAGCTACTGCTTGCTTTCACAGATGTAGATAGCGCAGAAGCTTAATGGAAAGGACGTACTTGGAAGCACATTGATAGCCAAACATATGGAGCTAACCACTGGGGTGGATGTTGCTTCTTATGGGTTTATTCATGAGGGCATAGTGTTTCATATTAAGGAGGACCTATCAGTAATCCTGACGTCTGCTTTACTAGATACTTGTACTTCCCATGAAATAACAATTCGCTAGCATCGTTTCTTAGTATTTTGTCATTTCTTTGCTACTCTTTGACATGTATTAATAAATAGGGTGCTACCCTTCACCTTGTTAATGAAATGGGTCCCTACATAGTCTGACCCTGTCCAATCAGTGATGTCTGAGTGATGAAATGTGTGGGTCATGCCTTATTGATGAGGGGAATGGTGATGGCCAGTTGTCAATTTATTCATACATTTCCAGAAGGAACAACAGAGGAACTACAGGAGTTTAAGGGCTCCTACCCACTTGCGTTTTTTAACACTGTGCTTTTTTAACGCAAATGTTAATAACGCATCGTTAAAATAAAATGCATTAACGCAGCGTTAAAAAAATGCAAGTGGGTGGGAGCCCTCATACAAAGGTGATTCCTCAGTAAGGGAGCTCTTACATACAGCTGTAAATCTGTTGTTTACCTAAAAAAGTGTAACTAAACTTTTGGATGACCTCCAGAATAAGCTGTCATCGGTGTGTACATGGGAAATAACAGTATTTCTGGCCATTATGTGACTTGTATGCTGCATTTTTATCCGATTTCCCCTTCTGTAGACTGGCTCAATCTCTGATTGGCGGTTTTCCCTGAAATCCGCTCAGAAGGGGGTGAAGACTAGCTGCTATAATGTCTTCATATATAGCACACGTAGGGAAGTGAAATATTTTCATTATCTCTCTGTATATATCAGCAATGTAGTGTGAATCCAGCACTAGAGTGAGTTAAAACATGTACTACCCTGTTTCCCCTAAAATAAGCCCTACCCTGATTTTTCAGGATTTTTTGGGGGAGGCTTGCAATATATAAGCCCTACCCTGAAAATAAGCCCTAGCTGCATTACATTAAAAAAAGGAATACATTACTTAGCAGGCTCTGTCCAGGTTCCTGCTGCTGCTCTCTGGAGCTTCGATGCACTTCTTGCAGTCCTCAGCTGCCCACGGTAGATCACTTCCTGGTTATGGGAGTCATAAATCCACTTCCAGGAAGATAGCTCCGATTGGTTTATCGAGTGCTGCACTGATTGGTTCTTTGCCTGACACTCAGCCAATCACAGCCATCACATTGTGAAGGTGGGATTTATGAACTGGCCAATCAATGCCGCAGCTCAGCGTGTCGGAGCTCCGGAGAGCAGCGTGAGGAACCTAAACTGAGCCTGTTAGGTAAGTATAAGTAAGAAATCCACCAAAAATAAGACCTAGTACCTCTTTTGGGGCAATAATATAAGACAGGGTCTTATTTTTGGAGAAACACAGAATCAGCAGTAGCATTTCTTTGTCTTCCTCTAGCAGCTCTCTCCTCCTCCCCTCCCCACTCCATAGACTTCTATGTGCTTTAACTGTAATCTGATCTCCTTATGTACGTTCTTCTGCATATAGATTTCAGTACATTCAGAGATGGTGATCAGTGCAGGAGGGAGCATGCAGAGGCATAGCTAGACTTTCCTTCACCTGGGGCAAAGATACAATTTGGTGTCTCCCTAAAACGCAAGTTTTCACTTCTGGCCCAAGTGAGCTTGTGATGATGATGTCACTGGCACCATCTGCCTGCTGTAACCAATCGCCAGCTCCCTTCAGCCAGTGATTAGCTGCAATAGACTTGACCTGCTGTCAGTTGCTTCAGCACTCTGAAGTGAAGGTCAGCGGGGAGAAACGTTTGATCCTGCTTGTTTAATCCATTACATGCTGTGATCCACAGCGTTTGCACCTTGTAAGTGATCGTTAGTAGGAGGGGGCTCACCTGTAATCGATCAGCACCCCGCAATATGATTGCAAGGTTCCAATGGGTTCCCATGGCAGCTGGTGGCCTGATGAATATCTGAGGGTCTGCCATACAAATCAGCTCTTGCTTTTGGCAGAGATATCCAAGGCATAATTTACTGCACTACATAAGCAATCGAGAGATCTCATCTTCAAGTTCCTTTGAAGGATGAAAAAAATCTAAACAGTTAGATTAAAAAATCACCACAATAAAAGAAAAAGTTCTCCTTACAAAACTCCTTTTATGATGGAAAATATTATATGTATTTGGTATTACTGCATTTGTAATGACCTGTACAATAAAAAATATGATGTCCATTCCGGTGTAGAAAAGAAATTTTTAGAAATGCCATTATTGCTTTTTTGATACATCGGTTTCCCAAAAAAATGCAAGAAAAAGTTATCAGGATGCTCCCAAAATGCTACCTATGGAAACTATAACTCATCTCGTAACGAAAAAGACTTCCTGCGGCTCATTCGTCAAAGAAATAAAACTGCTATGAGTTGTGGAATACCGTGATGCAAATACAATTTTATTTTAAGAAATGTTTTTATTGCGCTAAAGTAGTACAAAACAAATGAATACAAATTTGATATTGCTCTAATCATAGTGACCCAAAGAATTAAGTTACTACTGGATGTATCCTGCACAGTGAGTGCCATAAAAATGCCAGAATTGTGACCTTTGGATAACTTCTTATGGTGGTTTTTGCGAGGCAGATTTACCCAAAAAGTAATATTTATCCCAATATGGAGAAATTACAACTCATTCTGTAAAAAACAAGACCTCATACAGCACAGTGGTGAAAAAATAAAAATGTCCTGAGTCTTGGAATTCAACGTTGCAAATAAAAAAACTAAATCTGTTATTGTAGAAAAGTAGTAATACAAAAAAACTGTATACATTTGCTCTCTCTATAATCGTACTGACGCACAGAATAAAGATAACATGTCATTTATACAGTGAGCCCCGTAAATTATAAAAAAGTCCTAAAATTAAAAACAATGGCGGATTTTTTTTTCATCTCCGCCAAAAAAAAGTTTTTATAAAAAGTTAAATAATACATTATATGTACCCAAAATGGTGCTATTAAAAACACAATTTGATCCTCAAAAAACAAGCCCTCGTATGGTTATGTCACCTGAGAAATTAAAATGTTATGGTTCTTGGAACATGACTGTAAAAATCTAAAAAAGTTGCCTGGTCATATATGGCTCAATCACGTCAATATTGGAAGTTCCATTCCGAACCTCCTTCACTGAATTCCATTGCAAAGCTAGACATAATGGCATAGCATTTTGTCCTGTAAATGCCAGGAATCCAGTCCAAAAACCAAATGGACCCCATTACAGACAGTGGGGTCTGTTCGGCAACATTTGGTTCTGTTCTATGACTGATCTGTTCAGCCACTGGGTGCAGTTTTCCTACTCCATAAAAGAGCTGGAAAGAGAACCCTAATGTGAACAAGCCCTAAGACGCAAAATAGTCCAGTCACTAAGGGGTTCATTGTATAGTTATGAATAAAATTCACACAACAATTAGCTGATATGACACCAAACTGATAGAAAGTGTGACAAGAACATTAGTAATACCTTCACCCTGAATAGGGCAACTCACTGTGACCACACATCCACATTGAAAGTAAAGAGTTCTGGAGCCCCCTCACTCTTAACTTGCAGACTCTAGATCAACTACTGGGTGAAGGACCAATGGACTCCTATCATGTGGTGATGATGTCATCACATGTCCTTTACCCCTTTCTACAAACGAGCTGCACTGATAATAGCAACCCTGCAGCATCCTTTGTATTATCAGTGCAGTTCCTGATTCTGCAGCCACCGGTCCCAGTTACAGGTGAGTAATTTACTATATGAGTGCCAGGTGGCTGGTGTATTAAACTGCTGGCCTGGCACCCCATCCCTCAGTCCTGACTATGCGTGTGGCACATGCCCCCCCCCCCTTCCAGACCTTGCCCTTGAGTATGGGAAGTGACTAATAAGTGGTGAAAGGAGCATTTTTCTCTAATAAGATATATTACAATGTTTCTCATATTCACTTGTACTATTGATTTGTGAAAAAGATTAAAGGTTTTCTTACTCTTGAAAGGGAGCGGGTCGCATCTATTAAACACCATAAACTAAGTTATGGTGTTTATAAGAGAGGGAATTAGGAGTCTGGAGGTGCACTTCTGATACTTACCATGCTCCCTGCTCCCTCACTGTCATCCTTGGATGTCTGTACTTGATCTGTGAGGCCGGTTTCACACAGCCAAGCCTCTAGCGTGAGTTGCGAGACACACAAAACTCGTGCGCATATGAATCCCATTCTGTTGAATAGAGTCATATATATGAGCTCTTCTGGCCGACCATCTTCATTCATCGAGGACAGGCAGTTGTTCGAGAAATCGCTCAGAGCTAAAATGAAGCAACTAGTGACTAATGAGCCATTTCTTGCTCACTACCCTGTTGGGTCTCGTGTTTACAAGGAACAATTATCACTTAAAATGGCTTTTTTGAGCAATTTTTCAGCCAATCATTGGTCTGTATAAAGTACCCTTGGTTTATGGTGCTTATCAGACATGACCGGTTCCTTTTACGCTACAGTTCCCCATTTCTACAAAAAAAAATATCAGTTATATATTTTGAGAATAGTAGTCACTGTGAAGTCTTCTTACAACTTGTACACTTTGACTTTGGTAACTGCTGAATGCAAAAGTGAATATAGAAACTAAGGGAAAAAGTAGTGGAAGACTGACATTGAGAGCAGCCATGGTGCTGGAGGATCTGCAAGGTTAAAACAGCAAAGTATGTAGGGTCAATAATTAGTAATGTATATTGACAGCTAGAACTAAGATCTGCCCACATCAACACCACCCCTCTTGTTTTCCATATATGCAAAGAAGTGACCAAGAGCAAAATCTAGTTCCCGAAACCCAAACCAGCTCAACGACTGCTTATTTGAGAAGATGACCCCTAGTCTATATTCGACTCCCTTCAGACTTCAATTAGTGTCAGGCACAAGACAAGACGTGATGTTTTTTTTCTCTAATTTATTAAGGACTTGTTCCTCCTTTAATCCTATGCGTTAACAGAACCAATAGGTGAAGCCACATATCATGGCAATGGTGCTGCAAAGTGTGGAGACTTCTTTACGAATCTTGGTAAGCTGTGGAATGACCAAAAACAGGTTGTTGCTGTCTTCTCTAATATTTGCCTGCTTTTCTGTATACTGTAATAAATGATCAATGCGAAATGCTTCCACTATCTGCAGAATTCTTATCTCTACTGTATTGTTCTGTTTTGTGTGTCAAGTTCTTTTTATATTTTTATATGTACATATATATATATATGGTTTTAAACTATGGTTTAGAAATGAAATCTATTTCCCTATATAACATATACAGTATGTGGGTTACTGAGACACAAATAGGTTCCGGATCAATGAAATGTGGAAAATCTATGAACCTCACTAATTTCCTAACCTGTAGTGAATTCCCGATATGACCCGCCAACACTGACCTATAGCCTTCACATGTTCCCCATCACCCCTATACATATATACCAGGCGATCTTGTGTGTTTTGATGTGAAACATAACCTCTATTCCGCTTTGTTTACAGAATCTACCATTTTCCAGGGAAGTCATCTATACAGACTTGTTTTAAAGTGCCAAAAATTGCATTTTAATTCCTTTTTACGGTTTGATGAGAAATCTATACAAATATTTGAGTGTTATTTTGAGTACAGCCCTTTTGTATGTCCCTTCTTCATGCTCTTGACTGACTTGTGGTATTTGCTTATGTTTCAATTTGTAAAGCACCAAAAGTTCTTACAGTGTATATTTCTGTTTACACTTAATAAACTAAGCATTTGCTCTTGTAATGTGATGTGTACCTTGTTTTTTCTCCTCTCATTGGTTTCTCACCACCATCCCTTATTTATGAGGGTCTGTGGTAAGGTACAATGTTCATTAATAAAACAACACGCAGGGATGGTTCTGCTGCATTATAACAATATTTAAAACTGAGTTATGTTCTGGTCGAGAGATCTCTCTGTCACATTTCTTATTATATTCTGGCTTTTCTGCTCATCTTGATGTACAGCAGTACGATATTAGCGTGCAGCCTCCATCCATTCATGGTGGTTAAGGTGATATCATGTCATGTATAAAGAACATATCTAAACTCATATATATACACCAGCTGACTGGAGGATGCTACCTTTATTTGCTCTTCTGCAGCCATTCTTCTCCTGAATTTTCCTTAGACTTGTTGATGTTCTCCATTACCGCTTACAGCTCACTTTTATTTTCTTTGCCAATTCCCATTCTATGCCTTTACCTCTTCATAGTTCCTCATGATCAGACAATTCTATATGCCCTGCATTCTTCTCATAGTGTCCTTATCTACTATTCTAGCCCCTTCATGTTACCTTGTCGTTCATTTCTTCTCCTTTCTTCAATCCTCTGGTCCTTTTACATGGCAATTAATTGGAATGAGCCAAAAAATTTTTGCTTTCAAATAACGTCCGTTTACACACACAGAAAATCGTTTACATTTTTTGTTATTTTTTTCATCATAACTTGTTCAGTCCGTCATTAGCCTGTCAGGGACATTTGGTAGTGTCTGGGAATGATTTGCAAATGACCGAATGATCACCTTTTACATGGAACGACTGGTAAATGGCAAAGAATGACTTTTATGCCTGCATAAAGGATACTTTATATGGAGCAATTATCACTTGAAATCTTGCTAAAACAGCGGATTCGGTCGACTATTGTCCCATGTACACAAGGCTGCTGACAGGGTACTGCCGAGGAATTGTTCCCTTGTGTGAGGCACTTGGTTTTTAGCAAAACTAAAAACCAAGCAACTATTGGCCAGCATGAACAGGAGCCGCTCAATGTTTGAGCAACTCCTGTCTACTTTGAATGGAGATGGGCAGCCGTAATGATCCCAGCCTGAACCACCTTCATTCCCTCGAGCAACTATCGCTCCTTTGTAAACACTGGAGTGATAGTTGGGCAGTAATCTGTGGGGCGGCTGTCGGGCGCCTTTGCTCCCAACTGTTGTCCTGTGTAAAGGAACCTTTAAATGAACAACAAACAATAAGCAAATAAATTATTATTCATCATTCAACAATTGACCACGTTTACACTGAAAGATTATCATTTATTTCAACACAATTCAAAGATTATTTGAACAATAATCATTCTGTGTAAAAGGACCCTTAGATTCTTGCTCTTCTTCTTACATATTTTGCACAGTTGACAAAAAGAAGTATCTGGTTCCTCATCTATCACATTCAACTTGGTAATGGGAGAGAACAGGATGAAAGGAAGTTGGAGGAGTAAACTATCTTTTTTGATAGATTTCACATTTTAGGTTTACATTTAGTCTCAAGCTTGTAGTTCTATATCATGGTCCATACTCCTTTATTTTCTCTTCCTCTCCTCTCTCTTTCTTCTTTTCCTCTTCTATTCTGTATTATCATCTCTATTGTCACTCCTCATCTGTTCTCTCATGTTTTTCCATCAGTCTGCTCTGTCTTCCTCTCTCTGGAATTGCCCTCATCCTCCTCTCTTTGGTCTTTCATTCATCTTCCTATAGTAGTATTAGGTTATTTTTCTTCCTGCTAATACCATATCATAGTTTCCAGTTCTTGCCATCATCCTTCCTCTATCATTATCTTCTTCTTGGTTTTATTGTCTTCCTTCTCTATTGGATGTTGGCATCCACCATCTAATTTTGCCCACTTCTTCCTTCTGGCATTGTCTCTTATTCTTTTCCCCTCTTGTGTTACTCTCCTGTCTTCAGCATCCTGTATGTAGTTTAATCAGATTACAATCACGTTTTTCTAGACAAGTTTCTTTGTACTCAACAACTTTCTTTTTAGATTTTACTGTATTAATTTTGTTGTTCTTGTTTTCCCGCCATTTCCTGGCTACACAATTTTCTATCATATTCCAGTCCTTCCTCTAATACCCTTCAATGTTTCCTTCCTATTTCTTTGCCATCTTTGTATCCTCAATTTACATATTTGGCAATCTTTTCTCATTTTTTTCCATCTTCCATCTCTTGTAGCTCTCCTGATACCTTTCTCTGTTCATGTATTCTCTATATTACCACCAGTTTTTCCTTGTAGTTTGCTTTCTCCTTATAGTCAGTCCACTCTTCCTTATTCTCAATTCTTTCCATACGACTGCTAAAAGTGTCACGTTTTCTTGCCCACTAATTAACTATTTCTTCTTATAGTTCTTCCTCCTCACCCCCTCTTCCCTGTGTACAGAAATGACATTGCAATAAACATTTAAGCTGTGACCAACCCTCATTCTCATTTAGGGCCTGATTGGAGCTAACATAAACTTTCTCTCCTCATCTGTGAGGAGGTAAAACTAAATTATGTGGATATTGTTGTGCTTTCCCTTGGGAAATCTGCAGATATTTTGGAGAGGTTGTGTAGCTAAGTCTTTCCTTTGCTCAGAAGCGTTCTGGGATTTCTCTGGCTTCTTTCCTATCCCCTCTATTTTACAACCTACAGTATGCATATATTATGGCACCTAATCTGGGAGAGAGAATGGGGTCCTGGGACTGCGATGTGTGTTCTCAAATCAAACACAACTGGCTGAGGTTCTGAAAAGGAAACTTCTCCTCCACTGAGATAGGAAGCCCCAGGAGTGGCTGGTTTGAAGGCTGCTAATTCTTCTTATGTTTCCAATTGTCAAATATTCAAATCCGTCCTCAGTTCCTTCCCAGGCCAATTTAGAAGCGTAAACAGGATAATAAATAAGGTTAACTCTGCTATTTGCAGTATGGAAAATCATTTAAAAACATGCTTATTTCTATGTCTTTATTCTGAAGACTTAGTGTTACCTGTAGAGAAGGAGGTCACTGAACAGGTACAGCAGAACTCTTATAGAATAATCTCCTTTTATCAAGCCAGCTGCATAGTTGTTAGGAGGTAATCAGCGTCTACCACAGGTGAGAGGTCATCCTTTGGATAGTCAAGAAATAGTATATACAGCGTATACCAGTAGGTAGAAACAGGCACATGGGTAGGAAATACAGTGTTTCTAAATAATAAATGGGGCTACATGCAAATTCTGGGATCCTGAACATCCCCACAATGATCCCTGGAACATCACCAAACACATACTATATGACTAAATGTAGAATCTCATTCTGTATTGATATATTTACCCAATATTTCTACCCTATTAGCAAGCACACTTTTGCCAGTGTAGAATATATTGATTTCATAGGCTTGTTGTGGAAGTAGTAGATTTTCTTCACTGATGTTCTAGTGATCTCAGTGTCTCAGAAAGTCAGGGATGTGTCAAGTGCCTTGTTACATTTCATCTCTAAAGAGCTATTGTCCCTTTGAAAGAAAGTAGTAAAACTGCTACAGTGACCCTGACAACCATTCACACAGCTCTCAAGGACATAACACAAATTCATTATACATATAAAATCTGTAATATCCTCAGTATTCCATTACTGGTGCTGACAGTGATTTGACACTTCAGGGAAAAATAGAGCAAGAAGTGCGCCATATAGTGCACAAGGGGTAATTCTAGAAAATAGTTAAGAATGTTACTGTATGGTCTCTATATAGATATGTATAAAAATAGGTTAGATTTCTAGGGTACGTTTCTTTTGGATTCAATGCTATATATGATGGTAAGTAGCAGTGGAGGGTGGGAGAGAAAGGACCACTCTTACTGAGTCTTTGTGTGGTCATAACTACTCGCGGTTTCCACTTTTTGTTCACGTTTTCATTGATTGTGTTGTGAGGATTTCACTAGATCAGTGACAGCTCTTTATTTGCATAATTATATGCTCTGGTCTAAAGAGAAAACTAACCCCCAAATTTCATGGGTCATCAACCAGCAACAATCAGTGTTTTATCATCTGTGCTGAGCAGAACCTGAGGAGTTGCATGTGTCTTAGAAGTGTCTTAGAAACTTTTTTTTTCTTCTTACTCCTGGCTGAAGTAAAGGTTCTGTGCCCCTACAATGAGCGAACAATCTTGGAGAGAGTCTTTGTGAGCTCAATTCTGTTTGAAGGCAAACGAGAGATTATCACTGCTACAGACCCGTCAGTCTGGGTTTAAAGTACCAGCATGAGCATGGCTTCTTCTATATGTGGATACTGAGTGCACTACAAACACCACCCTGGCTTCACATCTATGAAAATAACAAGGTGTCTCATATTGACTATACTCTTGCAAGCTCAGATAGATAGACAAACTGATTGACTTAAAATAAACTGATAAATACATAGATAGATTTGATGGGACATACAGATAAATGATAGGTAGATAGATCAAACATAGTTTGACTTAAGATAGATTAGGATAGATAGATAGATAGATAGATAGATAGATAGATAGATAGATAGATAGATAGATAGATAGATAGATAGATATGAGATAGATAGATAGATATGGGATAGATAGATAGATAGATAGATAGATAGATATGAGATAGATAGATAGATATGGGATAGATAGATAGATAGATATGAGATAGATATAGATATGAGATAGATAGATAGATAGATATGAGATAGATATGAGATAGATATAGATATGAGATAGATAGATAGATATGAGATAGATAGATAGGACTTGAAATAGATTAGGTATGATATAAACTGATAGATTTGAAAGACAAACAGAAAATTGGTAGATAGACTGATAAGGGATGCATAGATAGATTAGATAGATAGACAGACTGACAGATAAGTGATGGATAGATACATAGATAGACACACAGACAGGTAGATAATCAAATTTATAGATAACCAGACAAATACATAAATCATTAGATAGGTAGATTAGATATGATACAATAAACAGATTGCTTGATTTAGATTAGATAGATAGATACATTCCAAGGGAGCCATAATGCATTATTTAGCATAGTGGCTTCATGTATTTACTTAATCTTACAATATAGCATACACAGTGCACTGTACAAAATCTGATAAAGCAAAAAATTAGATTCATCAGCTCATTCTCAAAGTGTGTGCATATATATATATATATATATATATATATACATACATATATATATATATATACATATACACACTGAGAATGAGCTGATTATATATATATATATATACACACGCATACATACACACACATTTTATATTTGTTCAATTTTAGATTGCATTTTATCTAAGATTGATCTATATCTACAATTTTCGACTTTAGGTAAAGAGAATAACTTTTTGCCGTCTCATCCTCTATCCAGAACTTGCTTTAAATTGTATTACTTTTTAATACTGCTTAATCCATGGTCGCACATGCAAATAGCAGAACAGTTTGGGAGCGGGACGCACCTGTCTGCAGTGGAAAGTTGTGTCTATTCTCTATGATCCTGTGTATAAGTGACTTGTACTTTATAGCGTTTCAGAAGAACTTACAGATTCACATTCTGTTCCCTATGTTGTGATTGTAGAAAGAGGCAGTGACTTGTGTTCCTGACTTTAGTGTCAGGGTTACTATGGGGCTCTGGGTTAGCGCTTTTACCAAACAGGACGAAAGACGGGTGCCGAGGAACTCCTCATCGATGAAATATCAGTTTATCACAATCACACAGATACGTGTGCCATGTTATACTGTAGAGTGATCCGAGAAAGTCATTGTACTGAAAAAAAGGAGAGAGATAGATGCATGTGACGTGGTCCAGTGCCTTTCTATATACACATATATTGTACATTTTGTATAATGACAGAATACAGATCGTGGGTATTACTACAGCATGTGTCCGCGGAAGAGTTTTAATAAAGAACCGGTCAAGAAACAATGTCAAACAACAAGAACTTTTTTGTTTCTGTTTTCTTGTTGTTTGACATTGTTTCTTGGCCGGTTCTTTATTAAAAATCTTACGTGGACACATGTTAAATGCCAATCTGGAGACATTATCGTGTATATGCTTTCTCATATCTAGCTCTCTGTCTTATCTGTTTGTGTATCTATCTGTGTATCCATCTATCCATCTATCTGTGTATCTATCTATGTATCTATCTGTGTATCTATCTGTGTATCTATCTATCCATCTATCTGTGTATCTATCTATCTATCTGTGTATCTATCTATCTATGTATCTATCTGTGTATCTATCTATGTATCTATCTGTCTATCTATCTATCTATCTGTGTATCTATCTATCCATCTATCTATCTATCTATCTATCTATCTATCTATCTATCTATCTAGCTGTGTATCTAGCAATCTTTGTATGTATGTTTCTGTCTGTCTGTCTGTGTATCTATGTATCAATCAATCAATCAATCAATCAATCATGTAGTGTGCCCAACACATCAGGAGGTTGGAGCACAGATGACCTGGCCACATCCACAAAGCCAAGCTCATGTGTAACTCATCCCCTCCCTATATATGACCGGTGCTGCGTATACTAGACATAAACAGATGTAGCAGATTTTAAATTGTCTTATTTTCTCGTCCTACATCCAAAGCCGGACAGAAGATCCATAGCATGCAACATTTTACTGTCCTATACAGTGAAACCTTAGATGTCACAACTGATGTCACCGGACCTCAAAACTGTTCCTATAGGAAATTATGGGATCAGTTTTATCACCAGTCGCGATTTTGTACTATAAAAGGGAGAGAATTAGAAGAGTAGGGTCGGATATATAGGGCCTTTAATGCAGACCTTATACAGAAGACCTTACGCTGCGGGACACCCAGTACCTGTGACTATGTGACTTGACGTCTGCTGCTGTATACAGTGGGTGCAGGTGAGAGTGGCTGCTGTCACTGCTGTGTATATAGCACCATGGACAGCGCCCAGCGGTCTCCTCGCCCCAGAGACCTGCAACTAGAACAGCCAGGGGATGAATGAAGAAGCAGCTTGTACGATCTGTGCCCCTGTGCAGGTAGCCATTTCCATACACACAGGTACCTGGGCTAGAGAGGTGGTAAGTGGCATCTGATAAGCTGTGCCCGGTGTAGACAGCTGGTTAATTGCAGCCACCGGGGAGCAGCAGCAATGAGCCTAAACCTCTGCTAAACACCCTGACAGCAATTGCACCAGAACCCTAACTAGTCAAGTGTACTCACTGTTAACCCTTCCATTGCTAGCCTGCCAGGACAAGGGCACAATGCAGGCAAAGAGAGGATGGCTCCCCATGGGCACCGAGCGGGTTAAGCAGAGCTCGTTTGAAGCTGCAGCCGTTCCGGGCTGGTCATAATTCTACATTTATTGGTTTGATGAGAGTCATTTCTCCAATTAACAGTCGTGATAAGCCCTGCTTTGTTCATTTAGAGATATCCAGACACTTGTGATCACTGTATACACACGTGCTCGGGACATGACACAAACATACACACAAATACATACATGTACACACTCTTTGTCTTCTAAGCAGAGCGATTTTCATAATAATGTTACATTTTATTTGAAGAAAATTGGCTTAGTTCAAGTATTCTTCCTTCCATTGGGAAGCATCATACCAAGTGTACGTTTCTAACTATTAACTATTAAGTTCGTATAAACACCAAGAAAAAAAATGACAAACTAAATAAAACTACATATACACACACAACAATAAGAGGAGATGTAAAAATGAACGCATCAAAGCAAGTGCAAATGTTCAAAACATTCACTAATCGATTTTTTAGACTTGCAATCAATAATGATTTACCTATAGATTGTAATATTTTATAATATAAATATAATATTACATCGTCATCTTTATTGAAACCAAAATGACTTATAATCAAACTAAATTCAACCTGTTCTCCCTTTCCATTCTATATTGTACTCGCTGTTATTATTCCTAATATTATGAATAGTATTGTTATTGTCTGATTTTATTGTATATTTTGATGTATTTTGAAATGAAAATAAATAAAAACTTCTCTGTCATGATCTAGTTTATATAGGATTTTATATTTCAGATGGTTTATGCTTGCAGTCACAATTTGATTCATTTATAAAATAAATTCAAAATAAAGATAGAAAAATGTTTGTGGCTTATTTTGTTCGCTAGCTATGTAAATTGTGTATAGTATACAGAATCAAAGTCATTGAAGATGGATTTTAAATTAATAAAAATTCGTTCATCTTCTGTGGAAAATCTAAAACGCCATCAGTTGTGCTATGAAATCAATAAATAGTTTAACATTTGCTCAGAGTCTATAAACTGATAATAACAATAATACTAATACCTCTATTTTATCCCGATATATCTGTACATTACCATCTTTAGAACAGAATGAAAAATATTATAGTTTCAAACAGAAATCATAATTGTTTACAAGCACCGAATATAAAAAAAATGCGAATACAAACAAAATAAACTGAATATTTACTAATGAGTCCACAAAAGAAACAATTTATTGATATCATAATTTTATTGTATTTCTTATCTTTGATAAGGTAGAAAAGAAAAGGTATATGAAAAAACAAACATTCCATGATAAGAAAGATGAACCTGTAATAGAATTATGGTCCTAAAGTGAAGTTCGGGCGATGTGGTTGTTAATTTTCTGAAATAAATGTCTGACAGTTGTTTAATTGTAATAAAATAATCATTCCAGTCGAAGAGACAGACAGATAGCTAGATAGATAGATAGATAGATAGATAGATAGATAGATAGATAGATAGATAGATAGATAGATAGATAGATAGATAGATAGATAGATAGATAGATAATTTCTGCACTGCACGGTTTCACAAATGCCATTGAAATACTTTTATGTCAAAGTCTAATCTTACTAACCACAGCGAAATTGAAGTGACAGAAATCACATTCTTTTTTAAATTCAACTTGCATCTTTTTACATAGACATTACAAGAAATATGACTAATGATTTGTGGGTTCAACTCGTTCAAATAGGGTAGCACAGGGTCCACAGTAGATAAAATATTTTATAGGACTGTATAATCCCTTTTAGTTTATATTCCAATTTACTATAATATACAATAAAGTTTCTGTAAACTACTTTGATGAAATTTAGATCGATCTATCTATCATCTGTTTATCTATGTAATATCTATTTGTATTATTTGTATTTTATCTGATCAGCACCATTTATATTATAATATATACAAATTAAATGCAAATCTAAAAATTATGATACACAGAAAAAGGTTTGGAGAACTACAGTATTATGTTTACCTACCTATCTAGTTAGCTAATTATCTTCAAATCATCATTTAAATAGTTTGTACATATCGTTTTTCTTGCAACTTGGATTATTAAAATAGATAAAATACAGATGCATCTATCATTTCTTTACCATTCATATTACCTATGACACTTTTTTGAAACTATTTAAGTGATGTTTAAAAAATAAAAACAATCTATCTATCCATCCTTTCATCCATCTAGTATTTACTGCAAGATGAACGTTATGTTTTATTCCTATCTATAGATAGGATATATCATATTTACAACTAAAATATGCTAATCATATTTTTAGAATTAAGAAAATATATAGTACTTTTACAGATATCTCTCTATACATGTAAGCTATATATAATATATAGAAAATATAGCATCTGAAACTATGATGATCATAACCTATTGTATAAGAAAATCTAAAACTTTTTGAGGACTTGTAGATAGCGTGACTCCTCCTGAGACTAAGAGCGACACCTAGCAGACATGCAGAAAATTACAACTGCTGATACCGAAGCATTGAAAGCAGGGCACTTGCTGGGTTTCTGTGCCCTTCACCTATATTCTCTACTGATCTCTTATGAATGGAGACACCAGTGAGATTAATATAGACATGTGGAGGAAGCACAGACTTCTAGTTGACTTTTTCATGAACCCATCTTTCCAAATGATTTCTTCAAGTCATCCCCCCTCCATCTCATACCACTGCACTTGTTATTTATAAATGCAGTCACCACCCCTATAGTTTTCCCTGCAGCATCATGGAAATATTCCCACGTATTCTACATTACACTGCAAGTCACCAGGCTACCTCTACTTCACCTCAGAACTAGCAATTCTCCCGCAGGGGATCACAGGTGGCTGCACCTAGAAGGCTCCCCAGCAGCACACCCTTTACTCTCCAGATACCAGTTAAAGGCAGCTTCATTATATTTTCTATATTCCTTTATTGATCCATAACAAAAGTATGAAACAATCTTAAATCGAACTCCAAGTCAATGCCTTGTACATTTCATGTATCCCTCTAGTTAAATTATACATTAGTCGTCTTGCTGGAGTAAACACTGTATGCAACTTTTCTCTTTATCTAGAAATTAAATTCTATTATAAATTGTGATGTAATTGTGCGAGATAAAAACATTGTATCTATGCATACACTATGCCATCCACCAACAACTATGTTGCAACGGTATAATATGATCGCCATAATGTTGACTTTTTATCATATATCAATGTGTAGGAAAGTTTATACTATATGTCCTAAAATGCAGTAGGACTTGCAAGCACTTCAATGAATGATGTAAAATGTATGTGACTCCTGAAAAGAAAGTATATAAGTGACAATCATTCGGGGATGGAACAGGTGCATGTTATTAAATGTAGTAGTGGTCGTCTTAGTATATTAATAATGATGAGCATAATAATAATAATGATAATAATAATGTGCTCCGTCTTTCCTTCACATATTAAAAGCCAGTTGAGTCTCCAGTTTGCACTTGACCCAGTACAGACAAGGGGTTCCCGACTGTTTAATGCAACATTGATTTATTGCACTTGGAAGTAACTGCAGACACACAAGCGTCCAGTGAGCGGCACATACATGACTACTTAGCGCCTGGTGACAATACAACTGCACTCGCACACTGATCAATACTTTCTATTCATGTATGTACTTTTCCCATCCATAACATCCCCTTGAAATAACTGCACTGTTCAGAGCACTATCGCAGAGCATTCGGGAAGCTATGGAATGTATACATATCAGATATTATATATTATAGCTACTGTACATGAGTGCACATGAATGAAAGTTTTAATATTTTATACAAGTATAAGATGTAGTATATTAAGAATACAAAACGCAACCCTAAAATATCATTGTCTAAAAATTTAATGTGAACATGTGTCTGTATGTGCACAGGACTGCTGTATTACTAGCTTATGGAAATAATACAATATTAAAATGTATTTTATAGAATGTAAATATTACAATTATTACATAGCATCCATGTTTTCGAAATTTTGCTTTCTTTGTTTCACCACCTTCAGATTGTGTTTGTGATTTGTGTTCAAACTAATAGCTGAGATAGATAGATAGATAGATAAATAGATAGATAGATAGATAGATAGATAGAATGTGTGTTTAATCTCTCACACAGACATATACAGTTAATATCATAGTAAGCATCCTCTTTCCATAGTAAACAACAGAAATAATACATGTCCCTGATATTAATAATGCTTTTTTGTCGTATGGGATTAGGGGACTTTTCAGTGTGTGGAGATGAGACAGCCTATCTCCTGCATGTGTCAGGTTTTGTTATCTAGAGAGCATCATGGGAGATGCTGCATTTATTTTCCCATAAACACACAATTTTACATAAAGACCCCCTAAGTAAAAGCGTGACTGCCCCTGCTGCTGGCCCTGTCCACTCTGAAGTCCTCTCCAGCCACATGTTATCTCTCCCTTCCATGTTCTATTAAAGCCACCGAGTTGTGAGGAGGCTACTAAAGCATAAAATAAAATGCTAAAAGCTTGTGTATGTATGTAATGTGCTGGGAATACACTGTAGATATCCAGTAAATAAACTACTGCTGGGAGTCTGAAGATGTCTGGAAATTGCCTTTTCATATTGGCGGCAGTGTGGCCTTTCAAAAGGTGTCCTGTCACTCAGAGAAGGGGCACTTCTTTAACCTGCTGTCAATACAAGCCAAGAAGTACAAGGACACATATACATAACAGCATAGCAGGCAGTATACATTTGGATGACAAGTGCACACACAAAATAAATAAACATATATACTGTGCACTGTCATATACAAGATACTTCCTATACAGTACATAATATATACTGCCACACACATACATAACAAATGCATAATATGCACTGCCACACACATACATAAGAAGTGCATAATGTGCAATGCCATGGATACAAAATAGACGTAAACATACAATATATCTAACAATAGGACACAAATATACACTGCCACACGTATACACACAAGGTGCATCATAACATACACTTAAACAATAGTACATATGTATATATGCACACGATTCCTGTTTAATTCATAACAATACACAGTCTACCCTGCCACACATTAATACAAGACACACATGTAACATACATAAATAATGCACATGGCTAAACCTGTGACAAATGTATAGGCGAGACCACGATACATATTATGTACAATGTCACACGCGTACACATAGTACACACACAAGATGCATAACAACATTTATAATGCACCTGGTCACACATGCAGAACACACAATAATATATAAAATATATCCTGTCCACACATTACCTAACATATACATAATAAACAAAGCCAAACATACACGACATACAATAAAATACAGAATTTACCCTTTCACACATACTATATTATCACGTTATCACACAAACAAGCACGCAATGTATAAACGGTATCCTGTCACACAAATACATAATGTATATACTTAATAGTGTACATAAACATACATATTGTTGTTTGACATTATAGTATATATAACATACACTCCCACACGAAAACATAAAAAAACATAATTAGTATAATTTACACTGCTGTATATGGTTCACTTATATCTATATAATACTATACACGACATGCTTGTATTGTATTTATAAACCACACAAATACATATACAATACAGTGTTGAGTAAGCATGGCTATGTATTATCTGTAATATATACTGGAACACACAGAAACTACACCTATACAGCATCCACACTGCAGTACACACCGATTGATTATAAGGCATACAAACAATGGTACAACATACATAATAAACGTAAAATACACTGGCACATATACATAATTTACATAATATATGATAAGCAATAATTTATATAGTATTCACAATCTTATATGCATAATACTATATAATTGATGTGATACACTATAAAAAAAAAGAAACTACTACGTGTTCATAAAATACACACATGCATACATAAATACTATGCATAAATATAATATATAATACGCACATGTATAAATTAATCATAGCACAGGCAATCATGTACACTGATATATGTATTCTATACTGACACATGTATTATATACATATAAACTGAGAACACACTTATTTTACTTTTTTCAAAAATATGTAAAGCTAACAAAATAAGGACTTGTGTAGTCAAGGTCAATGATATATAAAAGCCACAAAGGACTAACTAACAGCAAGTAATGTCCTCCCTGGAGTGAGGGACTTATCCTAGGTTTTCATCTGCCTCTCAGATGCACTTTCAGGTTAACATGTTCACTGCCGGGATATGCACAACATAAATGATGTGCAGTTGGGTCCTGTCTATGTATATTACTGGCAGGCTGACTTCAGAGTACGAGGCCTTTGTGGGAGAGTGCAAAAAGAATTATTTGGGAGGAAATTTGGGGTCAGTTCAGGTCTGAGTGTAACATCTGTAAATCATTGACACAGGCTGTATAGACAGAAATGCCATTTGCAGTACAAACCCTACACTAATGGCCATGGTTCTGTCTGCAGCTTTCATGCCAGTCTTTCCTCTATCTCCAGAAAGGTCAGCCTTAATTGTGTGAAGAATATTATTGTGTTTGTCTAGCACTATAATAGCAATAATATGTATGCTTTAGACAAATAATAAAAAAAGAGTGGGGCTCCCTGTGGGATCTCTAAACTTGTGTACATTCTCCACATGTCTGCAGATTAAATATAAAATACATGCACAACACAAGAGGATTAGATCCTGCCTTCATATACAATTTAATTACTGCACATTTATCATAGAACATCACAGTGAGTCTGGGGTTAAGTAGACTCTTCAATAAACAGCACCTTAAATCCTAAAACCATTACAAATATGCCCTACATATGGGTGCCACTTCTAGCTCCATATTTCTTCTCCACAACCAGCAAGGCATTCATAAAAAAGCTGCCTGGCACCCTGTGCTTTAGGAAAGCAGATGTTAATTTTTGCACGTATCTTTTATGGCTGTGTACGTGTGTAATACTGGAAGCTTTCCAGAACGCCTCTATTATTTCTAAATGAAGCCTGCTATTCTCTGCTACACCATAGTATATTATATCAATAAAATAAACATCTGGGGCTTTACCCGAGCACACCAAGCTGGAAGGAGAAGCTTCATGAGGAGAAGGGAAAATCCTCACCACCTCCAGCCAGTAAATTAGGATTACTGGTGCTTAACTGTGCTTGTGGTTTGTGATATATCACCAGGCAGTGGTAAAGTGGCTGGAGTCGGCCATAAAATGAAATGAATATTTTATATAAATATATATACATAGTTGTATATATTTATATATAGCCTCTCTTTTTATGTATTGATTACAGGTATGCTTCCTTTCATTGTCAGCGACACCCTGTTTAAACTCCACTTGTTGTTGAAGTCATTTCAAATTAATGGTGATTTTGAGTGAATGATATTATTTAAGGGTCATAATTGACCCTTCTTGGAATGTGTGTGTGTGTGTGTATATGTATATATATATATATATATATATATATATATATATATATATATATATATATATATATATATATATATACACACCCAATGCACCATAGTATGTGCTTTCTATGATGACTGTGGATATTGGGAAGTTGTTGCTTATAGTTGGAAGTTTCCGCAAAATATGATTCCAAGCTTTCGAGGCTGCTTACTGTGACATTATCAGGCTTCTACAGCCTCGAAAGCTTGCATCTATGTTTTTTCTGGTTACCAATAAAGGTATCACCTCTAAGATTCTTTTGTGTTTTTATACAAAAGTAGTTAATATTACATACAGTAGATTTTTCTGGCTAATACCGTACCACACTATATTTTTGCTCTACACCGCAAATATGAAAATAGGTCACTAATAAAATTGGTCTCAGCATGATGTGTAATTGTGACAAAACAACGCTTGGTAACAGCTAGCTGAGTGCAAGCTGATTGTGATGACCAGGGTACAACCCATCTGGTGTGCATTATACTGTAGAGCAAGAGTAGTAAATATTCCTAGGAACCCATATGCTAGATTGGGAAAAGTAAATGGACTTTAATATTGTCTGCGCTGCAGCAGCTATAGGGGAAGGTATGACTAGTACCTCCACCCCCAGCAGCTCTGTGCCAGTCACTGCTCAGATAGCTGCACACAGAAGTGACGTCACTGGAAGAGACCTCATATTCCTCATCTGTTTCCCATCACTTATAGTGTCGCCCTTGCACTGTAGGATGAATATTGCAGCCAACAGGAATTCTCTTCTGGGCTATTTATAACACTGCTGAGGCTAGGTCATTATGTCACACTACACTGCAGCTTATGGAATTAATTAAAGGCAAACCGAAGAGCATGATGGACTGGTGCAGACAGTGAGCTGCAACTGCTGTTGTGTCAATACTAATATATATTCATGTTTGTGTGTGTTGTCACTGTAAGTATAGAGTGCCTCTGTTTCTTAGATGCATTGTTAAATAAACATGAATATGATACTTGGCTGTTGTAATAGGCCTATTGTCATGCCCTTTTATTACCTTTTGTATTGTCACTTACTATTTACACCATATCAAGGCTGTTAATAATAAAGAAAATAATCAGAAAAGAAGAAAAAAGAAATCTTACTTCTTCTTGCTCTTCTCCAGGCGTGTGTCTCCTGCCGCTGCCTCCTTTAATTATCTGAGCTGCTATTTCTTCCCTGGGAGACACTGGTGGGGATTTTAGGTGGGAAGTGATTTGTGCTGAGTTATTTTGGAGCAGGGAGCTGCTCATGCCCACAGGCTTTCAGTGGAGTGCAGATTGAGACATATCTTGTTCCCTATAAAAGGATCATTTCATGTGGGAGGCTGGACACAAAGTTTGGACTCGTGACTGGCATTCCTGAGAGACATGCATATTTTACTACAACAAAGCAGGCCTGGGAGAGGGCTTAGGGGGGAAAGGGGGGAAAAACTTGGGAAGAAGTTACTTAGTGACAAACATCTGTCAACATGGGGTAATGTGAGTGGAGTGGTAATGATTGCTATATACTTACCAGGAGTGCACCACAAACACACACAGACCACCAGCTGCAAAACCTACAGCAATCTTTATTGGGATTCAGGTTTACATCTGTAACATCCTATACACATGGATGGTAGGAGAACACCATGAATACTGCATACTGTGGCGAAGCTTTGACACACTGTGATATTATGATTGGCATCTATTCACAGATATATTTCCAAATTCCTTGATACCTTTGAGTTAAAATTTGATTTCACTTTTTAGCAGTGACAGAAATCGGTGACTGCAGACAAAAGAAGAGTAGGCCTAGTGGTGATCTGGATGACTCTGTTAAGATTTCAGTGGAGGTCCATTGACAGAGAATGCTAATGAGTGTTTTCCAGGACTGCATCTCTCTATGTATCTCTCTGTCTTTCCCTTTTCCCACTGTCTCCTTCCCCCTTTATTTGCAACCCTCCCCCACCCCACTGACAGCCCACCCTCCCTTATTCTCTGAGAGCCCGAAGATCAATAATTGACCCCACGATTTTACCATGTATCTGACCATCCAGTGATATGATCAGTCTTAAACGTTATATCCAGCGAATGTCTTCTTAAATCAACACAAAGGATGGCTGAAAGCAAGCAGCTTGGTCTGCTCCCCCCATAACCCTCCTCCCCTCTTCCCAAGCTCAGGAGGATATTTTATACCCTCTACTTTTGGATCTGATCCATTGCATTGCTTTAAGCAAGATGAAGGATTGTGCAGACAAGGAGATGTATATACACTATTATACAGCCATCATCCAGATTACTAACAGTGATTCTGCTGTCAGCTTGCTGAAACACTCCCTATCAGATCAACATTTGTACAAAGCACCCAAGAGCAACAACAGGAAACAAATATTCTGCAAGTGCACACAGCTCCAAGTGTAAGGTGATTGCACAAAAAACGTTATCATTGTACTATTCATTAATGATAGAAAACCAAAGGAAAGTTTTGTGAGAACAGTCGAAAATAAAAGCATTTGTGCTAAATACGAGATTCAGACAAGGAAACCCCATGTAAACCTCATCTCCATTAGTCTATGATGACACATACAGTACTGTGAAAAAGTTTTAGATGTGGAAAAAATGATGCAAAGTAAGAGTTCCTTCAAATACTGTGTGCAAGTGTATCTAGAAGAATTGAGATGGTTTTGAAGACAAAAGAGTGGTCTCACCAAACATTGATTTCATTTAGATTTCTATTTTGTTAATTCCTATTGTACTTTGACAATTGACAAAAACTATTAATACTTCTATTTTTGAAAGCATTCTTATCTTGCAGCATTTTTTTCCACACTACTGTATATCATAAAGTCATTCAGTCCATTAACGTTTAATGAGGAGACAGTTGGATATTAGTGGTAACAGCAGCAGGTTGACAGGTGACTTCATTCTTGTATGATGGGAAATAACTCAGAAGACTCAGGCATTTCTGCTAAGAAGGAAAGAGAAGTTGGGGATTGGAGTCCCTGACAAGCAGGGATAATAAATGAGAGGGGCTTTCACATAGATATCTCAGACGTGAAATTGCACCCAGCTGCTTGTGTAAGCAAACAAATAGTCTCATGTAAGGGACCCCGGACTTGTGGCTTGATGAATGGAACACGACAGAGGTAAATGGACTTTAACTCATTTACCAATAAAACTGTTTGGCTTTCTAAGTTAAAAAAGCCCCTAAATACCCCGAACAAGGAAAGTAACAAGAGTTTTATTACCTAACACACCCCTCCCCCACACAGTCTATTATGTGGAAGCTTCATTAGTGCAACAATATCTTGTACAATTCATATTAATACTCATTATCGAGGAAATGCACAAAACACATTTCTACTTGACCTTCTAGTGAAAGATTGTACATCAGTGTCAGAGAGAGAAAGATGGGACCCTATGCAGAGCAATGACCACAGAGATGGAGCACAACTATAAAGTTTCTTATATTGTACTCATACTTTTTATATTTTCTGTAAAAGCAAACACACAAAAAGGAAACAAAGTAAAAAAGAGAATTGCAATTTCATTCAAATGTAATGAAATGTTTAGCCATTGGTTGGTTACTTTCTAATTTTATGTAGATATATTCCTGTATATATATATATATATATATATATATGTGTATATTTCTTTTATATTTGTATTATTTTACTCTGTTTTATATTTTCACCAAACCTTGAAGATTTACCATTCTTTAAAGAAAAGCAGACTGTAGTGGACACACATATATAGCGATGGTCGAATACTAGTAACCTTAATTGTCTTGTTTTATGCCTTACAGAGCAAGATAAAACTCATGTCATTTTCTGAATGGTAAATGCGATCCATATATAGTTCTATGCACTTTCTTCATTAGATCCATTTCTTGGAAGTCAGTGAATATAGACTATCAATGTACTGTATCCATAAAGCTCTCATTTTAATGTATAATGTGCACACACGTCTCTCTTTCTCCGCTTGTCTGTCTGTCTATCTAAATTTATTTATCTCCAATGTAACAAACAATAGTTGTCGCAATGATTCCAGGTAGCAGGTAAATAATCAGCAAGCACATTGCTTCTGGATAATTTTGCAAGCCATGCTGGGGAACACATTTTCGCCAGATTTATCTTAAAATTACCCTGTTTATCCAAGTCAAAATATATTTCTGCAGCCCAAAATATCCTGAGACCTAATCCCTGAATTATCCATCCACTTTGCAGCACAGTTGAAATATTTATCTAGGGAAGGTTGGTTAGTACTGGATGAACAACACAGGATAATAATATGCAGAAACCTTAATGCAAGCACTATTTCATTATAAGTGTGGCTTCACACACAGCATTTTTTGGAAAACGCACTTGCAGTTTTTGATGCATTTTCTGAGCCAAAGCCAGTAAGTTCTTCCTTTATAGTTATCGCTACTTTTAATCAACTTCTCGCTTTGGCTCTAAAACTGCATCAAAATCTAAAAGTACGTTTCTTAAAAAAATGCTGCGTGTGAAGTCACCCTTAAAGCAGAGATGATTGGATGAATTACTTGAAGAATTGTAAAAGAATAAAAGGCAAAATGATGAGCGAGTGTGAATAGTGAAAAGTGCTAAAAGTGAAAAGAATACAAAAGACAACAGGTAGAGATGTGTAACGCTAATAAAACATAACATTATGTTTGGTTGTGTTTGTGTCTAAATACATGATCAAATGCAAAGAAGCGCTCAAAATAATAATAAACGCTTGAGACAGTCAAAAGTGTTAATAAAGAACATAAACTCTCTACCTTTTTACATAGCCCCCCTGCCTGCTTAGTATTTACAACTGAAAGCACATAGGCCTCACTTTCTACACTTATATCCCATCAAAAGACAAAACGAAGCCTTGTAGAATCATTTACCAACGTAATATTTATGAGACAGACGCCTAATTTACACTTCAGTATTGCAGCTATCACCATAGGCCTCCCTAGATCCCTTCTCCAGTAGAACAAGTCTTTGATGTGCCTGTACTGTATGTTTCCCTGTTATCTCTATATTACACTGCTTCGTGACGTCACTCTGCAGCTTTCCATATACCATCTCATTCATGGGGGCTCTACCGCACTCCAGGCTGGTGGTAGCCCCCTATTCATATGGCGTACACAATAAGGTGAATTAACCCACACAATAAAACTGATGAGACAATGGGAAGATAGAAATAGATTAGATAGATAGATATAGATAGATAATTATTTATCCAGATAATCCCCATAGAAAGGCCACATCGAACTGCAAATGACAGGAATAAAACCATTGCCACTAGCCTCTGCAATTGAAAATGCTGGTTATTTTGAAAGCTTCAGCGTTATTAATACGTTAAGGAAGGGCTCCCCTGGCACTCTGTGTTCTAACAGATCTGTCTCACATTGTATAAAACATTAATGCTGGGAGAGCTGTTACACCAAGAGCAGAGGGGGAGATTTTACCTTCACAAGAGCTCTATTATGGAGAGGAGTCTTAAATGAAAATTGTGTGTGTGTGTGCTGGATGGGAAGAAGGGGAGGCACACATCTCCCATTCCAGCAGCCACTGTATGGAATACATAGATCTACTACCACCCAGTGAGAAAAACCTCGGGTTAGATATCTATATCAATAGATTGAGAATAGCCTTAACACTGAGAGAGCAGAAAATAATAGGACTGCTGAAAAAGATAGCAAAAATAGGGTCAAATTAAAAGGTACATTGTTAGGAGAAAAGCTTCCTCATGCAGCCGGCACAATGACTGTATCCATTACAATGTACACTCTTCATATATAACAGTAGTCAAATTGCATATATTCTACATATTCCAGCGAAAATAAACCCAATCACAAAATGGAAATAATAAATAACACATAAAGAAAACTGAAGAAAAAGAAAAAGAAAATAATTATTAGCACACAATTAAAAAAAAAAGATAAAGAAAATGAAAATGCATTGACTAAAATGAATTTAAATAAAATACAACAAACTGAAATAATATCTAAATATCGACGTAGCATATCAATCTTCCAGTGATAAATACTGAAGACAAAGAGGATATGATCCGGGACCTTAGCGATGTCTCAATTTATAGTGAATGTGTTTAAACATAAAAAATAAAGAAAGATAAAACTGCAAACCCCATATAAACCCCCTCATGGGAATTGATCACCCATCATCAATAAAACACAAACTTTTGCTAAAGTCTTTTATTTTTGTTGTTTAAATTCTCACTTCAATTTTTAATTCTTGAAGAACATAATCAGCCTGGACAACATAGATCGCACTCATTATAAGAAGCAAAGGGTTATATCAAAAATTATTATTAGTAGAGAATTACAGGAAAACCTGGTTTGGAACCAGAAAAAATACAAAACAGATATAGATACATAGACACAGGACGAGGTTCTTCTCTTATAATGATTTGGAAAGTGTTATTCCCCTAATTCTTATGTCTTGCTTTCTTTATGCGCATACAATGCTTGTTTTTTAATTTTACAAAAAAATGAAAATAAAGACTAATATCTTACAAAATCAACATCAAATGTTCGTGGGATAATGTGCAGTGTGTCTACAGCAGTCTGCAGGTCTGTACACAATACATCCAGCTCAGTCCACAGTGCATTATCCATCAGGCTTCAGGATCATTAGGGATCCCATTGGTCCTTCCTTATTGGAGTTTTCCACACACATGGAGTTCATTAGACTCATATCCTAAGAAGTTTGTATATATTAATGAGTTGTCTCCTGATTGTCTCTGTGGCTGTTCTCTAGGAGCACTGGATGGACATGTAAGGCCAGTTGAAGCTACTTCCAGATAATAACATATCTCTGATGAGGGTTTCTATAGGGGTCTTACCTACCAAGCGCACGAAGAAGAGCTGTTCAATGACTGAGGAGGAGACGGTGCGCAGGGAAGGAAGCCTCAGCAGAAGTTTACCGAACCTGCTCGGTTGGTTGGGGTACTGGCTCCTGACATATTCCTCCAGGGCGCACTGGGACTTTTCCTGTAGACTCTCAATGTGAGCTGCATCTGAAAGGCCACAGGCATCTGCACAGGAGCCCATCAACATGGAGGAGAGACAGACAGGGCACAGAATTAGTATTGTATCAGTCCTTTACTGACACAGAAACTTGCAGATGATACACACTAGTAATAATAACAATAGCAATAATAAAAGTAATAATAATAATTGCACTTAAAATATTTTAGAAACGTGAAAATATTGAGATGCCAACTAATTTCCCTATGTGTGCAATTAATAGAATATGCTATATTTTACTAAAATATATTTTAAAATATGCTATGAACGCACACCAGTCTTTGCATTGATGAGCACCCAGTACTCATTTTAAAAAGCAACACTCCCCCATAGTCTATACTATAACATTATGCGGGGCTTCTTATTGCACAACTGTGATAAACTCTTCAATATCTAACAAATGTGCGATTTTATTGGCTGTGTTATACACCACGTGGTTCCTTTAAATCAATCAGTTCTGATAAATTAATCTATAAAATAGACACAGGATGGACGTGGTGACAATTCCTAGTAAAATCACTGAATAAACTGCAAAGACATCATATAATGATCACATCTTTCCCCGAATAGAAGATTGGTGTACATGTGTACATACGCTCACATTGCATACTCACACTCAAATGACCTTTTTGCAAATGACAACTGAAACTGCACTGATCACGGTAAAACTTTACCTTGTTAGCTGCCACAGACTGAAGTGAATCCATAGCTAATAAACCCAGAAATATGTGAGGCTTTGGTGTATTGCTTTTGGATAAAGCGCAGGGAGGTAAAACATAAGCTTCCTCCATTTATCTACTGTATGGATGTAAAGTGAACACTTCCCAGGCGGATAAAGTGTAATAATGGGAATAATAAGGGGACTAGATAAAGATGAGATCACTGGACATTGATATTCCGGAGGATGAAAAGATTTGCTGTAATTACATTTATTTTGGCAGATCACTCTCTAAATAATTATTTTTGTGCCCAAGGCAAAATGCAAATAAAACAAATGGCGGCTCAGAACCTGTAATCAGCCGTCAGATGTATGTAATGACCATGCTTGTACTGCTTTATAGTGTGTGCGCATTGTATCTGTCTGTCTATCCATTCATCCACCCCTATCTATCTCTGTACAGAATTATCTATCTATCTATCTATCTATCTATCTATCTATCTATCTATCTATCTATCTATCTATCTATCTATCTGTCTGTCTGTCTGTCTGTCTGTCTCTCTTCTTGCAACTTCTATGGTGTGTTTCTAGCAACAGCAGCAGTACAAAACTCAACTACTAAAGTGTTCACTTTGAGATCACAGAATAATACTAATCTGAGCAGAGCCGGCACAGTAGCAGGAAGACATATTCTTTACAAATGTGCAATAATTGCTCTTGACAACTATTATAGCACTGTGTGTTTCCTAGACTTGAATTCTCAACCATAAGCGCTGATATGTCTTTGCTGACGTCGCAGTATGTAATCACATCATCAGCAGTGACTACACCGACTACACCCACTATACATATTAATATTAATGTACACATGATGATGTTATTCGCAAGCCGCAACTGTAACATCTCATTCACTGGTGAAAATGAAAAAATGATCTGTATCACTAAGCTTAATACAACACCTATTAAATACACTTTTCTTAACATGTTCTTCCAACTAGTTTAGCCTTGTTTGTTAACTAGTTTTATTTCAGTCATCCCACTCTATGACATTGTAGTCGGATCAAGTTACTTCCTATGGTGCATGAATTATATTGCCAGGATCTGGGCACGACTGCAACAAGGCCTGATGGCAGGAAGAGTTAAGTTATATGTGAGCTACATAAATTAATAACGTTTAAAGGGAAGCATGGGTCATGACCTAACCTTTGGATGGAGTCCAGAGTACAATAGGTTGGAGTCTGAATGTGAAAACCACAAGCAGGCGACGCTTTACACACTTATTATCCCCACTAAACTCCCTCTAAAAATGATGCCTCAAAAAATGTGTTTTCATCACTTGTTTTAAAAGGTTGGGGAGGGGTTTGGGGGGTCTTAGTCAATGCCCCAGAGACTGGTAATCACAAGTAAAGTTATAGTGGGGGGTAGAGAGTGCCTGCATGGGGTTGAACAATATTCAGCGGTTGCAGGCAATTCTACAGTATGTTATATACAGCATTATTAGTAGTAGTATAACATGTATATAAATACTGATAATATATATCCCCGAGAATATGCAGCACGTTTGATATTGCAGTATAGTGTGCACGGATACTTTATTGTGTCATTAGAATGAATGGCAAATCGTTGCAGAGAGTCGAGAGAGCATCATACAATATTATAGAATTATAAAGTACATCAGTACTGAGGATGATGGGTAACTGTAAAGATGCATCATTCCTCTATTGTATGGCGGATATACTGGCTCTATAAGCACACCTTTATGAGGAGTCTTCCATGCAGCATGACTGCATTTGCACAGAGTATGTAGAGGGGGGCAGTGGATGTACACAGCTGCATCTGACCATCATGCATACCAATGACTCTCTCTAAAGAAATTATCTGCTGTTCACATCGATATTAATACTGCATTTGCTGCGTTACAATCGTGTGCACATTGAAGAGGCATTTAATAAAATGGAAATACTAGGTGGCCGGGGCCGGGAGCAGGGCCTGCTTTGCCATCATTGTCTGGGAACCATTCTGTGTTATTTACGTGTGGCTTTATGGGAATGGTTTAATCAATATGGCTGAAATATGTATTGCATAGTATGATTAAAGAGCAGCCTTGGTGACCTTAGATGCATTGCACATAGGAACGTGTTCTTCTCTGCTTTGTTTACATGTGGCTGCCGTGCAGGCTGCTGACTGCATTCAGCTCTCATTAAAAATGCCTTGTTCTTGTAATAGACACAGTTTAAAGGGCTGCCCTCCATGATTACCTCTGAGACTGCTTTTCTAATCTATCATAGAAGCCTATCTATCTATGTGTACATGTATGCATGTGTGGAGCCACTGGCTGCTCTCAACTTGCTCTATTTTTCAGACATTCTCTTAAATATTTAATAGGAATATGGTTTCCATAGCAAAATGATTTATTACTGGAAATTGTGCTAGCTGTTTTTTCTTGCTCACTGCTTTTATATTTCAGCAATTGTCTGAAGCACTATCACAAATGTCTATTAAAATCATCATCTTATCAGAAATGGGGATAAATCGCTGAATAATAGTGGGATGGATCTGTACTGGGCTCTAATATGGAGTCTGTGAACATGATTGAGCATCACACACACACACACACAAGCGCACACACACACACACACACACACACACACACAGCCTCATGGATGGATTCTGGAGCACAATCCAATTTTATAGAGTGACAGCACAGCGCTTCATTAATGTTGGCACCATTCAGATAGTGCATCACATCTCCAATGATGGCAGAGGAATCCCTTGTCTTGTGGGGGTGAGAGATGGCTAAGGAAACATTCCAGCTGGGATCTGACTGTAGCCAACTTGAGATATGTGATGTACAGTGTGCAATGTTGTACAACTGGGCATGCAGTAGTGGTGCCCATGTTTATGCCCCTTCTTCCCCCAGCCTCACTCACCTGATGTGAACAAGACGATGGCTTTCAGGCAGCTGTATTCTGCAGAGTCTACATGCAAGGCCTTAAGCTTCTCCACCTGCTCCTGGAAGATACGGATGTGGTCCATAAAGGCCACCACTCGGTCGGCAGACATTGGGGAGGCATGGAGGCCAGCAGCTGCCAGAAGAGGGGCCACATGAAGGGGCATGGAGCACTGAGCTGCATTCAGCACAAACAGCTCACTCCAAGTCAGCCTGAGCAGAGCCACTTGGTCAGTGATCTGCAGGTCAGGGAAGAAGGGGATGTTCCTGGCCCACTCCACAGCACTGAACAGTAACCGGGCTGCCAGCTCGCAGATGTTCTCTATGCCCATGATGTTATTAGGTTGCATGCACTGGCTGCCATAGCGGGAGGTGGGGTAAGGCTCAGCCCGCAGCAGCAGGGAGATGTATCCGGATAGATAGCAATGACCATTCAGGGGGTCCCCATTGGTCAGGGCATATTGGCCTGGGTTCGGCTGGGTTGGAGGCATTCGTCCTCGCTGAACCGCTGACAAAAACAAAGAGAAAGAAGAGGAAATGTGCAACCAGGGCTGGACTCATATAACTGAAATTAATCAAATATACTGTGTATATGTGTGAGTTGTTAGCTGTTGTTTTATATTATATATGTATGTATGTGTGTTACATTGTGTGTAATATATATATATTTGCGCATAGTTTGTATCATTTTCATTTATATTTAATATATCATACAAACACTTATGTAAACTCAAATATTACAATGCAAACAGTATTACAGCAACACATTCACAGAATATCATGCACTCTGTAGCACAACATCACAACACAAAGTAATAAATCCCACATAATAAATATACAGTCATATCACACTACTACAATAATACCAACAACCACAACAGCAGCAGCCGCACATTGACATGCAAGCAGTGAATCCCTGGAAATAGCCTTGCTGATAGGTAATGTATGAATATGTAATATGAAATAAATAACAGGAGCATTTCATAAATCACAGGGAGATTTGCTTCTACACGTTGTGCTGTAAAACTTGGAGCTGGGGTGGTGAAAGTGAAAGGAACATTTTAATAAGAGGTGATAGAATAATAAAATAATAATAATAAAAATAGTGGGTAAAATATATAGAAACTTACAATAGTTAAACATTGTGGGAATGCACTGCTTAGCCAGTCAGTGAGTACAGGTAGTAAAGCTTCCTGTGTGTGCCATGAGTGTGCCTGGAGAGTGAATGCCCACAGCTTAGATGCTAAAGACTATTCATTAACTGCATGGATGCTGAGCGTAAGCAAGCTTATTTATGCTGCAAGTTAGTAAAGCTGACCAAACTGTGTGTGTGTGTTTATGTGAGTATTGTGATGTGTGTATGTGATGCAGGTGCCAAATACTGTCCTGCCATGTAAACAATATTAGTGCAATACACAGCATGGGACACTTTATTTTACATGACTGTATAGGAATAAGTTACAAATCAGGCCATCGTTGATCTGAACTCATTATTTACACAACTTGTCCTGAATGTTTTCTTTTTTTTTTTTTAATTTATAGTAACTCAGTGACTGTGAAATGCAAACACTCAGAACTTCTCACAGAATGGTAGGAAATGTTTTCTCTGGGAACATGACTTTTTATTTGCATTCCCCTTCTTTCACTTCTACTGCAGATTTTGGTGATTGGAGAAAAAGCAGCTTGGGCATTTATAGAAACATCTAGTTGTGCTTTTATTAAGGACAATTACATAATGACTTTATTAAAAAACTACAATATTCCCACCATCATTATCACTATGGTCAGATACAGCCTGCAATAAAGGAACGCCAAATGGAGCCAATATAATATCCTGTCGACTATATGAATGGCTCATTAATTAGGTAGTAAATTCCCCTCCCAAATTATTCCACTTTTAAATAAGAAGAATGAATGTACATAGATAAAATGTACATGGAATAAAACTACAACTTCTTGTGTGTTTCCCATGATGGAGAACAATATAGGACAAGGCCAAATCTCGCCTAAGATAGGAGGCATCGCAGTGACACTGTAAGCACTGCAAATATAGGGTGACATATTTTAAGGGGTGACACAGATCAGGGGAGCCGCTATTCCTGACTATGTAGATATGTGTGTGTGTATTTGTTTAATAATGAGAGTAGAAAAAAGGATGGAATAAGCACATGTAAGGAGATCAGCCAACATCCCACAGCATGCTACCATAGACAAAACACACACTCACACACAAAGATACACACAGGGAGAGCTACCGTTATTAATATTAATAGCATCATAATGCAACAACAGAAGCACCACGCCACATGCCTGACATGAAGACTATTTCCCCAGCAGGCACACACCTAGCAGCACACACATGATAGGCACAGAAGAAATATTCACCTTCTCTCCTCATGCCCACTTTGAGGCACTTCTTGAGCCGGCAGTACTGGCACTGGTTCCGGTGGTGCTGGTCTATGGGACAGTTCCTATTGGCACGACATGTGTAGGTTAAGTTCCTGCGGACGCTCCTCTTGAAGAAACTTTTGCAGCCCTCGCAGGTGAACTGGCCGTAGTGCTTCCCGCTGGACTTGTCCCCGCACACCACACACTCGATGTGCTGCTGCTGGCTCTGGCCTGAACCCTGCTGGCCCTTGTCTCCAGCCGCTCCCGGGGTGGAAGGGGGTCCCGGCTGGCTGGGGGTCTGTGGAGTGTGGGGGGCTTGCTGCTGCTGCTGCTGCTCCCTTGCAGGCTGCGCTGCCCCCGGGTTAGGGCCTCCTGGGTTCCCCCCGGCCACGTCTTCCTGCGGATCTCTCCAGCTGCTAACTACCATTGCCATATCTCGGGCCCAAAAAGTGCTGGGGAGCGGGGTCTGGGGGGATTTTATTTTGGAGGAGAAGAAGAAGCTGGCGGTCTCTGCCGTGGTTGCCGCTGATGGGAGCCGTTTCCTTGGATTTGCTTTGCAGGGATTTCCCCCCTTCTTTGCACAGAGCAGAAATGTCTCCTATGTAGAAAGCGGCGCTGGAAGGGCAAAGGAGCCGCTGGGGATGTGGGCACAGTGTAGCAGGGCTGCTGCTTCCCCCCCTCCCTGTCTTGTCTCCAGTGCCGCCTGTGATGACTGCTCTCCGGGCTGCAGGCTGTGGCTGGCTCTGGAGGAGGGTGCAGCGTCAGATCAGGCTGGGGAGGCGGCAGAATTCTCAGCCCCGATCTCCCCAGTGCACGCAGGGAGCAGACATAGGACGAGCAGCGGCAGGAGCAGGCTTCACCCTCACAGCTGCTGCCGACAAAACACTCAGAAGCCGACGAGGGATTGTAAGTGTCCAGGGGGCCACATCCAGGGCAGCGTGCAGCCAGCCATTCAGAGCTGATCCTTGGAGCGCCTGAGCCAGAGGTTGAAGACACTTCCCCTTTCTCCTTTGATTTTTTTTTCCTCTGTCTCTTTTGCTTTTATGATGTCAGGAGGACAAATAATCCTCGATCTGTCATTAGATGAGCAAGTGCCACATTGTGGGAGAAAAGCGAAAAAATAATAAAAAAAAACAACAAAGTAACACAAGGAACAATCCAAAAGTGTGCAGCCGACAACAAACAGCAGCACCTTAAGTCTTCTGTTGCTGCTGTTGTTGCTGATGATGTTTCCTCTTCTTCTGCTGCTGCTGCTTTATTCCTGGAGATAGCATGCAATCGTCACCATCATCAGCAAGGAGCTTTCTCTAGTTCTTTTTTTTTCTTGCTCTGAAGTCTGGAAAAGTCAATGGTGGAAGTGTTGTCCTCTTGATGCAGAAGGAAATAATACAAAAATGAAATAAAAGTCTGTGCATAGGACGATGAAGAAGCCAGTGGTAGCTGAAGGCTCTGTTGCTGGAATGGAGTGAAAGAGGTGAGGGGTAAAAAAAAAAGAAAAGGAAAAAAAAAACACTCACTCAGTGACACACTCACACACACACAGACAGGCTCATAGAATATGCAATAAAGAGAGAGAGAGGGAGAGAGTGAGGGGGAAAGAGAGGGGGATAGAGAGAATGGCACAGAGAGAGACACACACAAACAAATGAATGCCTTATAACGGGAAGACTGGCAGAGCAATGTTTCCGAAAGGGGGATCTGCGCGAATGTCTGTATATAGTGAACTTTGACACTACTATTGAAAGTGACACGTTTCTATGGAGATCTCAGCCTTATATGGAGCTCATGTCAAGGAGCCAAGCGAGGGGCTGCTGGCAACTGATAATCAAAGGCGACTGACTGGTCAGAGCCCCCAATTGGGGGGGAGAAGAGATGGGAGGCTAAGGTTAGCCAAGCCTCCTGCTCTTCATTGGTCGGATGACTGCTGCTGCTGCCTTTATTCCTTTCTCTCTCCTCTTTGCCTTGTTACCTATGGCTGGGGCTGCAAGGAGGGGAGAGGAGGGGATGGGGGAGAGGAGGGGTGGGGGGATGCAGTGACAAGCACACTGTTCATTCACAGCGCCTCTACCCGCTGCTATTTACTTTCAGAGCTGATTAGTATGGGTCGTCTATGGGCTCAGCAGAACAAAAATACTCTACTTGGGGTGGGGGTGTATAGGGGGGTGATAGAAATTAGGAGAAGTTAGAGAATGAAGATGTAAAAATGAAGACACTATTTAGATTCATGTCTTCTGTAGCCCTGCCCTTCTCTCTGGGTGACACAAAAAGTCACAAACTTAAAGGAGAACGTACAAAGCTGCTAATATCAGGCAGGCAGATGTATGGAAATGGTTTTACAACTTGAAATTCTTCAGATACAGTAAATAAACTGACCATCCAGATTGACATTGTTATGAATTTCCCCCCCTTTAATCCGACACTAGGGAAGGGAACAATAGATGAGTTTCTCCAGCGGAGGATAAACTTTATATTTAATGTCCCTTTAAAATCTAACAATAAAACATTAAAATAGACCCTGGGCACAACCTTGTGTAAGATCTATTATATACTACATAACTATAATAAAAAATCTATTTAGATATATCTGTTTTCTATGTATTTATCTATGGGAAGTTTTATATTCAAGCACATAAGGAGACACTAGAAAAGTTTGCAGGCATTGAGTCAGACAGCATGAGCAGCAATGTTACAATAATTATTAATGAAACAATGATAAGCTCTCTTTTTGTTGTCTGGGAAGATCAATGCTTTGTAAGAAGAATCCCAGGAACAGGCCTGTGTGCATGTCACAATTGCTGGATCGGGCTGCCATCTAGCGTACAGTAAGTGAGCACATCACCATTATTATACAGTAAGACAGAGCAGCCAAACTCTCTACATAGGGGTGGCTGGGTACACACTCACCTTGCAGCACTGCTAAGCATGAGCTCAAACTTTGCTAGCATTCACCCTCAGTCTCTGAGTGTGAGTGTGTGCTCTGCTTACTGCGCACAGCTACCTGTCACACACACTGCTTACTTTCCTCTGCACAACTCTGATGAGCAAGCAGCAGGCACAGAGCCCCTCTCCCCCAGTGACAGGGGGGATGGGGTCAGCTGAATCCATTAATGACAGTTTCGGATCATTTCCAACCGAATAGTTAACGGCTATTTCTTTGCCCTGAAATAATGAAGAGATTGTGAATGGCCGGCGCCCCTATTGTACTGTAGGCATTGGTAGAGGGATGTGTGGTCAGTGCTGCACAGCTCCTCTCCAGCTGTATACTCAGCGCTGCTGCTCTCTCCTGCTGTATACTCAGTGCCGACTCCTGCTTGCAGAAAAGGTGAAACGAATAAGATTAAAGCGGACAAAAGGCGGCGGCTCCCTGTGTATCTTTGTACTGCCGGCTCTGCTGCGGCTACACAGGACTTGCGGGCACCGGCCACTGTGCCATCATCCAGCCGGGCAGCCAGACTCAACATCCCAGGAAGCGCACACTGGCAAGTACTCAATGCTGTCTCTGTACTGTAGTTTAGTATAACTGGCCATTTCTTATTCATTTTATATTATATTTTATTCTGGCCACATTTACTAAAGATGTTACTTTTGCTGCTTATTTTATATCACTTCATATTTGCATCTATGTATGGATTGTGTATATCTCAACCTCACATTTCAGATCCTGTAATGTAGATAGCAGGACACTAGATGGATCAGTGCAGTGTATATACAGTATATATGTTGTTCTGTAAGTGAAGCAGATAACTTGAAGCAAGTGAGAGCACTCATTAATGAGGCCAACGCTCGCCTGTATTGTACTACTTGCCACATAATGTAAAGATCAATGCAAGTCACTATATATGTGTGATAGTGTCACTCGCAGAGGGAGATACACAGACACGAGTGACAGGGGACCTCATTCTAACCATGTCCCGTTCTCTTCATTGTCTCCATGAACTGTATGGAGTCAGCTCATACATGTGTTCCTTCACCACAGTAAACTTTCCCAGGAACACCCATCCATTGTGCATCAAGAGAAGACACTGCTATAGTCAGTTCAGCGCAGTTACATTAAATTGTAATTACCCAGGAATTGCTGAAACTATAACTGCTCCAATAATAAGTGTATGGCATATATAATATATAATGGATTGTAAATACTACTATGGTACGTACATACTGATTATTACTAGTGCATATAGTCAGCTTAGTGCAGTTAGACTGTTCTATAATTTCCGAGCAAATGCTGAAACTAGTTATAACTGCTCCAGTAATAAGTGCACTGCATGCATATATATATATATATATATATATATATATATTTATATATATATCAATCATGTATAGTAAATACTACTATACTACATGTTAATTATTACAAGTGCATATGGTTTGCTTAGTGCAGTGACATTAAGTTGTAATTACCCAGCTAATGCTGAAACTAGTTATAACTGCTCCAATAATACGTACTGCATATATAATGGTTGCAAATACTACTATGGTACATACATACTGATTATTACAAATGCATATAGTCAGCTTAGTGCAGTTACACTGTATTATAATTACTCAGCAAATGCTGAAACTAGTTATAACTGCTCCAATAATAAGTGCACTGCATATATATATAACTGCATATATCATGTATTGTAAATACTACTATGGTACATACTGATCATTACAAGTGCATACAGTCTGCTTAGTGCAGTTACATTGTATTGTAATTACCCAGCTAATGCTGAAACTAGCTATATAACTGCTCCAACAATAAGTACTGCATATATCACATGTAATGGATTGTAAATACTATAATGGTGCATAGTGATTATTTCAAGTGCAAATATTTAGCTCAGTGCAATTATATCATATTGCAATTGCTTAGCAATGCTGGAACTAGTACTTCAGCTTTTGTATCTATTGTGGGAGTAGATCAGACACACAATACTTTTGGACAAGTTTGCACTCAAGTGATCATCTACCTATCGATACATACGGTGTTAGGGATATAGACAACTGACTCCTCTTCCTTGCAGCATTGATATGCACTCATGCTCTCCTAGTGCAGCGTTATAAATAGGAAGCAAACAGCAAGGTCATGGGGTTCGTTTTTATTTTACTTTTATACAAAGTATCCATATTATTGTTATATAAAAGAATTCTATTTCTGTTCTAAAGTTAAGTGAACAGTAAATGGAAGTACAAGACAACACACTGGAACACTTGCTAAATTCCATCCATAAGCCAGAACTTTTTACATAGTTTCCTCTCCAGTTTTGTAGCCATATCATGCTACTGTATGTGTAATAAAATAATAAGACTGTGTGTCTAATAAAATAATACCCTATATCTAATACAATCTGACGTTCCATTATCAGCACAGAAACAATAATGTAACTATGTTAATATTGAAGCAAAGTTAGGTTCTTATCCTAATGAAATGAACATAGATGCTCTCTGGAGATTGACATAA
Organism: Eleutherodactylus coqui; assembly: GCF_035609145.1. Taxonomy (NCBI): domain Eukaryota; kingdom Metazoa; phylum Chordata; class Amphibia; order Anura; family Eleutherodactylidae; genus Eleutherodactylus; species Eleutherodactylus coqui. Next base: position 107,267,398 of record NC_089841.1, on the reverse strand, counting down.
ATCTAAACATAAACACTGAGAAAAAAAGCAACCAGCAAAGTAATCTATATTTCGGTGTTTCCAAGTATTCATAATGAATGCAGTAAAATGGAATTAAGTATAATGGATAAGTGATTAACAAATGGAAATTCAGCCATAATTAAGAGTACTTGAAATGGATAAATTGTTACTATTTGATTTTGCTCAGTTATTACCTTAGAAAAAGTTGAGGAAAATATCGATGCACCTGGTTAATGCTGCCTTTAGATGAGTCCTGTAATAACTACATATCATAACTGTATATGTATGGATATATACTGGTTTGTATAATATATGAATCCTATACTAAATCAATCAATCTATCTATCTCATTTCATCCTAGATATATTTATTTATCTAGGATGTGTCAGTTTATGAAGAAATGTTTATTTGCCTCTTAAAAATGAAGAAAACATTGCATTTTGTAGACCCTTTGCTGAAACTTGCATCTGATTTAAGTGCAATATCTCAATTAAGCAGAATTGCACAAATGGCTGCAGCGATTTTCCTCTCTCTGGTTCCATACAATAAATATACCTCTGCTTTGTGTGCAGTGCTATTCTCTCTCTATGGGGGGAGGAAAGTGTGGCTAATTTACCAGAACCAGTGAGCTCCTAAACAGCTTGATGTGTCCCAACAGGTCTCTGAATAAAACCCCCATATCTGACACAGCTTCCAGCCACTGAGTGCCACTGTTATGTGTGTGAAAGTTGTGATGTTAACCCTTCAGCCGGACCCTGCAAGGGTGACATGGAGAGGTCTATTGTAAACTCTCTGGGCTATTCTAAGCTCAGGTTGGTGTGAAAGAGACGAGAAGGTCACTTGAAGTCTCCTTTCAAGTACTCCCATTTTCTCTCTGGATCAGCAGCTCTGAATAGACACCATCTAATCGCTCTTAATAGAAGAAAAAAGTCTGCAGCCCACTAAAATGCCCTATTCTCTGCACGCCGCAAATGCATCTACACTGTGAAAAGACAATGTGCTTTTCTAAAATAGGCTTTAAATATCAAAACTATATATTATAATTACAATGCAGAATGCATATAGCAGGAGATAGACGTTTATTGTAATGGGAAAATTACTGGATGAGCTTAATAAATGGAGTAAAACTTAATATTGCAGGACTTGAATTTGCTAATAGTATAGAATAGTCCATTACCAAGGATCAGGGTAGGGAAAACTAATGTTCTTCTTCTTTTGTAGGTTCACACGTTGATGGTAAAAGTCCACACAGAGCTGTAGGTTTTGTCCAGGAAAGCTGTAAATTCCTGGAAAAGTTTACTTTGCTGCTAAGGTGACAAACCAAGATTTGAGCTTTCAGACAAAACTTGCATTATTATATGTGTCTAGTTTCTTAATTATTTGATTCAATGAAAGTATTATATATATTTACATATATTTAACAGAATGACCACTGATCTAGCCCCACTTGTAATAGTAATATTAATAGTAGTAATCATAGTGTTGCATTTATTTATTTCATGTGATTCTGTCCACATAGGGATTTTATATATCATCTCACAGGTTTTATATATCACTCTCTGCAGCATTACACTGCTGAATCACACAGGGGAAACCTAGTAAACATAAGAGCTGATAAAATGCTTGTTAAATATTTTTCACTAAATTCATGTTATTTCTTATTTCTAATTACTAATTTTGATTAGGATCATTTTCTAGATATTATCATCTTTCACCTGTAGAAACCTTAATTTATCTTAGGGCATATTCATACAGGCAACTTTTTTGTCCGATGTTCGGACCAAAAAAAATCTATCTAAATTGGACAGAAATAGAAGCCATTCATCTCAATATGAATATGCACTTGGGCGTTTTTTTTACTTGGACGAACAGTTCGCGTGAAAAAAAAAAATTGCAGCATGTCCTAGTTTGGTGCAATTTTGGTATGAAACTCACCCGTTCAATTCTATGGGAGCATTTTAAAAAATGGATTGAAATTACATGATGTGAGTGTGATCAGGTTTAAATTCATGTAACCATGGCAACCATAATTTTATAAACGAGAATTAGAAAGTGATTTTTTCATACGTACATGAAAAAACGCACGCACAAAAGATAGAAATCATGCATAAACATTGCAAAATCGCACGAAAATCACAAAAAAGGATCAGACCGATTTTTATGGACCGAATTTGCAAACCCCTGTTTGAGTATACCCTTATATTTGCTCCTAATGTGTCAACTTTCAGCCGACTCAAGGTCCAGCATTATCAGAACATCACTTTGTAACATTATTCTTCTACTTTATATCCTTTTTGTTTATATAAATGCCCAAATTAGCCTCAAAGCAACTAGTTGGGTGTAGTAGTTTAGCAAGACTAATTGGAGGCAATGGAGATAAAATGACTTTTCCAATTAACTGCTGGTTGGAGTTTAGTTAGAAGGACTGTCAACCCTGGCGATGGGTAATTGCTTTATTGCTCACTAAACTATCATCCATTTAGAACATATGTGCTAATTATTCTGGCCGCCCTCAGAAACAGACACTACAGATCTATTAGTCCATATAATGTATATGGTAGTTTGAGGCAGGGAATCCATCACACCGCTAGGAGGGAAATGCCAGCTAGGAAGACACTGAACATATGACATATCTCTAGGACAAAAGACATAGCAAAATAGAGGCTTTTCTCACTAATATCATTTATGGACACTATCATGTGAATGAAAAAAATTAATCTGCAGTTTTAAAAGCCCATAGATTTAGAAGCAACAACACTGCTGTGTACACAGACTGTCTCTTAAGTCATACCTCTCATCACCTTAATGTGCTGGAAGGAGTCCCCTGCCTGCCACATGGCAATACAGATGCACCTCTTTCACGCCCATATGATTTGCAGACAGACAGGTGCATGCAGCGACAGAGGCAGATACCTCAGGTGTCTTTAGAGAGAAAGGGAAGCATATTGTCAATTAGTGGGATCAGGTTATTCTTTGTTACATTCTAGATGCTGCATTTTACTCCAGATGTATTTAGGCCTGGTGTTTTTTTTCTGCTTAGAGCATCTAAAATCTCAATTGTGATAGGGATTCTTTTTTGCACCCCAAATATCCATGTGCCATTGGGGCCTGGGCTTTAATATGATTGAGTCAGTGTTCAAAGACCCCTAAGGTCAGTGTGTCATTGATGCATGATCTCTAATATCTTTTAGCCATTGAAGCATGACCCCCTACTGTCCCTGCTGTTAACCATTGATGCAGGAGACCTGCAGGACCCTAATTGTACTGTTGCTGAAAGAACTCTACTGTCAGACATTGGTATAGGAATCTTAATCAGAGTTGTGGAGTTAGTAAGCCAAGCTTCCGACTCCTCTATTTTTCCAAACTCTGACTTCTTCGTCAATGGCTCATGTATAATAATTAGCAATAAATTTACTGTAACAAAATCATAGCATCGTAAAATGGAGAAAGTCCAGCATTGGGTTAAAAGCTTTTAGTCTTTATTAAATGATCCAGACAGACAGACATCAAGCAACAAAGGACATGTGCCGTCTTACATGTTTCAGGCAGGCATGTTGCCCTTAATCATAGACATCAAGGCACATGTGTGTAACACATATATCACAACAGACAGCCAATGGGGTGCTTGAAACAAGAACACATGACAGCAGAGGCAAAATACAATTACAAGGAAACTAAGTAAAAATGTATAACCAATAATGCATTAAAAAGTCCAGTTAGCGGTTCATACCATGCGGTTCATAGGTTTGCAAAATAGGCATCCAAAATGCCTCCGTTAAGAAGTTTGCGATGATGATCTCCACCCTGTAATGGGCGGTTAACTCTTTCAATGCCACAGACTTGTACAGAGGAAAAATCTCCTTTATGAACCAAAAAGAAATGGACTGCAACAGCCGATACATTATTTCTTCCAGCATGTTCAATATCAGATATATGTCTTCTTATTCTAGTTTTTAAACTGCAGACAGTACATCATAACATCAGGCCAAATATACTATTTATCAATGTATAATATGGGATATTTTTATTTTCAAACCGGAGTTACTACATTTCTGCCAACTCTGACTGTGACTTAAACTCCACCCAAAACCGATTCCAACTCCAAATCTGACTCCACAGACCCTAATGTCAGTGTGGTACTAGTATGGGACCTTTCACATGTGTGCGATGTTTCTGCAAGATGCACGTAAAGATGCAGAGAATTCTGCACCACATTCTGCATGTATACATGTGGGTTATGGAGCAGAAATCTGCAGCAGCAGATTGAGCTGCTGCTTTAGGTGCGTCTTGCAGAAATATTCCGCACTTGTGAACGAACCCTACAGAGATTTTAAATGTTAGTGTGTTAGGAGTGTAAACCTAATGGTCAAGGTGTAATTGTTCCTGGGCATTCGGACAAATGGTTTAGGACAGTGCATTTCTATATCTGGCAACTAGGGGGTCCCAAGAATAGATTCAGATTCTTCACTCAGACCTGAAATATAGTTTCTGCACCTCTTCGTGTATCTTATATTTATGTTAGGTGACTTTTGAAAAATAAAGTGTCACTAAAGTAACAACTAAATTAGGATCTAACCTATGGGCAGCAATTTTTATTGAAATGGTCTTTATTGCAAATAAGTATTATATTTCTGATTGGCAACATTAATGCAGCAGATATCGTAAATTTTGAAACCAGAGACCAATGCGAATATAACAAAAATGTGATGTGTATGTATTTATTTTGCATTGCATATTTTTTCTTTACAGATCCATCAGAACAGCAGATCCACGGTGTTGACCCATTCTGAGCCTGGGAATGAACGGACAATATCTATGTATGGTAAGAGGATCTTTCCAGCATATTGTCTGTACAGTAAAAATTACATAAGAGAATATAGTCATTCCTTCTTTAAACAGTGTGACCTGCAGTAGTGATTAGTTATTACAAGTTTCTTTACTAGTTTGGTGCAATCCACGCTAATGTTTCTTGTGTATGTTTAATTTTGTGTAACTGATCTGAACTTATTGGACAACTTATGCACAAAATAGTCTTGTTTGATGCTGCTATAATACAGATCTTGACAAACTTGTGCAAACTGATGAAATCTGTCAAAGGATAACTCCCTTTAGATTATTGACAAAACATATGTAAAAAACATAACGATGAATACTAGTGTAAACACCGCTTTTAGATATATGATGCTGTCCAGCCATTATATTCACATACATCACTCAATAGGGAGTGACTGCTGTGGCCGAATTCAGTCAAAGCTGGATCTGTATGCTGCTATTCACTATTCTATATACATGCAGAATGATTATACAAGATGTGTTTTAAACTGGATTATTTTTTTGATAATATTGCTAATAGCCTGGCATGGGGAGGCCAGTGATTACTGTGTTACTAGAATATCACCACTATATGACCTGCCTGATAACACAACATTTCAGACTATAACATTAATTATGGCAACAATTATGGAAAATTGGAAAATGATTATTACTAGACATCCAAATGAATCAAATGATATGCAAAATGATAGCATGCACTCTTTTCTTCTATGGTGTTTTCATGTGATATTTTCTTTATGTCTATATTTGCTGCCTTTTATAATGTAATATATAGCGCTGAGTAGTAAGTTGGCACTACATACATAAAAGATGATAAATGTAAAAACTCACCTCCTGCTTTTTAGGTTTTTCATAGGCAGGTTTCTAGGTCTTAGCTTATGACGGATGAGCATGTTATGCAAAAATCAAATGCTTTTTAAGTTCTGCAATGATAAAAGTGGTGTACAAAATACAATCACCCTTAAAACTAACGCCCTTAAAAAAAGCTTTGGCCATCCTATGATGTCCTCTTAGGGCTTCAGCATTCCAACATCCCGTTAGGTAGTGCCTGCCTACGGATTCCCACTGTGATGTTTCTATATGTCAAGGACTGGGGCTACTTGGGAACTTGTTGCAGCATGATGCTCCCATTTTAATTATTGAGGTACAATTACATTCCACAAACTATAATGAATTGCATGCACTGCAGTGTATTTGGGAACCACAAGCGTCACTCCACAGTGAAACATTAAACTAATTCCTACATACTTTTATCCAATGTAAAGATTTATACTATTCCCTTTTCCTATTTCACATTGCGTCACAACTACAGTGTATGGACACAGCTTTCAACCACACACTGCAGTTTGGTACATTTTCTTTTATGGCAAAGAATAGATATAATCAATAAGCTTTAATGCAGAAATGCTGCCCTACACACCGTAACAGAAGATCCTAAGAAGATGAGTTGATGAGTTTTTAAAACTTTACTTGTAGTTATTTCAGCAGTTCTTCCTTCATCTGGTATTTTTAAGGACTTTGCACATTGGAAGGGATTATGCCTCAGGACGCAGCCAAATCCACAGCTACAGAATTCCATACCGGAATCTGACCCGACTGCGGATTTTAATGTGGAATTGCAAGCAGGTTTTAAGCCATTTCAATTCTATAGAATTCACTGGTAGCCTCTGGATTTTGGTGTGGAATTTACCGCAGCTTATGGTGCGTTGTGTGGCCTATTCCATCCCATGTGAAAGGTCCCTAAAAAGGTCATAATTTTCATTACCAACATTTCAACTTATTTTTAGGGACAGTTACTTTTAGTAGGTGAACCCAAGCACTTTACAGACTGTACATTACTTACCATTATATGAGCCTCTTTCATTAAGGAAAATAATCTTTTTATTTATACCCTTCTATCGTATTGTACAATTCAAAAGACAAAGTAAGAATCTGTGCACATCACATTCATGGCTTATGCTGGAAGAATATGCTCATTATATACATCTGACACAGGCCTTTAAAACGGATGTCCCTCACAGGGTCCCACTGGTAAAAAAAACTTATACCATATGGTATATTTTTTGTAGTGGCCCCTGTATAGAACAGTTTAGTTTTGAAAGAAAGGTATGCTGATGCATACTGGCTTGGCGGGCCTCTGTCAGGTGAATATGGGCCTAAGGATACCTTTAAACATATAGTACACAAATGCAGAGTATACTTAGTCGTAGTCAATGCCTCCTATAAAAGTGAAATTTAAATGGCCAATATATCCCATAAAGCTTAAAGGGCTTATACACGCAGTGGCCACCGGGATACACTAGGGTCGGAATGGAAGAACTGCTCTGACCTCTGTGTAGCAGTTCAACACAATTTCAAATCACAGTCCTGTCAGCAGCACTCAGAGTTTACCTGGATAGGCAAGGCATGCAAATGCTGATATGCCAAGCCACTCCTGGGAATCTGAGCCTTGATTCCAATTGCAGCTAAGAAATAATGCAAATGTGGCAGCATGTATGGCACGAATAAAAATCTCTCTCTTTATTCCTCCAGTTCCTTTAAAAAGCAATGTTTCGACCTGGTAATCTTGGTCAAGCTTGACCAAGACCACCAGGTCGAAACATTGTTTTTTAATGGAACTGGAAGAAAAAAGAGAAAGATTTTTATTTGCACCATACATGCTGCCACATTTGCATTATTCCCTGTGTAGCAGTCGGCGCTCAGAATTGCAAGGGCAGCTTTCATTGAAATCAATGGAATCCCAGCAATTACAAGCGCAGCTCCCACTGATTTCAATGGGAGCTGTGCTTGCAAATTCGAGTGCCAGCCACTACACAAGTGTCAGAGAGGTACTTCTGCTATGACCCCAGTGTATCCCGGCAGTGGATGGCTGGATATCCCCTTTAACAATCCAGAAAAAGTAGTAAGCTTTCATAATAGCAATTACGAGAACAAATGAGGATGCACTGACAGGGAGACCAAAGAAGGACTCTGCTCCTAAGAGCTCACACTCTAAAGAAAAATGATCATGAAGTTTTTATCAGTATGTAGATGTTGCCTTTCATTGGATTTGAACAGTGCTAACCACTGAGCCACATATTGCCCACATGTGACAGTACAGCTTACTGACATTTCTTCCTCCTTTACACAATAAATCATGCTAAACATTTTATTCCTATATGTTCCTCTTCATATGGTTCCCATTTGTTTTGATGAACTCCCTTTAGCCCTAGTAGACGTGATGGCATATTACCATGATGAAACCAACCCAACATATCAAGGACCATAGATTATTGCATAGCATTGGTCATTTTTCATCTGCAAAGAACATGGAACTGCACTGTGTCATTGTCACCGGACGCATCTTGTGGCAGTTGCTGTGCAACAGTCTCTGCAAATAATGCTTGCTTGCTATTTTACAGTGGATAGGGCCAGGAGAAGCCCTGTGGTCAATCAACTTTTCAGTTGTGCCATAACTTTAGTCCATTGGATTGAATGCAACCCAGGTTAATTCTGTGGACTGCAGTTGTCACTCAACAGTTAAAAATGGAAGTTACGCTACTGAAAGTCTCCATGTCTTCCCAGACCAAGTCTTTAACTAATTAATTAAGTAAAACTTTACAAAGTTAGTTTTTACTAATGTTTATACTTAATGAACTAACTAACCAAGCAAACTTATTAGTAGTGAAACTAAAGAAACATTTCATAATATAAATGCTACAATGTATCGAATAAGTGCAACTCCTCAGTGCCTTCATAAAATACTGGGGAAGGAGGAATAAAGAGGAATCAACAGGACGTATTTTTTGAATACAGAGATAATTGCCAGATTCTTTGTAAGTTTGTATTCGTCAATATAGAACTGAGTTTATTCGGATGGGGAGTTTAATATAAAAGTATATATAAAGCTATATTGAATTCCGCATCCTTGGCGGGTTTTCTACAGGTCTTCAATGCAGAAACAATGCTATGAGGAGCAGTAGATTTACAATAGGACATAGTTATACAAATATACATGTGCTAAAGTTGGCAAACAAGCATGTAGTCATATTTTTGGTCTCATTTATTATTTGTTGTATTGTAATGTCATTTTTATTGCCTATGTGTGAACCCAATCTTTATAGTGCCATACATAAGGCTAAACTACACATAAATATATGTTGTTAGTTGCCATCATATGTACTAAAAGGTAGCCTCAATAGGGTGTCTGTAAGTGTAATTAGAGATGTCTGCTGACATTTTTGCAGATGTTGAAGGCAATCATATTTGATATATTTGGTACATTACATGTACTATTTCTCGTATAACTAAGAAATCAGTTTTTTTATATTTAGATATTTTTTATATATTTTTATATTTATTTTATATTTATATAAAAATTATTTCTTTGCCTGCTTTTCATTTTGCTGTGTATGTGTGTGTAATTCTCCAATTTTGGAGAACAGAATTTTTTTATTAGTGAATAAACATAATAGAAATAAGTAAACCCAATACCAATTAATGATACTTTGCATCTTTCCTTTAAACACCTGATAGGGTCCAGATGAATGTATTTAAACATCTTAGCGGTAATTTGCAAGTATTCAAAGTAATCAAATATTCTTAAAGTAACAATAATAATAAATAATAATAATAATTAGTAATAATCTACTTTTCTTGTTTTTTCTTCTAAACGCGTATGAATATGTTTTTGTACCTGCTGATGATGGATGAGAACAGGAACAATTATACATATTGTTCTTTTGAATATAATTAGAATTATTTAAGTGCACTAATACAGAATGACAAGCCGCTGTGCGATTGTGGAGTCTGCGAAGAGAGAAATAATTTTACATTAATGTACATACATTGTTGAGGAATAAATCACTGGTGCTTCTATTAATTTTGTTGTCTGAGTGCTTCTGAAGAAGAAGAATAATACATTTCAATTTGACTGGATGTTTTTCAGCACAAAAAAAGAAAGGGAAAGGGCTAATGGAAGTCCAGAGAAGGAAATGAATAAAATATGAGAACATGGAAATGCTCACACATATTGTAAATGGGAACATAATTTGGAATCAAAGGATATGATGACGAATAAGAACCAATTGGCCCATATAAACTTCAAGGCTTGCTTACAATCATAGGGAGGTCAGCATGCTAGTGCACACATGCTGCATACAGATGTAACAATGGGATGCAGCAGTTAGGAAGAATCCACAATAGCAGGAAAATGATACACATTACTGTCATGTGGACACATGAAAAGTAATGGGAATATACATGTGTCTTTCTGCCTTACATATTTATTCACTGCTAAGAGCTATAGTACTAAACTCTGTGTACTATCATATTCTAGATAATCCTTACACTACTTGTTCTCTGGGCTTCTTTATGGCAAGTTATGACATCTATAAATACATAGGAGAGTCTATTCTCTACTGTAAATCAATCTGTGAGAATACACATGTTTAAGGCAATAAATAGAGACGGACATAGATATTGTTCATGTGTATTGCTGGACATGGAGATGGAGTAACTTGAATGAGCATAGTGTGTCATCAGTAAGTGAAATTTGCGACAAGCCCTATGTTACCATTACCATATGCATAAAAGTTATTGTTAATGATCATCTCATGATCAGATTAGTTATAATGAGGATTCCTACTAGGGTAGTCTTAGAATTTATATCGCAGACCCACTACAGTTTGTCACCACCTAATTCTGTGCAAATACCTTGCAATTTACAAAGGACAGTGTCAATTCTGGAGCAGTCTACGGCATGTGTATTGTCCACACAACATTTAAAGTAATAGCTACACGGATGATTTTTTTTTGTAATTCCCCTGAAACAATGTGCACCACTGAGTGATATGGTTTAGTAAAGAGTGAATAGCTGTGACACAATGGTTAGGAGATTTTTCTATTTTGTCATCAACTCCATATAAGTGCTGCTTTAAAAGTCTAAGAAGTCAAAGTCGTTAAAATATACTACTTTACATGATTCATTTCTTGCCACATTGTAAGGTATTGATAAGGTATACTAGGAAGCAATCAATTTAGGGCATTGAGCTACTCTTGACTATAGAAAAATACTTGATTTTCAGTGGCTAATGTAAGAAGGCGTATAAGCCCAAATGAAACAATTAATTGTGGGTGATTTTAGCAGAATGGTCAGGTTACTAGAATGTGCCCATTCAATTTAGGCATTTAAAGGGAATGTATTACCTATATTTTATTTACTAATTAAAATAGATATTGATACATATTCTTCTTTCTAATCTATTTTTATTTTCTGATTGTAGACTTTTTTTCTGTTGTTTCTATTTTCTGTACACGACTACAGGGGCGTCCATCTGGATTGAAGCTGCTGTTACCAGCATTCGGATGGTTTGATTTACACCAGGCACATGAACCATAGGAGACAATAGATTGGAGATGACTCCTTGACTTCTACGGGAGAGTATTCAAGGCATGTTCTGAGACCTGTGCAGAGTGGAAGGAGGTGAGCTCTAACGATCCCCTATTGTCATTGGTGGATCTTATGTTATCTAAGTATAGCTTTTACCTTTCACTGTAATCTTTCCTTTCATCATAATGAGATGAGAAGTTTTCTCTATAGAACAGGAAGTGTCAGTGTATTTTTTGGCTTATTGCGCTGAAAAAAAAACTGCAAGAATTCAGGATTTTTAAAAATTAGCTAATATATAAATATAAGAAGGCAACAAAAAAATCTTTAAAACATGTTAAACATAAAAACTTGATTTAAACAATAAGTCATTTTCAGACGATGTAATCGCTTTAAAGCAAACTTGTCATGTTGGAAATTGTACAGTATCTGGAAACATGTGATACAGCGGGAGGGGCTGATTGGGTGGTCCAATGCAGTAAGTGGCAGTCTTATCTGAATGAACAGATATACACATATAGAGAAATCACCTTCTAAACCCATAAAATCAGAAGGAGTAGAAATCTAAGTTATATAAATTACAAGTTACACTCAATCTGTTCCCACAAAACTATATATCAATCTGCTTAGCTTTTCCTGCTTTATAACATTCTGGCCATAGATAGAGTAGCATGTCCAATGTGACAGGTTTGCTTTAAATTCTAATGGACCAAAGCCTACAATTAAATAGGTTGCCTATTGCAAAAAAGGCTCTGATTTTTTCCAGTCACAGCACCACTCTTGTGAAAGCAGCTCATCTTTATTCACTGGGGTGAATTTGGTATCCATGTCCCTATGAACAAGAACAGGAGAAAATAGTACTTTCTCTAAGGCATCTATTACACAAAGCATGTGTAGCTGTGCGTGCCTGAGTGTTGCGTATCTGCGAAGTGAATGATGCTTATTTGCACATGCATTGGTGTAATTTACTGTACTTTTTGCACCTGCAAGCCATGTTCGTTTCTTCACATGCACCGATTGAAATGGCTTATTAGTCTAATGACTTCAACATGTGTATGTGTGCAATGGGCATTTCATATTTGCATATTTTATTGTACTTTGTGTGCATGCATTTGCGTGCAATTAAATGCAACCATGCTCTCATTCATTGAAATGGGCAATTAAGTTAATTAGTTCAATCTGTTATTTACATGCACAAGCGGATGCTGCATAATTTTTTTTTGCGAAAACAAAATGTGCAGGAAAAATACACCTATTTGAACCAACCCATTAAAATCAATGGGTTCTATTCACTGCCTATTGTGCACCCAAATTTTGCACATACAAAACACTGTGGCTCTTCCATCCCCCCCCCCCTGCAGATGAGGACGACGTATATCGGCTGGGCGTGAAAACCGAGCCGATATACATTCGTGTGAATGCAGCCTAATACTGGACAACTCATTTAGGTCTCAAGGAGCAATGACATTAAAAGATATGATATGTTGATTAGTTTTTAACATCAGTTATTTAGTCCTCAGGTCAGGTGACTAGGTCAGCCAATGCATGACCAGCTTAAAAATTTTAATGCATTTAGAGGGTGTACGTTAGCATACTCTTGAATTGAGAGATCAAGCCACAGTTGATGGTCCAGTAATTGGCCAGCACTTATAGGTGTATTTTGGTATTTTGGTAATTGAATTCAATGACAGTGAAGTTTATAACAAATGTTATTAGTATCATCAGCACTGGTTACTGATCAGCATTGTAAATGATCAATTCACATAAATCCACAATGAGACATGAGTGAGATGATGACAACCTGATCTCAGATTGCAGCCAGAGACCATTTCAAGCTCTCTAAATGACTTACAGTAGGATCTCACCTGCCATGTGCTTTACACACATAGTACGGGTGCAAGAATGAACAAAGTTACAGTCGGCATCATTTCAATACAGGTATGGGGTTATAACTGTAAACCATCATTTAGATTGTTCTGAAGGGCTGAAGACATTTACTGTGTGTTCAAAAAGATTTTATTGAACTTAAATTCCAAATTACAATTAGAATTGGAGCGTAGGACATTAAATAAGGATTAGACTGATTGTAAATACAGAGACGATATCTACAGACATTAACATTGCTATATTTCTTCTGTCCCTTCTATGCATGTATATAAAGTAAAAATGTAAACATTTCAACATTGTTCTGTGTCTTGTCCAGAGACTCCTCGTCTAGCGAGTCTTCCTCGGTCTTCTGGCACTGAGGACCCCCCTGGAGAGAGCCCACCAAGCCCCACTCCTTCCCCTCTTATCCCTTTTAGTCCAAAAATACATTAAAGTACATGTATAATTTTAGAGAAGAAAGCCAGTGAGAGTGAGAAGTAAATCAGAAAGAGGGGGTCACAGTGAAGGAATTTTTTGGGAAAGAAGATACCCTGAGAACATAGACCAATATCCTTCATGAGATTTCACCAAATTTCTGTACCCAATCACCTAGGATCTCTAATGATATCGAACCACTCCTCAACCAGGACATGGGTGAGGGGGAGTCATGGAACTCCACCCAGATGGCCCAAGTAGCATAAAATGTTGAATAATCTGCTTTGAGGTTGATACATCTGAGCTCCTCCATATATTTCAAGGAGTCCATGACTTTCAACCATACTATTTTTGGGATAGCCATACTCTGTCTTCAGCATCTGGGGATTATTTGTCGCATTGCCATAATAAAGTGCCTGAGCAGACCCTTTTTGAGCTGAGAAATTGGGCCCAGGTGATGGGATGGCCTGAAGACATTTAAAGGGAATGTACAGTATCATCAAAAAATGACCTGTTGCTTCAGTCAAGTTTTTATGTTAAACATTAGTGATAATCCAACATTTGAAGGGTTTGGTTTGGTCAGTTCACCAAACTTTTACGAAAAGTTTGGTTCAGTCTGAATAAGTTTGAACTTAGCTGTAAGTTCACCAAAACCTCTAAAACCGGTGGATAGCACTGAGACCTATAAAAGCCCTGCATGACACTCTCAAAATATTATACAAGGCTTTTATGGCTCCTAGACAGTGTGTTCAGGCCTAGTGTTGAGTGAACCAAGCCAGTAAACTCTGTTCGGTGTAGAACTTAAAGCTAAAGTAAAACCTTGGTTCAGGTTCGTGCTGAACCGAACTTTTAGCGAGGTTCGACCCTACTGGTTTGGCTCGATCAACACAATTAAACATATTTGTATAAATTGTTATAAATTCTATCTCACTATCTATATGAAAAAATAATTCTTAACTTTTGCAATTTTTACCCAGACCACTGAGCAGATAAAACTTCTTGTTCTGCAGAGATCACTTATCAGCAGTCATCTCATTATCATCACAGGCAAGATTACAATGAAAGGTAATGCCCCATGTACACGCGCCTACTGTCGGTTAAACAATCTGCATGAGTGGGTGACATCACTGCTAGTTCTTTGTGCTCGTGCAGAGCATTTAGACAGGCAGATCACTGCTGAGTATTGCTAACTTCTCTCTCAGCGCTTCGTATTTCATGTGAAGCATAGAGAGGGGAGTGTTTAGATGCAGCGAGAAGTGAGCTAGAAGGGATGATTTTTATGCTGGTTGAAACTCAGCGACAAATGAATAGTGACCGTCGGCTTGGCATTTAGAGGTAACGATTTCGAACATTTTCATTTTTAGAATGAAATTTTGCGTAATAAATAGTGTAAATGGCCCTTTAGACCTGTATTTAGATAACACAGATAATACAGGATCCACAACTTACAATAGGGGATGGTCACAACTTACCTCCCCCCATCCATGCACCATGAATATTGTATGCAAGTATAAATTAATCAATGAAAATCAATGTACTTTCATTTACTCCATTCACCACATATTATGCGTGCGTATATTCCACACATAATATGCAATTACATTATGCTCATGGAAGCCTGCCCATAGTGGTCAGTTTGAAAACTACAGGACTTCAGGATTATTCTTTGCAGAGTGACATGAGAGAAAGCCAAAAAATTCTTTAAAAACATGTGTAAATTAAAAATTTGATGTACCAATAAATCATTTGTGATTGCATATTCTCTTCAAAGGGCTATTTGAGATTAGAAAAAAGTATTTTTTTCCCCAGTAAAGGCACCTCTCATTTCCATTGGCTGTGTCTACAAACATAGCTCGGCTCTTCAGATCACGCTTTCATTACTTTATCACTCTCCTTTCCAACCATTTTCCATAAGACTTGGCAATAGCATCTTAATGATTACCTTATACAAGGTTCAGTAACCAAAATTGAGAATCACAATAATTTAGAAGAATACTTCACTAATAATACCACCTTGGACTTAGACCCTTTTTCTGGTGTGGAAGGCCCATAAATGCTTCATTCATGGCACCCTCATTAGTATTGGCTCTTGCATCAAAAAGGAATGTAGCGCCCAACTCAGGAACCTCTTAGAACGTATTAAGGTCTGTGAAGCAACACATAAATGCACTCTGGATAGAGAAAGAGGTGCTGAACTAGCCCAACTAAGGGGACAAGTACGCTCACATTGCTTAGCACGGGCCAAAGGAGCTCTCACTAAATGCAGGAGACACTTTTATGAATTTGGCAACAAACCTAGTCTTGACTTGGATCGAGCTTTACGGAAAGTGAGGTCTTGGTCATATTTTCCCCACATTTCTACACCAGCAGGTCACACCCACCATTTACAACAACAGATCTTGGAGACGTTTAGAAAATATTACCAGTCTCTTTATAAATTGCCTTCCCTACTTGCAGGCCAATAATTGGTGTCTCGTAGAGCGTTAATGCACTCCTATCTCCAAAATTCAGGCGTAGGCCATTTCTCCTTAGAAGTGACCCAAGCTATGCAGACACCCATCTCACAAATAGAAATCACCCTCACACTGAAAGAACCCCACACAGGAAAAGCACCTGGCCCAGATGGACTCCCTGTTTTATATTATAATACTTTCTCTGAAATCCTTTCTCCACACTTTCTTTGCTTCTTTAATTCCCTCTGATCCGGGAACGCACACCTATAGACACACCCTGAAAGCACACAGTCATACTGAAAGTAGAAAAAGACCCATCCCTTTGCCAAAGCTACCATCCTAAGTGCCTACTGAACGTCAACCTAAAGCTTTTTTTGAAAATATTAGCTAACAGATTGTCCCCTCTAACACATCATTATATAGACCAAGTAGGTTTTGTGCCACAACAAGAAGCCCAGGACAACACCATCAAAGCCATTAAAAAACCCATCTCTGCCCTTGTCCCTACAACCACAGATGCCGACAAAGCATTTGAGAGGGTTGATAGGAAGTTATTATTTGAGACTCTCCAACGTGTTGATCTAGGCTCTAACATGCTAGATCTCCAGCTCATACTCTTCCCCATGAGCACTAGTTAGAATAAATGACCAATACTTTACCCCATTTACAATAGCAAATGGCCCAAGGCAGGTATGTCCCATCACCTCTCCTTTTTGTTTTATGTCTAGAGCCCCTTTTAGGTCATATCCACACCCATCTGGACATTAGAGGAGTTCAAATAAGGGGGTCCACGCATAAAATAGCTTCTTATGCAGATGACCTACTGTTTCTCCTCTTCAGTACATGTATTTCACTCCCAAATTAAGTGAACTTCATCAAGCATGCTTGACATAGACCTTCAAACAGGTCAAAACGTTGCAGCTTTTATTGCTGGAGAGAATATAGATGCTGATGTTTTACTCTTGAAACAGTTCCTGAGTGCTGTTCTGTCTTATCTATATTTGGTAAATATTTTGAGGGGTCTTTAAGTCCGGACTTGGCTGCTGGGATCTTGTACCGTTTTTGAAGGTGGAATTGGTTTACCTGACTTCATAGCCTATCATCAATTTTCCCACTTACTACGAATAATTGACTGGCATAGACACAGAGAACTTAAACAATGGGTCTCCTTAGAACAGGCTTTATCCTAGCTTCATGAAGATATCCCCCACTGAAGTGAGAACCCACCCCATGATTGGCCCAATAGTGAAGGTAATCGCTCGGGTCTTCCCCAGACCATGTGTTTCTGCCACTTCCTCCTGGACATTTCGCCAATGGCTCTCTAACAACAGATTCAGAGCATTCCACTTTCTCCTAGAAAGACGTTGGCTCACTGCACACACACGGGCAGGAACAACTTCCCTGTTGCCTTGGCACATCTTCCAACTGACACTTTCTTACATCCCTACCTGACATTTTTTTAATATATATGTTTCTACATATTTTTTTTTTTTAAGTTTGTTTTTATGCATTTTTAATATGTGTAAAATGAATTCCTCATGGATCCAATGTGGTCACAGCTAATAACATATTAGAACAAATAGAGAAGTTCTTTTTATTTCACATTTCTAAAAATACGGCAACTATATGCTGCCTTTCACAAAACAATCACATGACCCAATTACGGGCGCAGTGTGATTTATGAATGAAGTGAATGGAACGCACATAGCGTTCCACGTAAGCTGATCAGGTGACTAACGTAGCCTATGTGACTGGAATCCTTCCCATTGTGGCGACGTCAGCATGACCACCTCGATGTTCAGAGCGGGAACTTCAACTGTAAGTTTTCTATATAATGTGTATGTTTGATGCACTGTCTATGCTTGAGAAAGACGCCATAGCGTCGAAACGCGTTGCATGTATTAATAAACTAGGCATACTGCCACTATACCATATCAGTGTTAAAACATCCCTCGCCCAGAGTGCAGAGTAGAGATGAGCGAGCACCAAAATGCTCAGGTGCTCGTTACTCGAGTCGAACTTTTTGCGATGCTCGAGGGTTCGTTTCGAGTAACGAACCCCATTGAAGTCAATGGGCGACTCGAGCATTTTTGTATATCACCGATGCTCGCTAAGGTTTTCATTTGTGAAAATCTGGGAAATTCAAGAAAGTGATGGGAACGACACAGAAACGGATAGGGCAGGCGAGGGGCTACATGTTGGGCTGCATCTCAAGTTTCCAGGTCCCACTATTAAGCTACAATAGCGGCAAGAGTGGGCCCCCCCCCAACAATTTTTACTTCTGAAAAACCCTCATTAGCAAGGCATACCTTAGCTAAGCACCACACTACCTCCAACAAAGCACAATCACTGCCTGCATGACACTCCGCTGCCACTTCTCCTGGGTTACATGCTGCCCAACCCCCCCGCACGACCCAGTGTCCACAGCGCACACCAAAGTGTCCCTGCGCAGCCTTCAGCTGCCCTCATGCCACACACTGGCCTCATAGCCACACCACCCTCATGTCTATTTATAAGTGCGTCTGCCATGAGGAGGAACCGCAGGCACACACTGCAGAGGGTTGGCAGGGCCAGGCAGCGACCCTCTGTAAAAGGGGCGGGGCAATAGCACACAATGCTGTACAGAAGCAATGAGAACTCCAATCCTGTGCCACCTCCATCAGGAGCTACAAACGTGGGCATAGCAATGGGGAATCCATGTGCCACACAGTATTCATTCTGTCAAGGTGTCGCATAGCTCAATCCACACTGCAAGGGGAAAGCTGTCAGCGCTCTGCCCTCTACCCAAGTCAGTCAGTGCCTTTGTGCCAGACAGGTCAAACACCGCGATGGGAACTAAGTTTGCACCAACAGCATAGGGGGGTCCTAGGAAGCCCAAGACAAACAAAAAATTGATCTGAGCGGCCAAACATGGCAGACTTGCACCGCGCCCACGACATAGGCCTCGGCCCACAGCTTCAGCAATCCGAGGCAGGAAGCGGACTTTCACTGCACCAAGGACATAGGCTTGTGCACAAAACCTCAGCAATCGCGGGCCTACACTGGACTCCTATGCTAGCATAGCTGTGCATGTCGCATTAGCGCTGTATTGCTCCTGTAGTTTGTCCCAATGCAGTGCCCCGGATAGTAGAGCTAACGTCAGATTAAATACAGGTGGGCTTCGGCCCACACTGCATGCCCCAGTCAGACCGTGGTTTTAATACATAGACACAGGCAGGTACAACTCACTAATGTGAAGTCTGTGTGGACCGACAGCATGGGTGGCTCCCTGGAACCCACAGGCGGTACATAAATATATCCCATTGCAGTGCCCAGCACAGCTGAGGTAACGTCAGGTTTAATGCAGATGGGCTTCGGCCCACACTGCATGCCCCAGTCTGACTGGGGTTCTTTATAAGTAGACACATGCAGTTACAACTCCGTGTGGACCGACAGCATAGATGAGTCCCAGGAAGCCACCGGCGGTACATAAATATATCCCATTGCATTGCCCAGCACAGCTGAGGTAACGTCCGATTAAATGCAGGTGGGCTTCGGCCGACACTGCATGCCCCAGTCTGACTGGGGTTTTTAATACATAGACACTGGCAGGTACAAATCCGTAATGTGAAGTCCCTGTGGACCCACAGCATGGGTTGCTCCCTGGAACCCATCGGCGGTACATAAATGTATCCCATTGCAGTGCCCTGCTCAGCAGAGCTAACGTTACATACAATACAGGTGTGCTTCGGCCCACAGTGCATGCCCCAGTCAGACTGGTAATAAATACCTTAACCGTAGCGTTGGTGGGAATGTGGTGGCGACTGCGGACCGAGTAGCGTGGTTTTATTTAGTTGGTTTTCGGAATGTGGCCAGGATTAAGTGGGCCGTGGCGGGGGGATGGTGGGGGGGCTCTCTTGTTGTGTCGGTAAAGGTGAAATTCTTGGACTGCCACCAGACAGACCAATGCAAAGGTATTTGCCTAGAATGTTTTCATTGTTGGAGGAGGAGGGGGATGTTTTTGAGGCACTACGTGTCCTTTCCACGTGTCCGTGGTTATATGCACCTTAACAGTAACCGCGTTGGTGGGAAATGGCCTCGCCACCATCATGTCTTTGGGAAGCCTCCGTTTCCACACCCCAGTAACATAGCATTAGCAGCGGTATAGGCAGAGCCCAGAATTAGTAACATTTCAGCGGTAGCATTAGGGACAGGCCCTAGTAACATATCACTAGCAGCATTATAGGGGGAGCACAGTATTAGTTCCATTTCAGTAGTAGTAGCAGTCCAGACAGGCCCCAGTAACAATTCCGAAGCAGCAGTATAGGGGGAGCACAGTATTAGTTCCATTTCAGTAGTAGTAGCAGTCAAGACAGGCCACAGTAACATTCCCGTTGCAGCAGTTTAGGGAGATAACAGTCTCTTTCACATTTCAGTATTTGCAGTATAGACAAGGCCCCAGTTACATTTATGTAGCAAAAGTGTAGGCCAACCCCACACACCTTGCTGTAGCATGAGTGCAGGCGAAGCCCATAAAAATTACTAGGATTACACTGTAGGCGATGGCCCAAAAAAATTGGTGTACCAACAGTACTAATGTACCTCAGAAAAATTGCCCATGCCCAACCAAGAGGGCAGGTGAAACCCATTAATCACTTTGGTTAATGTGGCTTAAGTTGTAACTATGTGCCGCTTATTGGCCTGTGGTTGGAGGCTGACTTCGTGTACGTAACGCACTGCAGAGGCAGGAAACAATTATGCGCAAGGCTGGGTATTAATTCAGCAACTACTACACCCAGCAGAGACGCTGTAAACGGAAGGCACTGACAGGCAGGCCAAATCTTGTATATTTTTTAACTTGGTGGGAACAACCACACTGCCTGTGATATGCACTGTATTTCGATTGCCCTGTTGGAGGCTGACTTCGCGTACGTAACGCACTGCAGAGGCAGGAAACAATTATGCGCAAGGCTGGGTTAATTAATTCACCAAGTACTACCCCCAGCAGAGACGCAGTAAACTGAAGACAGTCACAGGCAGGCCAAATACAGTATTTTTTAAAAACTTTTTGGGAAAAAGCCCACTGCCTATATAGCCAGTATACCTCTTTCCCTGCCTCACCAGTACTGCCCCTATACTCTGTAAAATGACTGCAGACTGAGGACGCTATGGTCTGCACGCCCGATATACAAAAAAAAATAATTGTGCAACACTGCTCCCAGCAGCCTCAACAGTACTGCACACGGTCAGATGTGGCCCTAAGAAGGACCGTTGGGGTTCTTGAAGACTAAAATAACACCTAACCCTCTCCCTATAGCAGCAGCAGCATCAGCAGCACTTTCCCTGATCTATGACAGCATGCATCTGTGGCGAGCCGCGGGCGGGGCAGATTTTAATACTCCGGTGACACCTGATCTCCCCAGCCACTCACTGCAGAGGGATGGTATAGGGCTGGAACGTCACAGGAGGAAGTTGTAATGCCTTCCCTTTCTTTTTATTGGCCAGAAAAGCGTGCAAATTTCTCAGAGAAGAAAGTGAAAGTAACTCGAACATCGCGTGGTGCTCGTCTCGAGTAACGAGCATCTCGAACACCCTAATACTCGAACGAGTATCAAGCTCGGACGAGTATGCTCGCTCATCTCTAGTGCAGAGCTTTTTTCAGTTGCTTTCCTTAT
Source organism: Eleutherodactylus coqui (assembly GCF_035609145.1). NCBI lineage: Eukaryota > Metazoa > Chordata > Amphibia > Anura > Eleutherodactylidae > Eleutherodactylus > Eleutherodactylus coqui. The sequence continues at coordinate 107,245,790 of NC_089841.1, read as the reverse complement.
TACCTGACACTTCCGGATTTTCACAGTCAAAAACCCTTTTGAATCTCTGCAGTGCAGAAGGTCCCTTCCAACACATCTTCTCATATATCTACAAAATTCTAATCTCCCAACCCGAGGCTCCAGACCCCAACTACATCCAGAGGTGGGAAGGAGATTTGTCACTGCCATTCATGACAGAACAGAATATACAACATACAGTCTCACTAACACATCATCCATCTGTAGTGTGTTTCAAGCAACAGGATTAAAGATCTTCTCTTAATGGTACAGGGTGCCCTCTCGCTTACATAAAATGATACCCTTTGTGTCTCCACTATGCTGGAGATGAGGGTTGGAGCAGGGAACCTTACTCCATATCTTCTGGGATTGCCCAGTGTTGGCGGGTTTCTGCTCTGAGGTTTGGCACATATCATAAAATTTACTGAATTTTTTCTTCCCAATTCACCTACATTCTTTCTTCTGCATCTCAGTGATACTCTAATGCTCGTTTGCAAGCACTCTGTGGTGCGCCATCTGGTTATCGCAGCAAGAATCTGCAGTCCAAAACTATGGAGACAAACCTCCCCACCCTCTATTTCATTATGGTTCAACGCAATACAGATCATCATGGAGATGGAGGACCTCACTACTTTTATTAAAAGACACACAGGCAAAATTCTTCAAAACATGGCATTATTGGATTGAATTTAAAGATTCCACAGAATTTAGAACTCTGTTAAACCACAAAGTCTTGACAATTCAATTTATTTCACCCTCCAATTCATCAAAATTCATCTACCTTTCTTCCCCTCCTTCCTTTCCGTCCTCATTTCTTCCCCGATACTCTCCCTTTACCGTGGTTTTCTTTTCATGTTAAGTAAAAACCTTTTGCTTTTCATATTTGGTTTGTCATTTTATCATACTAGAAGTCCATCTAAATACAATGATTCACAACAACTGCGCTTTACCGCACAGGACTTCTGTTTGTTCATACAGAACACTCAACCTTATTCCAACCCATTTTGTATTGTTATGTTGTTTTGATGAAGTTGGTACAAAAAAGAACCCTGCTCGGAGTATACATTGAGCACTTTACTGTTGCACTAGATGAAAAAAAAGGAATTTATAAAACAAATAAGTCCCATTCTATCTGCAATACCACATAGAAACCACAGGCGTGAGTCGTGCTGCTCTGAAAAAGAGAAGCAGACACCTTTTTCTAATCTCATATAGCTTCTTAAAATAAGGAAATATTTTCTAATTCAATCAACATTAGATTGGATAAATAGAAAAATCTGATTTATTCTAACTTTGTTTAACCCTTTTAATCTCCAGTTTACCTGCTTCAATAAATGAGGCCATCTATGACTAGCGTAATGAGTTGTATGTCCTGGACCCTCATGTATTGGCCACAGCAGAGGACAGCTACAACAAAAATGCTCTGGAAGACCTTATATAATCGTACATTACACAAGCAGCTCACTGTTTTTAGTAGGAACTGTTCGGGACTATTGTCCATGTGAAAGGTCCCTTTAATGTTGCAGCAGCAACATAAATTAGAGTCAGAAAGGGGAGTGCTCTGCCCACCAGCTCCAGTTGCATGTTGTAAATTCCACACACGGATTTTGCCAATTTACAGGACTAAATCCTTGTGTGGATCTGTGGCAAAATACATAGAAATACACAGCTTAGCTGGGGCTTTTTGTTGTGATTTTAAAGTCGGAATCCAACTGAAATGTTCACATTGGATTCCACCATGTGCACATACCCTTAAGGAGAAAAATTGCGCTAGGGCCTCTGGAAGTCACTACATTCCCTGTACAAGTGGAAATTGCTCTATATCTGCATGATCTTGCTAAGCAGCAAATAGTGTATAAAAGAATACAAGTGAATCAATGCTAAATTGGAAAAATTTATTTTTTAAAATCTTTTCGACCACCTTCCAACAAAAACTGACACTAACTAAAAAAAGCGCGTATTTGCTAATGTATACTTTATCAAATACCCCGTGGTGTCTATTTTTCACAATGGTGGATTATGTTAGACTGATTCTGATATTTTAGCACCACCAAACAATTGTAGTGAAAGAGGTATGCAAAGCTGTTAAAAAGATATTGGCCCGTAAGGCAATACATACCAAAAGTGCCCTTTTTATCCTAAGCATTAAGGTATCAATGACCCTTGGTACTGAAAGGGTTAATGCTTATGAATAATGCACGGAATTAAACATTTTGTGTGGGTATCTGCCACATATTACTTATGATTGTTAGGAGCCCCGGTAGTAGGACAACGTGGGAATAGTTTATGGCTTGTGGGGACCCTTCTGCCTAAAATTCTTAGTTCAAAACAGATATAATTGGTCCGCTATAAGCTTAGACCTACAAATATACAACTGTGATGCCATGTTGGGTAATGGTCAGCTATTATTCTAACAGTATAACATGGTCTCCTTGGTCTTTAAGGGACCCTTCACACAGGAAAAAATATTGTGCAAAAGCGTTTTGGAATGTGCCCTCCTGCCGTGTACTCAGCACCCAAATAATAGCTGCTCTACATCAAAATCTGCAGTTAGCCATGCGGATCTTGGTGCGGAATTCAGGGACAGCATAATCCGCAACTCTGTTGTGAAATATTCCATCCTGTGTGAAAGGTCCCTAAAGCAGTGTGAAAAGAAGCTCATTTATAGAAACTCGCCTTAAGCAAAGTAAATGTATGCATGTGCTGCCTGAGCAACTTGTTCTTAATATGTCATGGAAATCTCTGGGTGATGTGCAGCATATTTCTATAGACCTTCACAGAAAATTGAATTTGGTATTTCTTCATTTCATTAGGCAAATATGGTCTCCATCAAAGTGGGACAGAGAAATGCTTGAGGCAATTATGCTCCCCAATTAGCATAGATGTAGTGACCCGCTTGGCACCACACCTCATTGTAATGTATGCTGTCTTATAAAATCAGCTTGAGATGCTTGACTTTTCTTCTGGTGTTGTATTTATAAAATAGAAGATTATACTGTTTTATCTCTAGCCATACATTGTTACATACAAGTATGACTTGATCTAGGTAACTTTAATTCAGACCACTTACAAAAGTATGGAAGGCTCCCTCTCATTTCGTTAGTTTTTGCTTTTGGGATATGGGGAGTTTTTTCATATTTGCATCCCTGCCTTCTGAGAGCTGTAAGTTTTTATTTTTCCATTGGCATAGCCATATGATGGCTTGCTTTTTTTGCAGGATGAATTGCACATTCCCTCATTTTGGGGTATATATAAAATACTTCAAAAAATTATTAGATTTATTTTTTAAAGGATCATTCAGGTGAGAACACATTTTTCCATCCCTGCATCCCTCACCTAAATCCCTGTCACACTCTGGAGGTTTTCTTGATGTATTCCAGCCACTTCCCTGTAGTGTAGCCCCCATATCAGCCACAATCTTTATGCTGAAAGATTTTGGTTTGACTTTCACATCTATACCATTCCTTTCTGCAGGGAAGACAGTGTAATTATCATTAGCTTCTATTGTCTTCTAAATAAGCTACAGACTATAAGTATTAAATCAAGAGGATGAGCTGTGATCTCCTCTATCATAGCTGTGTGACAGGAGCCATGTGCTCCACATCAGTAACTGTGAGAGGAAAGACCCTGAAGGCAGGTCCTGTGTAACAGCATCACACAGACTGAGAAATTCACTAGAAAATGAATCCATAACCAGAAGTAGATCTGAGCTGGTTAGACTTGAGATCACATGACCATTTGAGGAAAAATAAGCCAGGAGTTTCAGATAGAAAGGAATAACTAGACTAAGTAACACTAGCTCACTTATAAATATGGGGGGATAGCTACTTAATAAATAAATAAATAAAAAATCACCAGAGTGGCACTTGAAGAGGGTGGGGATGGAAAAACACACAAGAATTGTATTTTTTTACGGTGTTCACCATACAGCATAAAATATGTGACTGCTAGTCAATACCATTACAATGATAATACATTTATATTTCTTTAATTACTTTTGAATCACTTTTTCTGTCATTTTTTGGGGAAACTAGGTGAACAAAACTTAGCCATTCTGGCAAAGAATTTATATATTTATGTCTTACAATTTTTGCATAGTAAAATACTTTCTTTTTAAAAAAATGTTTTGTGTTACTGCATTTAAAGACCCATAACAGTTTTATTTTTCCATTGATGGAGCTGGGCGGGACTTGTTTCTTGCAGGATGAGCTGCAGTTCTTTTGATCAATTTTATTCTTTTTTATTGGAGCTAGGATAAACAAACATAGCATTTCTAGCATTTATTTTTACAGAATTCAGAATGCAGGATGAAAACATGATAAAGTTATAGTTTGGGTCACTGCAGATGTGGTGTTAACCCTTTCCAATCCACTGTCTGACCTCTGAAGACATTATGATTTAAGGTTGTACAGCTCTGATGTTGGAAGACGTCCGTCGGGGTTCTCTTACTGTATATTGCCAGCCTCTCTGCTGTCGGAGTCTATCCAACGTGTCATCTCATGCAGTACTGGCTTTAGCCAGCAGATAGCGCTGTTGTATAATGGCAGAAAAAGAGGAAGCCCCCTAGGAAAACCAGGATACAAATTGGATTGGAAAGGGTTAAAACTTTGGTTTTTTTTTTTGTTCTTATTTTTAACGTACTAAAGTAGAAAGCAAGATTTTTTTTCTATTTTTTTAACATATTAAACTTTAAAAAAAAACTTTTTTCCTTTGATCTACTAGAGGATGCAGTTACTTGATTGCTTATGTAAAACATTAAAATACTTCAGTATGGTAGTGCAGTATTGTCAATGGTTGTACCAAGACCTCAAACCTGGGGCCCATTCTTAAGATCCTGGCGGCCATGGCAACTAATCAGAAACCTGCGATTGTGTTGAAGTAGGCTGTAGGATGAGAGAAGGAACTCCCTCACTCTGCAAACCACTTAGATGCTATGGTCAGTAAATGTTAGCACTTTCATATTTTTGTTAGATTGTGTTTGTCTATAATTGTGACTTTTTTTGTCTTTTTACATGGAACAACTGTTGGGTACTTCAGCCCCTCAGTCTTCCCAGTGATAATCTCTCCTGTGCTTTCACATAGAAGTGAGGAATGCTTGTTGAATGGAGGCAGAGCAGGCCAGAAACCACTCTGGCCCCCTGTCTACATCCACAGTAAACAGGCAGTCATTCCTAGATGAATGGCTGCCCGTTTACACATGCCAATCATCGCATGCTGATCATCGTTTGATTTTTACGCCTGCCGGAACTGAATGACTGTTGAATTATTGTTTGTGTTTCAGTCTGAACGATTATTGTTGACTGTAAAAGAGCCCTGAGATCATAGTCAGACCATATTTTATTAGTAGTCAATGCAGAAAGTGCACATAAAGTCACAGCAAGGACATCATCAGTGAAACATACATAACAGTGGAGAGCATACCAACAGTCACCTGTGATGGGCGGTTTGGCGCATGGACCGGCCACATCAGTTTCCAACCCTTTCAAAAAGTCAACAATAAAAGCCCAAACTCCATCCACTTGTTATATATAAAGAGGTTGCCCCACCATAAGAAGTTCTCCTATCCACAGGATGGGGCATATTTAGCTGAGAGCTTGAAATCAACTATCTCTGGCAATAATTTAATTAAGTGGCAATGTGCATGCGTTGCCATCACTCCGTTCTTTCAGGGACCTTTAGAACCCATGCCCTGGTGATTAATGGGAATGACAAGGTGAATCTTCCCTAACAGATAGGTACTTCTTTTAGTGGGGTATCCCTTGTAAAACTGGATTCCCACATAACATCATCATGCATTTTTTCTGTATTAGGCCGCCTGCACACGAAGGGGTTTGATTCCGCATGCGGCATCCTGCAGCACCCTGTGCCCGGCTGTTGACCCCACATGCCTGTCCAGAATCTTCTTAATCTTAACTACTGATGGTCTGGCCAGTGCACATGCGCAGTACAGATTTTGCCGTGCCGTTGCTAGGCAATGACACGGATCCTGCGACCTTTCCGCAATAATGATTGCGGAAGGGCCACGGGTCAGACGGCTTTCATTGACTTCAATGTAAGCTGTCCGTACGGAATCTGCCTAAAAATAGAGCATGCTGCGATTTTTCCTCCGTGAGCAGAAAATCGCTTTTCAATCCCATGCTATAGGTGGTATTTGCTGCAGAATCCAGAAGCGGATCCCAGCTGCGGATTCCGCAATGCCAATCCGCCCATGAGCAGGTGGCCCTAAAGTCAATAGTTGCATTGTGGGTTTGCGTTTGAATAGCATTTTCAGGCATTCAATAGAATTTCCATGCTGGAAAGTTCATAGGCTAAGGCTTCTTCCACATGGGTGTACTTGTTAACATCTGTGGTACAGATCCGCCATTCTGACTAAGAGCTCCTTCACATGGGCATATTTGCGCAATACGTAGAGAATAGAACCGAATAATATCAATGGGTTTGTACGCATTTCTTATTTTTTGTGTGCGCTGTATTTTCCCTGTGCATTTGCGCAGCAAAAATTTCCAAAATCTGGACCTCATCAGTGGTTTAGACGGACGTATTTGTGTGCGTTTTTGCACTCTCCATAATGTAAGGATCAGCAGCGGTATGTGTGCATCCCGGCTGTGTACGCTGGGGGCACTTGACTGCTGGCCACTCTTTAATTCTGTTTCATATTAAATAGAAAATTGTGGCGGCAGCCAGGTTCTTATTTCCTCATCCTACGTGCTCTCTGATTGGCTGAGGCTGAGGAGGGCGGGCTTTGCAGATCAATATAGGTCAGCCTGGAAGTGGAACTTCATTTTTGGATCCTTCCCCCAGGCTGATCTCCATAGTAGGCTCCTGTGGTTGTTTTCCCTCCCTCCTGTTTTGAATATCCATCAGTTATATTGTTTTATGGATGTTACATGATGGGTTTTGCTATGGGATGTTAATGACTCTGTGTTCTGTTTCACTAGGAATGCCCCAGCAGGTGCTGGAAGGAACCTTGCTAGCTAATAGTTTCTTCTGTACGAGTCACCGAGACATCACATCCACACATGCTGCCCGAGGAGTGGCCTGGGACATACTGGTGACTCTGCTTTTGTTAGGTTGTTTTTCATTGCAAGGTCCTTTCCCAGCATTAATAAAATAGCTGTAGCGCCCCCTACGTGCTTACAGTTAAATTCGCCTCTGTGTTTTTATTTATTTCCTAGGGCTCATTCACACGGTCGTATTTGCACACGCTACATTTGCATGCGCAATACGCAGAGAACAGAACCCATTTATAGCAATAGGTTCGTACATATTTTACATTTTTTGTGTGCGCCAAAATAAAGTACCTGCTCTATTTTGAGCGCATTTGGGCACGAAAGGTTTACGTAGAAGTCCATGAGAGGTGTGCAAACGCACGCGTAATGTGTGCACAGATGTACAATAAGCTGTGTAATTCCATGAAAAAAAGAAGACATTTGGAACTCCTTAGGCTAAATAGCCAGTCAATTAATGGTGTGCTCGTCTGTAGCGCAAATAAAAAAGCCCTGCACATGCAAAAAATACAATAAGATGTATTGATACTTGCGCTAAAAAGCCTTTCTCACAGTGCAAATATGTTGCGCAGAGGCATGCGCAAAAGCCAATACACCCATGTAAAGGAGGAGCCCTTAGTTATGAATTGGGATGCTGGTAAGTTTGGGTGATTGAGGCCGGGTGCTGGTTATCCGGTCATCTCCGGAAGTAGACGGGCGCTCTTCAGTAAGCACACAAGAAAGCTGCAGCACAATCTTGCTGTGTGAACCGTGAGTGATCTCTGCCAGCTTTTTTTCAATAAATGTAGAAATCCAAGGGAATCTTGGGAAAAGGTGGTAAAAAGGGGGCGCCATCCAGTGCTGCAAGCTTGACTTATGATATGCTCTCATCTGCTAGATTTCAGCACAAGCAGACTTTTCATTCAGTTGTACAACTACTGTCCCGTGAGGACTGCACATGGCTTCAGAGCTGCGAGCGCCCCCGGTCACCAGGAGAGTCTTTCTCTGGGCTTCTCAGCTGAGTGCATAGAAGTAAGATAGTAAGCAGGTAGTATAAGGCGCCGCGACGGAGCGATTAATGCATTCCACGTATGCAGAAATGCAAAAGGAGAAACTTTATTTTCAGGTTGTAAATACACCATGTATTACGTCACGTGCAAATGTTTTACGCGTGTAGTGCGCAGTGAACCCATTGTTTTCAATGGGTTTGTTCACAGCTGCATATTTTTCACGCTTTTTGTGTAAATAACACTGCAGAATGTCCTATTTTCATGCATATTATGCACTTGAAATCAATGGGCTTCTGTAAAGATGTAGTAAGGGTGGTTCAGATGAGCGTATGCGTAAATACGCTTGAATCAGCGCAGTGAACAAGACTGATGATTTTTATTTGCGCATGTCTGTGCATAGAACTTTTTTTTGCACACACCTGTTCATATGCACGTGCGACATTTTTGTTGCACAAAAACGCAGAAAAATAGGGCAGATTCTACTTTTTTGCGTACGATAAATTTGTGCGAAAAAAAGGAAATGTGAATGAACACATTGAAATCTACTCTCTGTTTTGTGCATGTGCAAAAAAGGGGGCAAATACGTCCATTTGAAGGAGCCCTAGATACGCAGGAAACCTGCGTATTCGTTGCATATTGAGGGCTTCTACACACGGCTGTATACGCAACTACGCTCGCTGTTACAGAACGTAGTTGTGAATGAACAAGGAAAAAAGAAAAGCAGGAAGATAGGTCATGCCATATCTTTCTCGCACGTACTATTAACGCCCAAGAATACCGATAGTAAAATAGTGGAACCAAAAAAAATTTATGGTTTTGTTTCATCCCGCTATCAGGACTAAAACACTCCCATCTGCCTAAACCCTGATGCAAGAGATCAATGGGATTTCTTGCATTTTTAATGTACATTAATATCCTGTGGATCTATGCATGCAAAAAACACTGATAGACAGAAATATGCAGGAAATCAGCGGGTTTCAGCTGTGTATGCAAGGACCAAAATATGCAGTATGACCATGTGAAGGACTCCTAACTGGCACAGTGCAGGCTCAATACCAGCACCAAACACAAAGAACGTAGTCCATACAACTTTCTACTGTCTGCATGCAGATCCGTGCACATAGCACCTGGCTGACAGAGTCCAGCTGCATGAGCTGCAGCCTTTTATAAAGGCCAACATACCTGGGCGTGGATTAAGCAAATCAGACATCCCAAAACTGGGACTGCGGGCTGGAGTGGGAGCCCGTTGGCTGGAGTGGGAACCCGTTGGCTGGAGTGGGAACCCGTTGGCTGGAGTGGGAACCCGTCCTCCTCTCCCTCCCAGGCTTCTGGGATATGTTGGGGAATTCCAACAATGGTAAATCCACTGCAGATTTTGATGCTGATCCCCCTCATTGAAACAGGTGAGATCTGTAGTGAAAATCCCCAGCAGAACTTGGCATGCTGCTGATGTAAAATCCACAACGCAGGTTCATTTCTGCTGCAGAGTTTTTCTTAAAATCTCATCCCTAGTGCCTGTGTGATAGAATGCTGCAGATTTTCAATTCTGCTCTGGAAAATCCACTGTATTTTTGCAATTTATGAACATACGCGTACCATGTTTTTAAAGCTAAAACTACTAGTGCTTCTTCACACGGCTGTGTTTGTGCGGGTATTTGTGTGCGCAAAATCTGTGTGCACAAAGCACAGAATAAAACCCACTGAAATCACTCTCACGAGCGTGTTTTGTGCATGTGGAAAAAAGTAGGACCTGCTTTATCTTTCTACATTTTACACAGCAAAGGACCTCATAGACGTCTATGGGAGGTGCTCAACACTGCGCAAAGCCATGAAAAAAGAATACATCTGGACCTCGTTAGACTAAAGAGCCTTTAATACATCGAAAAGGGATGTGTCGTACGTGCGTGTGAACATAGGGCCCTATGTGTGCAAAAAGTACAGTACTATGCTCAGATACAGGCGCAAATGTAGCTCATCCAACCTTATTCATCCCAAATATGTTTCCCAGTAGCGAGCGTTTTTGCGCATACGGTCGCCTGAATAGTTTGTTCTAAACTTAGGCTGGATTTACATGAGCATAAGCGCATTTGTGACATGTTTTTGCACAATGTTTGTTGTGTTTTTTTTACATGCGTTTTGTAATTCCATTAAAATGGTCAATTAGTTTAATGAGATCAAGATGAGTTCTTTTTCTGTGCAAATGTGCAGGAAATAGAGAGCATGCTGCATATTGTTCTGCATAGTTGAAATGTGCAGGACAAATACGTGTTTGTGAATGAACCCATTGAAATCAATAGCTTCTATTTTTTGCATATTGTGTGTGCAAACTTTTCATGCGCAAATATGTTTGTGTAAATCCAGTTTTAGGGGTTATTCAGACGACCGTATATCGGCCAGGTATTCATGACGGCTGATATACGACGTCCCTCTCTGCAGGGGGAGGAGGCTGGAAGAGCCAGGAGCAGTGCACTGAGCTCCCGCCCCCTCTCCTCTTCGCCCCCTGCACTATTTGCAATGAGAGGAGGTGGGACGGGGGCTGGGCTAAGTCCCGGGAATTAGCTCAGCCCCCATCCTGCCTCCCCTCATTGCAAATAGTGCAGAGTGGCAAAGAAGGCGTGCAGAGTTGGCGGAGAGGGGGCAGGAGCTCAGAGCACTGCTCCTGGCTCTTCCAGCCTCCTCCCCCTGCAGAGAGGGATGCCGTATATCGGCCGGCGTGAATACGCGGCTGATACATGGTCGTCTAAATAAGCCCTTAGGGTGAATGCACACGGGCGGATTTGAATTGCAGAATCCAGAGCGGGCGACTTGCACCAGATTCCACAGCAAATCCCGCCCAAAGCATGCAATGCAAAAGTGATTCCTTATGCACACAAGCGGAAACAAATTGCAGTTTCTGCTCGGGGATGAAAATTTGCAGCATCCTCCATTTTCCTGTGGATTCTGCACAGATGGCTTCCATTGAAGTAAATGGAAGCCATGTGACCTGTGGCCTGTCAGCAACGCATTCCGCGTAAAAGCAGGAGTTAAAAAAAAATCTGTACTGCGCATGTCCGATGACTTGCCATGTGGACCATCCACACTACAGAAAAGAAGAAAATATTGGTACACACGGATGCCGGCTGGTCACAGGGTCAGAATCCGCTGTGGGCTCCCGCATGCGGAATCCAAACCACCTGTGTGCAGACGGCCATAGGGCTTATTCACACAACAGTATTTTTCGTCAGTATTTCGTGAGCCAAAACCAGGAGCGGGTCCAAATACAAAATCTTTCCATTATACTTTCTCGTTATGTTGCACTCCTGGTTTTTAGCTTACAAATACTGCCAAAAAATACTGACGGGTGATCAAGCCTTTACCCCCAGTTTACATTATATAGAAGAAGACAAATCCTGGAGAAATATAGACCTCAATTGGCACTTTCCATCGACAAAACGGATAAAAGTAAGGGCTCCTGTCCACGGGCGATCTTGCATTGCATTACTCACGGCGATAATCTGGCCGTGAACAACGCAGTGCTTGCTTTCCTTAGTGTTGCTATGTAAAGCGCAGCCCCCTGTCCACAGGCAGAGAATCATAGCTATTCTCTGCTCGCGGGACTCAAATCGCAGCATGCTGCGATTTGCCGTGATTCTCAGCCGTGAGCCTATCTGTCTGATAGGCTCAGCACAGAGAACTGACAGTTCTCTTCCCTGCTCACCGGTGGCGGAATATCACTAGCGATATTCCGCCTCGCCCGTGGACAGGGGGCCTAATTCATGTTGCATTTTTTTAGGACATACCTATTTGTATGTTCAAGTGTACCTGCACTTTCAATTTGGAGCGCTTCTGCTCTGCCAGCCGCTTTCTGCTCCTTCTGCCAGTTGAAACCGAAAATGGCCGACAGACCACGAGCGCTCCAAAGGGAAAGTTCAGGTACTCTTTGACACTAGCCTCATGTTAGGGCACACTTACTCATGACATATAAATTACGTATTTTCCACCATGGATTTGTATGCAGAAAATAGCGCAGCATGTAACAAGCCAAGTAAAATTTCAAAAACTCTCATCCCCCACGCAGAGGAGAAAATTAGCAGCTTAACATGTCCATGTGTTTAAGCACTTATAGACATTGATGAGGGATGGATTAAAAGGGCTAAATGGTAAATGATGGTCACTGGTACAAATTATTGGTACAAGTTATTCTTCATCCAGGCCTGCACGGTCTTATACTTGCAGAATGATTATGATTTGTGCTGTTTGTCGGATGAACTTTAAGGTCCGTTAGCACAAAGCGATCGCCAATGTTTTCCTGGTAGCAATATTATTCCATTTATTAAGATTCACGTTTGCACTAATGTGCGGAAGAATAAACCTGTGCATCCAAGCGTAGCAGAGTGTTCCGATTTTGACCAATCATTGATGAGCGCTGTTTTTATTGTTTAGTGTTTTTCTCTTGACTCATTTGTGTGGGCAGTATTATTATTACGCATACTCATAAATGATGCGTAAATTATAGGCACATTGTCTAAACTGCCCTTAAAGTGCATTGCTTGACAACTATATCCAATTACAGCATATCTTGCTAAGAAAAAGTAAGGAATTAGGCTTATTAGTGAATTAAATCTTTGAGGTTTGGACTTTGGAGCTATCACCTGTATACTGATAACCTGATAGTAAGTGAAAGGCTATGGCTACATGGCAACACATGTTATGCAACACAGATGTCCCACACAATGATTGTCAGCGGTGTTGTGCTGTGACCTAATGCAACTGCTTGCAATTTGTAAGCGTCTTTTCTGCTGTTGACATCAATGTAAGACTTTTTTTTGCTGCACAACTTTTATGCAACTTGCTGCAGTGCCGTAGCAATAGGGGTTGCAGTTGCACCTGGGCCCATAAACTATGGTGGCCCAAGGGCCCCCCTTACCACTAACATTGTTGGGCTGTGCTTTGGAGATAGGGCAGGTTTAATATCCTCTTCTACAACGTATGACTTGGAGTGAATGTAATAAACAATGACATATAAACTTTCCATACACTGCACTTCCCTATGTGGAAGACTCACAAACTTACAAATGATAAAGAACGTACTGTCTTCTCCCTATCACTGCAAAAGACTCCTGAGGTGCCGTGTATTGGAAATCTCTCAGTGTGTAAGGTTGTCTTCCTCAGGCTTCTTTCACATGAGCATATATCGGCCAGCTGTGAAAATGGCTGGCAGATATGCGCTCATGTGAAAGAAGCCTTAGGCCCTTGCTACATGTGCTATAGCTGCTACAGGACTCAGTGGAATGTTTGCATTAAATAAACATTAGAGGAACCTGTCATGTCTACATAGCACCATAAAGTTAGTTATAGTGCTGTTAGGGGACATGACAGAGAGCTGGGTGCTGTATTTTTATATTGGCCCGCTCCTATGATCCAGCGGTGTTCCCCTCTGAAGTTGGTGCACCACACTAAAATCTGACACTTTTCAGTCTTCTGCACATGCTCTCCTATACAAATCTATGGGAGAGTGCGTGCACAAGACTTTGAAAAGAGTCAGATTTTCGTACCACGTGCCAACTTGAGGTGGTAACACTGCTGGATAAAGGCAGCTGTTCAGTAGAAATAATACATTATCAAGCTGAATTTTTGCATCCGGGCCCATAAGCCTTTAGCTACACCCCTGACCTACTGCCATACAATACAATATGTGTCGCTGTGTAGCCGTAATCTGATTGTCTGACTTTTTGTCATTTAAGCATAAATGAGGTGTCGCAGCAGAATAACACTTTGCTATGCTGCATAATGTGGTCCTTTCTAATAATTAATATTGGAATGCTACTGTCTCTCATTTAGACACAAGTTGTACAAAACAGAGTCGTAGTAAGGTTCTTATAGAGGTGTCTTAGGCCTTACTTGCACCTCCTGAATGCTCTGATTTCACGTGTCAGCCATAATAGCCAAAGTGTTTAGATGAGGGTTTTTTTAGCAGATCAAATTATTTTCTGTTTTCTAAACGGCAACAATTACTTTGCCATTATGGTTTTAATTGGCTATTTTTGGTGGTAATGCATTCAAAATCACTTGTAAACTAAGGCCTCCTCACACAGGCGTTTGCAGAAACGCTGCATTTTTCACCACTGCGTTTACTGCGGTTTCAGCAGCGTTGTCATGCATTTTTGACAACGTTAAGTATAAAAGGGAGCTGGAAAAAAAGAAGAAAGTTTTCCCTGTGTGTGGACTACTTTATTTCATCATCAAGTTTCACCGCTGAGGACGGAATGGTGCCGTCACGTGTGACAAATGGACTACAAGTAACCTCCGGTTACTTCCCCTGTGATCTCCCCCAGAAGTAACGTGGTTGGGGCCCGAGCTACCCGCAGGGTAGGAGTTGTTAGAGCCCCTTGACAAGGTCTTTATCTACACCGCTATCTCCTCGGCTATGAGCCCGCTCCTCAGACGCTGCACTAGCAAAAGATGCTCTGTTGGCGATGACAAGTGCCTGGAAGCCCACCCGGAGCTCCAGAGAGCAGCAGGAGGGACCCAGACGATGCCAGCTAGGTGAGTATTGCTTTTTTAGGTAGCGTAGCTAGGGCTTGCATTTAGCGCTGTCAAAAACGCGATACCAAGTTGTGCCACGTTTTCAGTAGCATTGAAACCGCTGTCCAGTCATTTCAATGGGAGACGCACAGCTAAAGAACGGCCACAGATAGAACATGCATCGCTGTTAAAGCGCAGCTTTTTGACGCTTGTGTGAGCAGCCCCATTGAAATGAGTGGGAGTGCTGTACAGCGTTTAGTGTAGCGCTGAAAAGGCAGTACTAGACGCTGTACAAAAACACCCGTGTGAGGGAGGCCTTTAATCTTAGTTAAGTGTAAAAAATTATTTCTTTTGCAGAATTTAATACCACCATGAGGAATTATAAAATCATGAAACTTCAGCTAGAAGAATTTGTTATATGGTGCACTTCAGAATTCTAGCAAAGTCAAGTGCAGGAAATTTAAAGGTCCATTTACACACACAGATGATTGGTCAACTCAGAAACTCAGTTTTGAGTGGTTGTTTTAAATTAGCTGCTAATGGATTAATCAGCCCATTAGAAGCTAAGTAGCTTCATTTGCATGTATTTAGAGAACAGAGGGCGGGTGGTCTGTTCTCTAAATATATCACTATTCTCCTCCAGCGGGACAGCTGCTGAAAGAATGTTATCAGCGTTGCCCATGGAGAACTCAGCGGTCCCTCTTATTAGGGACGATGGATTTTAAGCTGAGCTGAACTCAGGGATGGACGAAAAGTGCAGGATGGGCACACATTTACACACAATGATGATCACTCAAAAGATGGCTTTTGAGTGAATTTTGAGCGATCATCATTGTGTGTAAATGTACCTTTACCTTGATTGTCATAGCAAGGCACATAAAGTTATCTTATCACAACCCTTAAAAGGCTATTGTTCTCTTATCATAGCACAACCAAACCCATTGTAAAGTAATTAAAAGTGTAAATAAACCATCCTGATGGCACAGCAGACCATGATATCATGCTGCATTAAGAGTTAAGCTAAAGAAAATACATCTGTAGGTTGTAGCAATGTGCTGATGACCATTACAACAGCCTCTCCATCTACTACGTTCACAGAATTCAGCCTGTTGTAAAGGACACCTGTGTTCTGCTTGCTACCTGCAGGAGTAGCTTACCCATAGCACCAAGATGGAACTGCAAATGAATGGTTTAGCTATTTTTTATATTGTATTTTTATTGTATGATGTTTCTGTACACTGATTTTTTTTCTTCTATATTTTCAGATGAAGAGTTGGAGAGATAATGGAAGGTGGTCCATAAAATGGCATTTGTGAATCATTGGTGAGATGTGAAAACTGTATAAAATTTTTACTTCCTGGGTTGGTCATCCAGAATCACAAATGAACCTTAGGTGGGTCCAGGCTCTGATACAACAATGGCCTTCAAAGTTCTTGCAGAATAGAATCGCATTTGTGGGAGACTGGAGGCCATCACTTATCACTAGGATCTAAAGCATTTTTATGGGGTTTTCATAATTTATACCTTATTGATGACATGTTCTATGTGTGTAATGATACCAAGTAACATTATAATTGAATTAAAAGTGGTTATTAACACCATGGATGGTGAGCTCCAATATTAAAGGGCTTGTTTGAGTTTAATATCTTTCTAAATAGCTGCACCCCATACCTAAAAATAATAAAAGATTGTATACTCATCTCTTCTGAGTCCGTGCAGCTCAAGCACCACATCCTATTGTTTGTGTATGGGGTGTCAGAGTCTGCTGCAAGCCAATCACAGACCTTGGTATTTGAATTGAGGCCTGTGATTGGCTGTAGCAGCCTGTGACATCCCATAAACAGGTTGACTGCAGCCTGTCAACATAGACCAGGCATGGGGAAAAGTGCTGGAGCTGTTGGGAGGCAGGAAGGGTGAGTAGATGGTCTTTTATTATTTTTAGGCATGGGGAGTGTGAATTTTTCAAAAAAATTAACTAGGACAACATCAGTTTTCCCTGATGGGCCCACGAAACTCCAGTCTGATTTGTAGCAGTAGAAAATAATATTCATATAAACAGCATTGATCTCTATGGCACATAAATTATAGGATGAAAAGGGTAATTAGCTAAGTAGCCACAGGGTAATTTGCTTGTAGCCACTTGCTAAGTAGTAACAAGTATTAAAAGTGTGTACAGGAAGCCACAGTCATCCCAAAGCTTTTAATTGTATATGACAGTCCATGACATCAGCATACTAGTCAAGTCTGAATAATAGTTAGTAACATGATAAGAACTAGTGTGATAATTGCTTGGGTCTTTGCTTGCATGTTTTGTTTCCAAATCAAGTTGCAGCTTAGTCCCATTTGTCATTCAATGTAAGATACAATAAACTATATAGAAGTAAATATTATTATCATTACGAAATTGGTGACAATTTGCCTCGCAGCAACCAGCATGTCAATCCCCTTCCAATCAAAAGTTATCCTCAACTTGCGACCCCTATTCTAGTGATTGATTGGATTTAGTACAATGCTAAAATTGGATGCGCAAAAACACTTGCTGATCTATCATATAAGGGCTCTTTCAGACGAGCGCTGCAATTTTCATCCGGCCGTGTAGCGGCCTCATTGTGCCCTGAAAAACGCGCTAACAAGAGGTAGCTGCGAATTGCATCTCTCATTTTAACACCCATTCAGATGGCCAGGCTGCGACGGGTATATGCCGCAGCCGGAATACCATTAAAAGAGGGGAGAGAGTTTAGCCCTGCTAAACTCCCTCCCTCTTCCCTCCCCCTCTCCGCTCCTTGCCGGCTGCTGGCAAGGGGAGAGGGAAAGATGGGTCGGGATCTAGTGTGTTAAACTGCCGACCCCTCTCCACACCTTGCTGGCAAGGGGAGGGGGCGAAACAGGCAGGAGCTTAGCAGAGCTAGTGTGCTAATCTCCAGCCTGTCTCACTTCCTCCCTTTGCCGGAAGCCAGCAAGGGGCAGAGAGGGGGAGGGAAGGAGAAAAGAGTTTAGCAGGGCTGCTGCTAAACTCCCTCCCAGCAACCTTTTCCGACAGCTCTTATAGGCTCCCATAGGAGTGGTCGATATATTTCGGCAAAAGATAGGTCCAGACTTATCTTTTCCAGTCAACGTATAAGCGGCTGGCTGGAATGTGCACCATGTGCACTATCTTTTCCAGTTGACTGATTTTACGCACCAAAAATTACCAATCTGAACAAGTGCATTGGAATCCAATGGTTCAGATGGTTGCGACTTTTGT
Source organism: Eleutherodactylus coqui (assembly GCF_035609145.1). Classification (NCBI taxonomy): domain Eukaryota; kingdom Metazoa; phylum Chordata; class Amphibia; order Anura; family Eleutherodactylidae; genus Eleutherodactylus; species Eleutherodactylus coqui. Next base: position 107,228,049 of record NC_089841.1, on the reverse strand, counting down.
ACGGCGTCTTACCACGGCAAAATAGCCACTATAAAACGCTTGTGTGAATAAAGCCTTAGTGTGAGGTGTTTTCATTTTAAAAAAATTTGCATAAAACACGCAACTTAAAAAAAATCACATTGTGGAATGTCAGCAATTCCCTTAAACCTGTTACTTGAATTGTTCCCCTTGGATTCCGTGAACAGGAAGGACGACCATGAGGAATTTGAATTTCTTACCATTGAGGTTCTCTCCTATTCTCAGAGGCTTTACATGACCCATGTTTTTTGCTGCTGGTTCCAGGAGGCGCTGCCTTGGGAATTTTCCTGCACTACAGAGTATCCCCACATTCAGTTTCTTCTAACTCTGCTCTGTGGCAATACTATTTTTGCTGGAATATATTGGGCTAAAAGCATTACAATGATTCGATGATGAATATTTAAACTGATATGTAATAATGAATCACCTTGGTCCATAAATTAAATAAATTACCTTGCTGTCTTGTGGAGATTTATGATTATTACAGACTATGTCTCCTCTGCACAGTCCCAGTCACCCACTTTACTGTTTCCTTTTCTGTAGGAATTTTCTACCAGCTAATGAAGGTTGGAGTTTGAAAATGGCCAGATCCTACCATAAGGTAACTGTTAAACCAGTAAGACTTGGCAACCAAGTAAGCCAGCTTTATTATGGATAATATCTCCTTCAGTTGCTGTAGATTATAGGGAGGCGCTGACATGCTTTGAACAGCTGGCAGGAAGAGTTCATCGATTCATGTTGCTTTCAACAAATTCTGACCTTCCCATCAGCACGGTGCAACAAAAAACTGGATTCATTTGATATTTTTCCATTGTGCAGTGATCCAATCTTTAAATACTTTTGCCCACTACAGTCTTGCTTTTCTGTGTTTCTTACACAGTAAATGCACTCAAACTGGTTGTCTTCTCTTGTATCCCATCCATGTTAAGGAACAGCAAGTTGTGCAATCAGACATATTAGTTGGAACATCAGTGTTGTATGTGGGTAAAATGTTCTAGGCTGCGCACCGCCTGTTTGCCAAAATAGTCCTGACATCCTCCTCTGACTCCTTTTGTCGATGAGTTGTTTTCATCCACAGGATCCCCTTTCCTGGATATTTTTCCTTTACCACACCATTCTCTGTGTACTCTCAACATCCTTACATGATAAAACTCCACAAGGTTTAATCATAGTCACATAGTAGATAGACATGGAGAAAAGCAGTGCACTCTACTGTGTGGTTTTGCATGGAAAAAAAAAACATTTCAAATTGCAATGCTATCAGAACATAGCAAATACACATTGCAATCTTATAATCAAAATTTTTAGAAGTCCTTAATATTTCTGATTCTGATTTCAACTATCTGAAGTATTCATCAATGAGTCTTTACATGGTAGGACGACCATAATTGATACATTATTGCAGTGTGCAATCCTAACCCCAAACATTGGGATGTTGAAATGCTTTTGCAGAGTGGGCTATGGAAAAGTAACCTGCCCATGACAATACTGCAACAGGAAATATGAGCAGGTGGGTTATATTTGCCAAAGCCTTATTGATTTATCCATATGTTACAATAGATGCTGGACATAGTCCCCATTCACTTCCATGCACCTCTGGGCATGTTGCAATATGTTGGCTGATACTGCCTACAGCTCTTCAACATTGATGCTGTGGATAGTGTTAGTGGTTTCCCTTCAGTTCATCCAGGGTATGCGGAGTATTAGTGTGCACTTTCTGCTTTAAATTTCCCCATGTGGAGAAGTCCGGGGAACATGGTGACCATAACCCGTTGCTCACAGTTTGTTCTACCATAACAGTTCATGGATCCATCTCAGTGAGTTGCTCGAAGTGTGGCATGTTCCCCCATTTTGTTGGAAAAAGCAGTACATTATTTCTTTTGGTGTTAGTTGGTTGTAAAACTGCTCAAACGTGTCCAAATAAACTGCAATATTCACAGCTGATACACAGAAAATTGGACCTACTATTCGTGTTTCTAACACCAAATTTCTGGTCATGCAGTGGTGTTTTGTGAGTCAGGTTGGGTTTTTTTAGTAGACCAGTAACTTGTATTCTATGAATTCACATGACCTAATAAATGAAACCATGCTTCGTCCATCATAAAGTACAGCAATGGATCAAGACATTCTGCAACCACATACAGTAATTTACGTGTTTAGCTTTGTCAAGCTTTCAGTTCCTGCACAGGTTATTCCGTATGGTTTCAGGTTCAGAGATTTCAGCACTCCTCGACACATTGTTCGTGATCCACCAACTTACTTGGACAGTCTTCAAACCTAATTTTGAGGGCCATTTGCAATCCGCTGCTGAAAGTCATGGAAGACTTCAGACTGGACTGACGCATACCTTGGTTTCTTCACGGTTGCAACAGACCTAGCTTAATGCCAGTTCTGAACCAGGCTCTGGATCCAAGTTTAGCAGGTGGTTTTGTAGCCAGGTACTTGCCAGCAAAGACCGCTTGCATCCTTAATTGATCCGCTTTGCATATAGCCTTTACTATAACAATTCGCTGTTGCAAGAAGAATATCATCTTTCTGTTGTAACATGCACAGGACGACTAAATAGGAGGGTAAAATAAAGTCAGAACACTGCACATAGAGCGTCACGACTTCGCAAGACAAGGTGCAAGGTGCTACGGCCTCCTCTGAAGACTGGGGGCTGGGATTTAGGGAAGGCTACTTTTCTGCGATCCACCCGCTATTTCAAGAGAAAATATTTAGTTATGCAGGACACATGTTTGTGATGACTAGATCTTTACTATACTCAAAGTGAATGACTGGAGCGTAGAGAGCATGCAGTTCTTACACTAAAGCTTGTGTGACACTGGGCACTGATCTCACTGACTGCGGGTATCAGTTATTGCACTGGATATTTAGCAGCATGTAAGGAGCACTGCTGGCACACAGGGACATCACATCATATTGTGGGCCATATTAGCAAACGTATTACATGGTACTAATTGGCTAAATGGTGTGCGATGTGCAGTACAAATCCGTTGTCACCAATGCTGCAGCAAAATGTTGCCACATTGCACAGCTTAACAACAACAGTGAGGGATTTAATATAAAACAATTTAGATTTTTTTAATAGCTTATACAGTGAGAAATGATTGACACATGTTTGAGAGTTCGCAGTCTAATACACTTTTGCTGTCTTCTAGCCTCATTTTAGAAAAGTAAAAAGGGTCTCACGTGGTAGGAATACAATGAATAGAGAATTATGCTTTATTCTTTTATTATTTTCTTTCTTTGTTTCATATGAATACGGATCTTTCAAACTGGCAATTACCTTAACTCACACTTTTACAAATCGTGTGTACTCTAGATGTATATTTAAAGAAACAGAGATGCTTGAATTCTTATTTCAATTTTGATGCCAAAATGCAAACCATTTAAGGAGTTTTTCGCCACTGGCCTTATGAACTCAGCTTTAATTATGCAAAATACATATTCCAAGTGTATAGAGCGCCAATATTTCTAGAGTATAACAAATGAAAATAATGTACCTGGCCAACATCCTATGGATAGCTGATTTATGGCCCGTGCTTCTGTCCCTGTTGGCTGGTAGCAGAGACCCCAGGGATTAGCACAGGGGTTTGGGTCTAAACAAGGGGGCAGACCAGGAGGTGGAAGATTTTGGAACATATGTGCTGGGAAAACTGTAGGACAGGTACTACTGTCTCTTCTCAGCTGTTCTACACAGGGCCAGTTGATTTTGCTTTGCAATGTATGTATGTCCATCAGGTCTTGTGATACCTTCTGTCTATGACACAGATATGACCTGTTACTTAAGTTCTAAGCTTTAAGCCTTATTCACACAAGTGATATGTTTTCACGCTGGCCACATCCCGGGTGAAAATCGCGTGAATAAAGAATTGCTGCAATCAAGTTGTGGCCAAAATTTGCATTTTCTCCTTCATTCACACGAGCGTGGAAAACAGTATAAATGCTCGGAATGACTTCTTATAGTTAAATAGTGGCAGCTGTAATCTTTTCGCAACGTTAAACGCCACTAAACTCCATTCTCCTCTCTTTTTTTGCAGCTCCCATAGGAGTCTACTGGAGCCGCCAGCATATGTTGGCCGAAAGCTAAGGCTTTCTGTGTATAAAATTGGTCAGCATTTTTTATCTCTAATGTCCTATTAAAAGCGGCACAACATTTTTACATGGTTAAACTTTGCTCCTTTGAATGAATGCAATGGAAACCAATGCTTCAGATAGTCGCCATATTTTATCACAGCTAAATTAGCCATGTAAAGAACACTTCTGTGAATAAGGCCTTAAGCAGCTCCCTACTGTTGGAGTAATCACTTAATTTAGGCGATACTCAATGGGTGTTGTAGCATTATTAAAACAGGTATGCCTAATTATTATTTTGATGAATCGGAGAAGAAAACAATGAGAAACACTCAAGTGATGTTTTTCAAGCTTTTCTGAAGCAGTTTATTATTGCATAGATGTTCCAATTGCAAAGTCTTGGAGCCTGGGAAATAAGACATCCCGTACATAAGCAAAGAATAATGCCAAAATATCTAGATCCATAATTATGGACATTTGTTTTATAAGAAGAATTCATTTCTCTGATAAATTGTATTATTCCACTGCTGACCTTTGCTTTGTGAAGTGAGAAAAAATTTCCATAGTAATGATCTGCTTTTAACACTTTTATACTTAAATCACTCATCATTACTGACCCAGGTATATCCCTCTAAACTAATCCCTGGGGAAGGGATTTTTCTTTGTCATAAAATGACTAATCTCTAGTTCAGATTTATCTTCTCCCATTCCCTAGTTTAGTATTCCTTAAGCTTGTGGGAAGTTTTTGCAGGTGTGGGGTGTGTGTGATTGGTTGGTCGTTAGATAAGCATCATCATATGGGCATTGTCTAGGGCTCACTACCCTAGTAACTATCTAAAGGTGCATTTACACACACAGATGATCGCTCAAAGTTCGTCGGAAACTGACAGTTTTGAGTGATCATTTTGCATAGGTACTAATGGTCTAAATCAGCCCTTTAGTACTTCATTGCACGTATTTAGAGAACAGCAGGTGGTCTGTTCTCTAACTACTTCGCTATTGTTCTCCAGAGGGACAGCGGCTGCTAACAGCTACAGTATTAAAGAATGTTATCAGCACTGCCCACAGAGAACACAGCGTGCGGTCTCTCTCATCTTATCTTATCCTGCTGAGGGACAAGGATTTCATGCAGACCTGAAGTCAGTGGAGAAAAAGTGCACGATGGGCGCACATTTACACATAATGATTATCTCTCAAAAGATGGCTTTTGAGTGAATTTTGAGCTATGATCATTGTGTGTAAGGCCTTAGTCAGACGGGCGTTTTTCGGCGCGATTTGCGCATGCGCATGCGTTCGGCGATTTTTTTTTTTAAAACCATTGCTTTGCAATGGTATCGGACACATGAGCGCTTTTTATGCGCTCGTCCGATAAATTATAGAACAGAAATCGCAGATCGCACCTATCTGCGATCTGCGATTCCTGTTCTCTTCTCTATATGCGCTCAATGGGGCCGGCGGCAGCAGTGCCGACCCCATTGAGAACATATAGAAGACAAATCATTCTTCTCTGCCACAGCTGTAACAGCTGTGGCAGAGAAGAACGATGTTTGCCCATTGAATTCAATGGAGCCGGCAATACAGCCGGCTCCATTGAAAGCAATAGGCTGCCGGCGTGCGCGGGATGAATTGTCGGGAAGGCCTTAAATATATAAGCCCTTCCCTGCAATTCATCCAGAAAAGTGTTAAAATAAAAAATATATATATATACTCACCTGCTCCCGGCAGCCGGAGTTCCGCGCGGCCGGCCTGCAGTGGGTGTGAAGGGGGTGTGAGTCAGACCTGCCCCCTGATTGGCTCAGCGCTGAGCCAATCAGAGGCAGGTGTGACTCACACCCATTCATGAATTCATGAATGGGTGAGTCAGACCTGCCTCTGGATTGGCTGAATTCATGAATGGGTGTGAGTCAGACCTGCCTCTGATTGGCTCAGCGCTGAGCCAATTAGGGGGCAGGTCTGACTCACACCCCCTTCACACCCACTGCAGGCCGGCCGCGCGGAACTCCGGCTGCCGGGATCAGGTGAGTATATATATATATATTTTTTATTTTAACACTTTTCTGGATGAATTGCAGGGAAGGGCTTATATATTTAAGCCCTTCCCGACAATTCATCCCACACTCGCCCGCAGCGCATTGCTTTCAATGGAGCCGGCTGTATTGCCGGCTCCATTGAATGCAATGCGCTGGACAGCTCCAGCCCGTTTCTAATGAAACGCGGCTAGGAGCAGATTTTCGGGCACCGGTCACGTGATTTGCGGATGCGCATCCGTCATGCGATCCGCAAATCGCTTGAAAAAACGCCCGTCTGACTAAGGCCTAAGGCCTAAAAGGGCATTTAGTCCCTGTTTTGTAAGCTTTAAACATATAAGATATGATATACACACGAGTAACCTAAATATCACATAAGCAACTACACACAATATTTGAGATATGGCTTATATAATTCCTATGATCCATCCCCCAACAGATTTAAACCAATTGGCTGGATTGAACATGCAGAATGTATTGCTCCACTGGGAGACTTGTTTCAGTTTATAACAATAAGTGACGGCGCTCCACCCACTAGAATGTAATTTCCAAGATGTAGAAAAACAGAAAATCTTTTTGGGACTTACCCGGTGCAGGTGGATGGGCCACTGTAAAGAGACCCTCCACCTAACACCTCCACGTCCTGGTACACGTTGTACAATTGCTGCAGTCACCAATCGGAGATTCAGGAAGTCAATACCACTGAAGCAAGCAAGGATCTGTCACACCCCTGTGACAGGGTGCGACTGAATATAAATGGGATAAGCACAAAAAAACAAAAAAGATCCACCGCTCGGACATATCTGTTAATAAAAGTTAGTGCTTGTTTTGGAAATATCTAAGAGACCTATCATTTATATAGTACAATAGGCATTCCTCTGGAGCGCTGGATCTTTTTTGTTTTTTTGTGCTTATCCCATTTGTTTCAGTTTATGTCGTTTGGGGCCTATATAATAGAAACAGATGGGTCAAATTATTTAACACATTCCACCCTGAGTAGCTGTAAGGTAATCAAGTACTATTGTATGTTGGTTAGAAACTACAATTACATGGGACTGTACCAATCTAAAATTAATCTGTTGCCACTACCAACTTCTCCCACATTTGCATAAGTATGGGATAGATGAAGAAAAAAGCTAAAAAATCTTATTAATCATAAATACCACATGGGGCATACCATTGGGCCTTGGGACATTATGTGCTGATCTCCTAAAAAGGTGTGTTTATGGATACTCATATAGGAGAGATCATTGTGTGAAAGAGCAAAGGTAGAAGGTGTAAGCTGAGCAAGGGTACATAACCCTGTCTCGTTCAACAGAAGCCATTTGCAGGTCTCATGTCGATACTGGGAAGTCCTAGGACAGTATGATCGAGGACAGCAGCTAACCACTCGGCCAAAAAGATATCTACTGTCTATTATTTGAATATCTTATCATTATAATGACTGCAAGACAGATTCACTGACCAACAGTAAATACAGGTGTAACTGCTTTTAATTATGGTTCCCTCCTATACCCTGGGTGTTGTGTGGTCAGTTTGCTACAAATTTTATATAGCGTATTTGGAAAGAGTGGGACTACTGCCCTGCTGCTTGTGATCTGGACGTAAAAGCAATTAACCAGGATGGAAAGCATGTCACTGTGGTAGTTTTCTATGGACTGAAGTGAGAATACCTATTTGTACCTTGCTTCGTTACTTATTAGGCTTGTCAACTACACAATTGTCTCACTACTTTTTTAACCTCATAATTGAATAGTATTTAAATAGGTAAAACTCAATAGGTTCAATATACCATATACTTGTGTTGTACACACATCAAGAAATATATATACACACACACATTCCACTTGAATGGAGATATACTTCTCTACTAGGCTGGTCTCTGTTAAAGAGGGGCAAAACTATTACATACTCATCCTCCCTCCCCTTACATCACATAGCCGCACCCCTTGTAGTCTGGCTGTTTTGGCGTATCTCTTTTAGTCCTTGTCCAGCCATAATTTATACATGGACCCTTTACGCATACACACACAAAAATAATAGATCCACATTATTTATGATCAAACAAGATCAGAACTGACAAATATTACATCCCAATTCTTGTGCAGTAATAACAGTCATTACCATCTCACACAAGCCACCCCTCCTCCCTCTGAAATGCACTCTATCACTGATTATTTTCTTTCATTTCTACATGCTCTGACTATAAGCTCATATCTTTCCAAGCAAGGGCTTCTATACAACCAATTCATTCAAAATGTGGTTTCCCTGCACCACATTTTGCCTAATACTCTGCTGCATCGTCATATTGTGGAAAGGTGTCAGTGGAAGACATAGAGGTGGGGTTGAGGCCATACTCACTGAAGCTGCCCTGCTCTCCTCCTATGTATCAGGCACATTGAAATCACTGTACATAAATACCCTTTCGATCTAACCTCCATGTAACCTCCAGTACACACTTTCTGTGACACTTTAATTTACTTATTCACTTCTTTCTTTACATCCTGATCTGCTATCCAGCCTCCACATTCTCTCTCTCAAACTTGCTTCATTTCTCTATATGAAGACGACCAATTTTGGGTATACCCATATTTTCTTTTTCCATGACCTCCACTAGTCATCTCTCCCGGTCCCCAGGACCATTATTGTGTCAATATCAAGACCTTGATTTCTAATCCCGGCAATCTAACAGACGCTTTCTGAATAAATTCTTAACCTGGTAGTCCAGAATTCACAGATTTAGATTAAATCTGGCTGTAGGGTATCCCTTTTCTTTTGTGTCCCACCGTTTTAACACAAAGTAATCACTTCATCTAGGTGACACTCAATCGGTATTGTAGCTTTATTGATCAAGTATGCCTGATTATTATTTTGATGCATCGGAGAAGAAAACAATGAGAAACACTCATGTGATGTTTCCAAGCTCTTCTGAAGTACTTTATTATTGCATAGTTTATATAGTAAACATTTCTAGCATTTGTCAGGCGGATCACGAGCTGCTTCACCCCCTCAACAACCAATCAAAATATAACAAGCATTCTCATAGTGAATCGCAGTAAGTTTACATCTTCTGCACATTCATGTATCCATATCGCATATTCATGTATCTATAGCAGCATAGAAAAATATTTAATGATGTTCCATTTGCCAGGTCTTGGAGCCTTGGAAATAAGACATCCTCTATATAAGCGAAGAATAATGCCAAAATATCTAGATCCATGTTTTTGAAAACAAAGACATTTGTTTTGTAAGAAGAATTCATTATTATGATAAATTGTATTTTTCCACTGCTGACCTTTGCTTTGAGAAGTGAGAAAAATGTCTGTAGGAATGATCTGCTTTTAAAACTATTATACTTAAATTACTCTCACACTACTGATCATATATAGCGTATTCAGTGTGATAGTTATTAATAGCTTTAGTAAGGGACCAGTATGTAGTACAGGTTTAGAGACCGGTTAGGCATTTGATGGCCAATAGGTAGTTAGAGGTCCGGATGCAATGCTAGATTAGCTGATTGTTAGGGATCAAGTGTTAATGTAATTAGGTCTGCATCTACTGTCACCTCCTGCATCCCTATATGCTGAGTGCAAGTTGGAGGAATTCCCCTTTATCTACTGCTGGTCGCCCCTGCATGTATGTTCGCTTTAAGGCCTCCCTCACACAGGGCGTTTTATACAGCGTTTAGTGCTGCCTTTTCAGCCCAGCGCTAAACGCTGTACAAGACTCCCATTCATTTCAATGGGGCTGCTCACACAGGGCTGAAAACGTAGCGCCTCCCAACGCTGCGCTTTGACAGCGATGCATGTTCTATTCTGGGGTGTTTTCAGCCCGGCGTCGCCCATTGAAATGAATGGGCAGCGGTTTTGGCACTGCTAAAAACGCAGCAACACTTGGTGCCGCGTTTTTGGCAGCGTTAATCGCTCGCCGATTTTCAGGGTGAGGGCTTGTAATAGAAGCTCTACCCCGAAAATCAGTCCCAGCGGGCTAGAGAAAAAAAAGAAAGCAATACTCACCTAGCCGCTGCAGTCTGGGTCGCGGCCGCTGGTCTCTGCCGCTGAACTGGGCTTCCTCGGCACCCCAAAGTCTATTGCCAGAGGCCCCTGGCCTCCGGCAATAGAGTGCTGTGATTGGTTGTCGGTGCTTGCTCGATGCCCAATCACAGCCCTTCATTGACTGTCTCAGCCAATCAGAGCTTGCCGGCGCTGATTGGCTGAGACAGTCAATGAAGGGCTGTGATTGTGCATCGAGCGTGCCGATAACCAATCACAGCCCTTCATTGACTGTCTCAGCCAATCAGCGCCGGCAAGCTCTGATTGGCTGAGACAGTCAATGAAGGGCTGTGATTGGGCATCGAGCAAGCACCGACAACCAATCACAGCACTCTATTGCCGGAGGCCAGGGGCCTCCGGCAATAGACTTTGGGGTGCCGAGGAAGCCCAGATCAGTGGCAGAGACCAGCGGCCGCGACCCGGACTGCAGCGGCTAGGTGAGTATAGCTTTTTTCCCCCTTTTCAGCATTCTTGGCTGCGTTTTCAGCCGAGCTGAAAACGCAGCCAAAACGCTGGCATAAAGTATGCCAGCGCTGCTGAAACGGGGCGGAATCTGCAGTAACGCAGCGTTGAAAAACGCTGCGTTTCTGCAAACGCCCTGTGTGAGGGAGGCCTAAGACACACCTGATGATAAGACGCACCTAAGTTTTAAAAGAGGAAAATAGGTAAAAAATATATTTTGACTTCGTCCAGACCAGGCAGTGAGGTAGGTATTACAGGAGGAATAAAGAGCAGTAGTACCACCTCAGAATGAAGATAAACACATAGGTTACCAGTCTTCTAGATTAGAGTGAATGTGATGAAATTTGGACCCAGCAGGCAGCTGTCTAAGAAGGATTGCATGTCCTTATCACACAGCTACCAGCCAGGTCTGCTCTGTAGGATAAGAGGAGAGCCGCCTGTACATATAGCTAATTGGTGACTGCTGGTGGAAACTGCTGCTGTCCTCCTGCCCCACCAATCAGCTGTACATACAGGCAGCTCTCCTTCTCTGCTATGAAGTGGTCCTAGCCAGCAGCTATATGATAAGAAAGTGTGATTCTTATCACACAGCTGCCGGCCAGGGTTCAAATTTCCGAACGTTTGCTCTGTAAGGCGCACTGACTTTTTCCCCCACTTTGGGAGGAAAAAAAGTTTGTCTTATAAAGCAAAAAATATGATTAAATAAATATATATATATATATATATATATATATATATATATATATACACTACCGTTCAAAAGTTTGGGGTCACCCAAACAATTTTGTGTTTTCCATGAAAAGTCACACTTATTCACCACCATGTGTTGTGAAATGAATAGAAAATAGAGTCAAGACATTGACAAGGTTAGAAATAATGATTTGTATTTGAAATAACATTGTTTTTACATCAAACTTTGCTTTCGTCAAAGAATCCTCCTTTTGCAGCAATTACAGCATTGCACACCTTTGACATTCTAGCTGTTAATTTGTTGAGGTAAGCTTGTGAAATTGCACCCCACGCTTCTAGAAGCATCTCCCACAAGTTGGATTGGTTGGATGGGCACTTCTGGCGTACCATACGGTCAAGCTGCTCCCACAACAGCTCAATGGGGTTCAGATCTGGTGACTGCGCTGGCCACTCCATTACCGATAGAATACCAGCTGCCTGCTTCTGCTGTAAATAGTTCTTGCACAATTTGGAGGTGTGTTTAGGGTCATTGTCCTGTTGTAGGATGAAATTGGTTCCAATCAAGCGCTGTCCACTGGGTATGGCTTGGCGTTGCAAAATGGAGTGATAGCCTTCCTTATTCAGAATCCCTTTTACCCTGTACAAATCTCCCACCTTACCAGCACCAAAGCAACCCCAGACCATCACATTACCTCCACCATGCTTAACAGATGGCGTCAGGCATTCTTCCAGCATCTTTTCATTTGTTCTGCGTCTCACAAACGTTCTTCTTTGTGATCCAAACACCTCAAACTTGGATTCATCCGTCCACAACACTTTTTTCCAGTCTTCCTCTGTCCAATGTCTGTGTTCTTTTGCCCATCTTAATCTTTTTCTTTTATTGGCCAGTCTCAGATATGGCTTTTTCTTTGCCACTCTGCCCTGAAGCCCAAAATCCCGCAGCCGCCTCTTCACTGTAGATGTTGACACTGGTGTTTTGCGGGTACTATTTAATGAAGATGCCAGTTGGGTACCTGTGAGGCGTCTGTTTCTCAAACTAGAGACTCTAATGTGCTTATCTTCTTGCTTAGTTGTGCAACGCGGCCTCCCACTTCTTTTTCTACTCTGGTTAGAGCCTGTTTGTGCTGTCCTCTGAAGGGAGTAGTACACACCGTTGTAGGAAATCTTCAATTTCTTAGCAATTTCTCGCATGGAATAGCCTTCATTTCTAAGAACAAGAATAGACTGTCGAGTTTCAGATGAAAGTTCTCTTTTTCTGGCCATTTTGAGCGTTTAATTGACCCCACAAATGTGATGCTCCAGAAACACAATCTGCTCACAGGAAGGTCAGTTTTGTAGCTTCTGTAACGAGCTAGACTGTTTTCAGATGTGTGAACATGATTGCACAAGGGTTTTCTAATCATCAATTAGCCTTCTGAGCCAATAAGCAAACACATTGTACCATTAGAACACTGGAGTGATAGTTGCTGGAAATGGGCCTCTATTCACCTTTGTAGATTTTGCACAAAAAAGCAGGCATTTGCAGCTAGAATAGTCATTTACCACATTAGCAATGTATAGAGTGCATTTGTTTAAAGTTAGGACTAGTTTAAAGTTATCTTCATTGAAAAGTACAGTGCTTTTCCTTCAAAAATAAGGACATTTCAATGTGACCCCAAACTTTTGAACGGTAGTGTATATATATTTCTCTCCTCCAAAAACAGAGCAAAAACATGAAAACGTTGAAAGATTATCGCTCAAAATTAATTTAAACAGCCAAAAATGAGCAATAATTGTTACATGTAACCGTGGGCATCATGCAGTTTTTGTTTGAACAATGATTTTAAGGTTAACTTAAAATATATCGTTCAGCCACTAAGAGATAAAGCAAACACATTTGTCTTTCAATAGAGGGCATGCTGTTCTTTCTCGGCATGTTTATACTATGCAGGAGAAAACAATGGAATGTGTGGTAGCCAGGAGCAGAACAATGCAGCTGTTTGCACAGCTGGGTGCGTGTTTAAACACACTTTGGGCTCTACAGACCCTTTTACATGCAAATGAAGATAAAAAAGTGTTAATGGCCATTAATACTTTATGCAAATAGATCTCTAAATCTTTCAGTCATTTGAAAGATTATCTTTACGTGTAAAAGGGCCTTTACCAATGCCGTGTAATCTGAACAGTGGTTCTTGGTATATTTGTTTATTGTAATTCATAGTTAATTTCCTGGAAGAGACCCTTAATTACAGGGGCTTTATTCTGGGTGGAGGTACTGATAAAACTCATTTACACACCAATTCTTCCATTCAGCGAAGGTGCTGAGTCTCCTTGTCCCATAGAGGTTAGAGTCAAGGTCTATTTTGGGAGGGACAATGTTCATACCTCTAACAGGGTTATACAAGTTAAATATATGTATTTAATTTATGCAGTGGCATGCAGTGGTGGAAGAGGCCGAGCTTGTAAAATATGGAGTACATTGTAGAGACTAATAACTTTGGTATGGAAGACAATGAGTAAAACTTGCTTACTGCATTAGATAATCTGCATATTGAAAGTAAAGAGCCGTGTATAAAGTTTTAAATTTACTATTGAAGCGACTGAACAGGACTATTAATCTGTTGTCCATTTCTGTGTAGTGAAGTCACATGTAGTGAAGTCACTTCTGACTGTGCAAATTACTGTAGCTATTGTTTATACAACTCATAAACAAAGGTCAATTTACATATCACCATACCCTAAACCACAGAATATCAATCTCTTACTCCTAAGTGTTACAACTGTTGTTCAGTAGGTGTGAGACTTTTTTCATAAACAGTTTTTTGCAATGTTTTTTGAAGCTTGTTAAAAAATGCCATGAATTTCATGTGTTTTTTATAATCCCTTTTGGGTGGCATTTTTTGGGCTTTTATGCAACCCCCCCCCACCGCTTTTTCAAAACATGGATAGGGCCCGGCTTTAAGAGGTATCGCCGCACGAGGCCCATCTCCTTCATTATAATACATGCCTGCTCCTAACTGTTGTAGGTTTTTCATCTGCATCTCTGAATACATTTGTCACTTGTAGCCAAGTGCAAGGCTTACTTTAGACCAGGATATGTAAGAAAATAAACCGCAATGTGTGTAATGCATTTCATATTTCCTAATCCCTTACTACTAAAAACTGTAGGCCACATGTTTTGCCACAGAAAATGTTGTTTATAATGCTAGGTGTGAAATCGTCCTAATGTGCACCAGATTCAATGTGACTCCAGCGCTACTTACATGTTTCAGACCAAAATCATACTATGAATTAGAACGTTTTAGTTTAAAAGATATAAGCCACTTCATAATTGTATACCCTTTTTAACATGCAACAATAAAATAGAGTTTTTATTTGCACAAGCAGTGCTGAAGTCACTTTGAACTTGGTTCACATTAGAGTTCACACTATTAGTTTTGTATGCGTTTCCTTGCCCCCTTTGCAATTGGATTTGAGTTATTGCATATATACTATAGGAAATGCTCAATCGCCATTATACCTGATAGCATGCAGCAAGCCAGATTGCTATATAGCGGAGCAAAAATGTTCAGGTGCAGGCTGACTAAGCAGCCACTGCACTCAACCCAGGGTGGGGGAGGGGTGACTGCCAATAGACCCAGCCTGCACAATATGAACCGATACCAAGGATGACCGCCATAGATATTTGCATCACACATACTATCAGGTCAAATGGTGAATGAGCATTTCTTGTAGTATATATCTTGTATCTGGCTTCTTGAATTCAATGAATGGCCGAGTGCTACCTGTGATTGGCTGAGCGCTGTCACAAATCACAGGCAGTGTTCAGCTGTCATTAATTGAATGGCTGAGCAATGCCTGTGATTGGCTGAGCACTCAGCCAATCAGATACAGCTCTTTCAGCAGGCGGGGATTTTAAATCCCCGGCTGATGAAAGTACTTCAGAGCAGTGCAGGGAGAAGACACGGCTACACACGGCTGAGCCCCAGCAGTGACGGAGAGGTGAGTATATATATTTTTTATTTTTTACACATGCTATGGATGATTTTCAGGGAATGGCTTATATTTAAAGCCCTTCCCCGAAAATCACTGCAAGATTTCCTGTGTTCTGCATACCTCGCTCAGAGCGCTCAATTGGATACCAGCTGAGCGCTCCGAGAAGACAACAGCTGTATGCAGAAGATGGTGGTCCCACTTGTCTCTCAGCTCCCTGCTGTGTCCAGCGCTGCCTCTCTGGATCTCCTCCATAAGGACAGGCTACAGCACCTTTTTTTTTGGGACATTTCAGGCTGCAGCAGCCAATAACAGCACTCTGCTCTGTCATCGACTGCAGTAGCCTGTGAGGTCCCGCACACAGGCTGACTGTGGTTTATAAACAAACACCGGGTACGAAGAGCTGAGCAGCGATGCGGAAGGTGCTGGAAGAGTTGAGTATATGCCTATTATGTTGTTGCATGGGGAACATGTTTTGGAAGAAAAAAAAACTTGGACAACCCATTCAAGGCAGTTTCAGATAAGCGTATTCTAATATGTCCATAATACGCATCTATAAAAAATATAGCCATGAGAATAGACCTCCGTATTACGGACTACAGGCCCAATATGGAGTTAACAAATGCTTAACTGAAAGCAGCCTAAGAGTATATATATGCAATAAAAAAGTGCCGTTCTCCTAAAAAAGATGTTCTTTATGCTCTTACATTAAAAATGATTTTCTCCAGTCATTCATCATGGCTAATCCCCATGCACATAGATGTAATTGTGTGTCACTTGTGCTTTAGGACACCTGTTAGAGAAATAAACAATGTGTTTACCCAACAAACTGTGGTATTTAGTCTTTCCTCTGCTCATAAGACTCGCTGACTGAAATCACTTGTGTATAATACAGCACTTACTGCTTTATAGGTTTCATTTTGCGAATGTCAGTAAAATGATTAAAGCGTTTTCAGAAAGGAAATGAGTCATTGTGCATCTGCGTGTTAGAATAAACACATTCCCGCTGTCCTGCTTAGTGGATTTGTTTTTTCTCCTTTCTCCTTTTGTTTTGTTTTGCTTTATACCATTTTTTTGCAATATTGATTAGTTCCTGCACCGTATCTGATGGTATTGTATCAGGGCTCAGGAGGGGTTTGTAAGGAGCAACGCAGTTAAATATTTCTTAAGTTTAACAAATGATTTACTGTCAGACACATTCCCACCACTGTGAAAAATGATTCTAGTTTGTTTTAGTTACTTTAAAGCTAATAGAGCCACTGGCTACACATTACAAGCAATCTGTATGCAGGGTTTCTGGGTCCTATTTCCTTTACACTTTATTTGTTGTGGGTCACATACTGATGTTGATGACAATGTAGAGATTTATTAATTAAAGGGTTAAATATTGATAACCAATCCTTAGGATAGAACATCTGTATGAGATTGGTGGGGGTCCAAGTCCCAACACCCATGCTGATGAGCTGTTTGAAGTAGTGTATAGGATGTCATATATATTTGTCACACGGCTGCTATACAATGTATGGAACTTTACCTGGTAAACACTGAAAAAGCTGCAGCTCCCACCTGACCATCATGACCCCTTCAAGCAGCTGAATAGTAGGGGTACCATTAGTTGGACCCTCAGTGATTTGATACTGAAGACCTATCTTTAAGGATAGTCTATCAATATTATTTTAGTCCCACTAACTAACCCCTTTAGCCCATATTCAAACAGCCATAAGTTTTTCTCTAGTTTCCTGGGCGCAAAAAAAATGTACCGCACACATTCTGTGCACGTACTATTTTCTTTCATGGAAACCTATGAGAATAGGATATGCAGCAATTATTTTCAACAGGGACCATGTGAAAAATCATTAGTCTGAATAACCTAATGAGCTATAATGGGTCCATATGCGGTCCATGGAATACATGGACCGCACAGGGACCCAAAATACGCAAATCTAAATAGGCCCTTAAAGGCCTGTTCAGCTTTTGCAAGTTATCCCCTAATAACAGGATAGGAGTAACTTGCTGATTGGTGGAGGTCTCACTGCTGATTGGGGGTCCCATGTTTCCAATCCTCCTCACTTCAGGGTTACTGCACCCTCCCTGGAGTGAGGGGGAGACTTTTACTTTCAATGGGACTGCTGAGACACTCGAGCGGCACCCACTCAGATATTTCCGTCAGCCTCATTGAAATGAATGGAGCGCTGACTGCACATAGGCAGCCAATGTGCCCTTCATACTGGCATCATTGTGCGGGAAGAAGCAACCCCAATATTGACAAGAGAATGGGAATCTCATTTGATTGGTGGGGGTCTCAGCAGTGAGACCCCCACCGATCAGCAAGCTGTGCCCTATCATGTGCATGCAAGATAACTTGCAATTTTGGTACAACTCCTTTATGCATTCACAAGGATATCACAGCAGATCCACCTAAAACAATTGCAGCTAAATCCGCACCATTTAGATATGGATTTAGTCATTGCAGTTGTCCAGCTATATTTGTTGCTGGTTTTCCATTTCAGAATTTCTGCATTTGTGGGATCAGTAGGGATCCCAGTAACTGAACCGCCACTGATCAGCAAGTTATTCCCTATATGGTGTTTTAAGGGGATAACTTACTGTGGTAGGAATAACACTTTAAGGTTTTTTTGCGGTCCAACAGAACTCTATTTGAACTTTATTAAATACGAGAATATTTACTACGGTTTACTCTAGATTTGTTACATTTTGTTGCATTCCAAGGAATGATTCTGATTTTGTTATTTTTTTCCTCTTTCTTATAGGTGTAATAAATCCATCATCAAGACAAAGTCCCAAATATCAAGATTTCAATGGGGGTAAACAGTTTACTGCATTGTATGATAGTACTGGGTGTCTTGTTCATCTGAGAAAGTCCAATAACAAAGTAGGTTGTGACAGTAGAGGGAAATACTAATGGACCCCTCTGAATACAAGAATTAACTCTCACTGGTCAAGTCATCTTGCAAGACTAATGAGGATAACACTTTTTGGAGGCTGTTGCATACCTGTTTGACAAGCTGTTGACCTACGATACATTAGGGTATGTTCACACATAGTGTAAATGCTGCTGATTCTCTGCACACATCTCTGCTGTAGCAATAGTTGCAGCAAATGGTGTGGATTTTGCTGCAGAAATGGTGCTGATTCACTGCAGATTTAACCCTTTCAAATGAGTGGATGAAAATCCACGGTATAATTTGACATGCTGTGCAGCACAGGTCAATTTACGCTGCAGATCTTTTTTTCTGCAGCATGTGGATGAAACATCATCCGCGTTGCTGGTACTGTAACATGTTGCATATTTTCTGCAGCAATTTCCACTGGAAAATCTACAGCATTTCTGCAACACTTGAACATAACCATAGGGTATAGTCACACAGTAAGTAAATGCTGCAAATGATTCACATGGAATTTCTGCATGGATATTTTGCAGCATTTAGGGTGACTTTGCACTGAATTTTTTGGAAAGTGCACTTGCAGCTTTTGATGCAGTTTTTTTAGCCAAAGCCAGAAGTGGATCCAGCAGGAAGGGCAATTAGAAGTCTTTCCTTTTATATTTGTCATTCTTTCTTAATCCACTTCTGGCTTTGCTCTAAAAACTGCAAGACGTTTTTCCAAAAATGCTGTGTATGAAACCAGGCTTACAAAACAAGTCATGTGGTGGAGGAAACCGATCAGCACACATCTGTGGGTAAAATCTTCAAAGCTTTGTTGAAATTTCAGATAAAACATGCTCACAACAGTAGTTTGACCATGCTTACATGTTTTGAGCAAATGTCTCTGACTAAGGTCCCCCCCCCCACTTTAGCTTATTTGATGCCTTGTGCTGTCTCTGTTAATCCACAGAAAGCACACAGCCTATTATAGGCCTATCAGACTATACACATTCTAGTTTTTTTTCCATAGACCATTAGTCCGTGTGACAAAACCCATCTTAGGCAAGAAGCAGGAAATGCAAGTACATGTCAATGTACTGCCCCAGCGTAAATCCGATAGCAGACGGGCTCATGTCCATGTGTCGTTCAATGCGGGTTGTGCCTGAGCCTTTCGTCCTCAAGTCAAATTCATGACTAGCATACTCCTAGCCTAAGAGCTGACATCCGCTTGACCCCTGTTCTCGGGATCGGCAAGAGTCTCAGTGGTGAGACCCCCACCGATCAGCAAGTTACCCCCTATCCTACGGATAGGAGATAACTTGCAATTCTTTTGCAACCCCTTTAACCCTTTCCAATCCACTGTCTGACGTCTGAAGACATTCTGATTGAAGGTTGTACAGCTCCGATGTCGGAAGATGTCCGACAGGGTATTCTTACTGTATTTTACTGGCTGCTCTGTTGTCGGGGGGCCTCTCCAGCATGTCCCATGCAGCAGTACTGGCTCTAGCTAGCAGATGGCGCCAATGTATAATGGCAGAAAGAGAAAGTCCCCTAGGAAACCCTGAATCCAAAACTGGATTGCAAAGGGTTAATAAGCCTTGGACTGTCATGACTCTATCACTGCTTCACTACTTGTCCTTTACTGAACCACTTTGTGATAGGTACTAACCACTGTATTAGGGGTGTAGCTAAAGGTTCACAGGCCCTGGTGCAGCAGTCCAACCTACCCCCTGCCACAAATACTCTCTATGGCAATCAACTATAGTTAGCTCAGAACTTTCTTCAGCCTTGTTGGGTCTCTTAAGTGCCCACACTATGGCATTAGTGTGCAAGGAGCTGCTTAGAACTATATTATTAGCATAATTGATAAGAATGTAATTAATAATAATAACAATACATTCTTAAACCATTTCATTGTTATTACAAGTTTTTTTTCTCAGTATAACAATATAAACAATAAGTCAGACAACAACCAGTTAAGCTTTTGTGCTCTTGCAGATAGCAAGACTTGTCAAGAATGTCATGAAAATCTTTTTTTTTAATCCTTTTTGCTTCACACAATCAAAGGCTTTTTAAATGATGATGAGAGCATAATCTGATCTATCAGAGCCCTTGGCTTCGAAGCCTCTATTTCGGGTTCAGTGGCAAGTTAAGAGAAGCACTTGGAGCAGCTGTGCAAGTGAAGGTTAAAAGTGTTGTAGCTTTCAGATAACCATAATGATCCTCAGTATAACAGTAATCAACTAACTGCCTTATCACCTCCCTATCAGAGCTGCTGATCACTGGCTGATCTAGTGCTGAAACATTTGCTTTGTCACTCAGCAGGAGAGCTCAGTCAAGCACACTTAGCAGCGGGAACCAATAGAATTGATAAATTTTACTTAAACAGCATGCCAGGGAAGCCTTGTGCCATGAATGACATCACGGTGAACACTGCCGAGTCTACAGCAAACAGCATTCTCATTCCTGCTTTGGTTTTCTTATTTGCAAAATAGAAAAAAAAGATGATTTTAAAGCAAAAAGAAAAAAAACACAAAAAACCCTAAGTAGCGATATTTATGGTTTCACATCTAATATCAACACACTCATAAATAACACATCTAATGTATGATGCACTTATTATATGATTAATAAGACATTGCATGAGTAAAATTAATTTCTCTTAGGCCTCATGTCCACAGGGAAAATCAGGCCCGCCGCGGATTCTTCATGGAGAATCCGTAGTGGGTCCCTCCTGCCCCGCGGACATGAGGCCAAAAAATAAGAATAAACTCACCTCTCCGGACACTGCGGTTCTTCCTTCCTTCCCGGCCAGATTTTATTTCTTCGGCCCGGCGGATGTGTTCGGCCCGCTGGCAGCGAGCCGTGCGCATGCGCCGGGCACATCCGCCGGGCCGAAGAAAGAAGATCCAGCCGGGAAGGAAGGGAGACCTGCAGCGTCTAGGACAGGTGAGTTTTTATTATGGTACGGGTGTTCTGCGGATCCGGACGGCTTCCATAGGCTTCAATAGAAGCCTGCGGGAGCCATCCCCGCGGGAGACCCGCACTAAAATGGAACATGTCGGGATTTTTTCCAGTGCGTGGATCCGCGCCTGAAGGGAAAATGACATCCGCAGTATTTAACTACCTGCGGGTGTCCAATGCATCCCCATGGGGCGCGGATCCACGTACGGGAAGAACGCTGCAGATTTTAAATATTAATTTACCCGTGGACATGAGGCCTTACAGTCTGTGCTTAAAAAAGAGAACTTCAGTCTTGTCTATCTGTAGGATGTAAATTAAAGGGCCTGTGCCAAGATGGCATCTCCTGTTCATATGTTCTGTTAGGGCATATAAATGTCATAGAGCAGGGGCTTCCACTCAGCATCCTTTCTACGTCTTAGAACAGAAAGCCACTAGGTAAGAATGATTCTCAGACCTTCTGCCGTCCATTACCCATAAGGACCAAGCAGGTTCCTGGGCTTTAATCTCAGCCAATAGCAAAAATACCATGCAGGATTAAAGCTCCTGCAATCTAGCCGGAGCAGGTTGGGTTCGCGGGTCCTCAGTGAGCGTTATGTAGTGAAGGCAGAAAGTGTAAGTCTGTAGGGTCCTAGCAGACCCAGATCAGCTCTAATAGTGACTATTATCACTACATGGGGATGTTTTTCCCTGTAACTGGGGCTCCTGTGAAATTAAAGAAAAAAAAACTATGTGAATGTCCCCCAGAGGTCTTATATGATGTCATAGGGAACATGGATGTTAAAAAAAGTAGTTAGAAAAATAAGTAAAAAAAAATTACACAATAAAATAAAATTATATATGTAAAAACGAAAATGACCCACCGTCGACATCAACCAAAACCTTTGCCATATGTGTAATCTGAGACTATACAAATTATATATCAAAATGTCCAAAACAAAATGAGAAAGCCAATCCTGCACTTCATTTTAGCACAATTTACTAATTTTAAAAATAAACAACTAATAAATTAAAAGAAAAACAAAAAACTAAAAAATGGAAAAAAAAAGGTCAGTGAAAAAAGATATATAAAAATAGCTCTATATGTCATGGAAAAAAATGAATGAGGAAGCATACTTATCCGGTGCTGCAGGAAATCCCAAGATTGCCTCTTCTCTGCTGCACAGGATTGATTAGCTGCAATAGTAAAGGCCCATTTAAATGTAACAATTAAAACTCAAAATTCGTTCAAACGACCGAAAATGAGCGATAATCGTTACATGTGAAAGTGGTCATTGCGCACTTTTCATCTGAACGATGATTTTAAGGTGAACTAAAGGACCATTTACACACAAAGACAATTTTTCAAACAATTGAAAGATTGACATTTTTAGTGATCATTTTGTATAAAGTGTTAATGGACAATTAACACTTTATCAGCTTCATTTGCATGTAAAAGGGCTCCTGGGAGATGTTTGTAGGTCACAGCATGTGGTCTGAGCTCTGCACACAGCTTCTTTGTTCTCGCATGGGCTGTCAGCAGAATGAGTCTCCGACTCCTGTTCAGAACACAGCATGTGGTCCCTGCTATCTCTCTCCGACTGAACAATGGATATTAAGCGCTCACCTTAAAATCAGCGTTCAGCCGAAGAGTGAACTATGGCAGCGTTTACACGCAATGATTATCACTTATATGCGATGTTTGAACAAATTTTGAGCGATAACCATTGTGTGTAAATGGGCCTTTAAAATCCATCATTCAGCCACAGAGAAAGAAATTATCTTTCAACAAACCACATGCTGTGTTCTCCACTGGAGTCGGGAGACTACAATGAAATTTGCTGGCAACCCCGAGAGCAATGCAGCTGTGTGTACAGCAGGGCATGTGATAAGTCATGCGCTAGGCTCTGCAAACAGCTCCTGGAGGCCTTTTTACATGCAAATGAAGATGATAAAGTTTTAATGGACATTAGTGTCCATTAACACTTTATGCAAAAAGATCATTAAAACTTTCAATCTTTCAGTCATTTGAAACATTATCTTTGTAAATGGGCCTTAAGTAATATTGGGAACAGATAATGTGACAGCTGATCGCACCTGTGCTGCAGAGCTCAGCCAATCGCAGCGTTCCTGCAGCATGGGTTATACAAACGCTTCTGATCCAGGTGTAGTTATCAGGACCTGAACCAATCAGATCCAGATGTCAGCACCCAGATCATAGGCTGTAAGTTATAGCCATAGCGAAAACTTTCTTAAAGCTGGAAGCCAGATATGGGTGAGAAAAAGGGGAATGTAAACATATGGCAGCCCAGCAAACTGCTAGCTGTTGTATATTTATGTGAAGCAGTTGGGAAGGGGTTAAGCCATTTTCAATTCTACATCAAAATCTGCATGGAGGATTTTCCGTGTGTGGTGATGCATGTTTTGGCCAAATTCCACCTGTCTGAAAGGTCCCTAAAGGGGAATCTTGCAGGTCAACTCCCATTTATGATATGCTTATGCCAAACTAGGGCAGGCAGAAAGGCAAAAAGGAGGGAGAGTATCCATATCCACATCAAAAACATCACCAAACTACCCAATGTTACCCCATCCTAATAAATTTATTATTTTACTACCCATATTGTAACAGAAAGGGGATAAGAAGAACTATTTTACTATCATTTGAGCGATGTGCATTTTATGATGGAGTACCTTATTACTTCCTAGAAAATTATAGGTTTTCTTATGATACTTCATATGGTTTCAATTAATTATATAGCTGAAATAATTTCCATACCGATGTCTGACTGTATTCATTACTGTCATACATATTATATGAATAAAGTGAAAATTGATAGTTGACTAGGAAATGGATCCTTCAGAATGCAAAACAGATCACCCGAAAGTTGGGCTTATTGGTAATGTATGATATAGAGTAGGAAAAGATGAAATTTCACTAAAGTAGTTTAAAAAATAAATTTCACTAAAGTAGTTTAAAGTATTCACTCCCTGATGTTTGACAACTTTTGCCCCAATTCACTTCATAAGGCTATAATCTCTGTCAGGCGCTGCGTGGTACAGAGAAATAGAGTAATATGCGATCTATTTCTTGTGTGTATCGATATGCAGTGTCTTCACACACACGTGCATGGATAAGTGAAGGTCCATCGACTTTCATTGACTCCATTCACCATGTATTATGTAGCCGTGCAACACACGCGTAACACGCAGTGAAAACCGTTAAGCGCCCTGTATGCAAATGCGCCATCTTGAGTCAACAAAGTGGTGCCACCATTCCTCCAAGTCAGCATGTCATCAGAGAAACCCAGCTTTCTTCTCCTCCTGTTTCTTGACGCCAGTGCTGGTAGAGCTGAAATTTCACACAAACGCTGTGTGGCCATCTGTCCGCGTCTTCCGGCACATGTACAGTGAAACAAGGTGTATGCACCTCAACTTCACCAGCACTATGCAAATTTCCTTGGAGATGCACCCGTGAGCAGGGGCGTAACTATAAAGGATGCAGGGGATGCGGTTGCACCCGGGCCCAGGAGCCCTAGGGGGCCCAT
This sequence comes from Eleutherodactylus coqui, assembly GCF_035609145.1. NCBI lineage: Eukaryota > Metazoa > Chordata > Amphibia > Anura > Eleutherodactylidae > Eleutherodactylus > Eleutherodactylus coqui. Next base: position 107,203,381 of record NC_089841.1, on the reverse strand, counting down.
AAGGCCTCTTTTCTCCATACAGGGAACCCAGTACTATGAGTAAAACATTATAGTTGGGGGCCCTGTTACAAGTTTTGCATCGGGGCTCAGGAGCTTCAGGTTACGCCTCTGCCCGTGAGGGCTGCATGGTGTGTGCCTGAGATTTCAGTGCTACCAGTGCTGACTTCAAGAGAAGGGAGGTGACAAGTAGGAGGAGAAGGCCGGGTTGATATGATGACGCTCTGACTTGGAGGGATGGTGGCACCACTTTGTTGGCTTACATACAGGGTGCGCAACATTAAAAGTAAGAATTGTGGGTGAAGCTAAAAGGCTCCTTTTGTACAAAACCATGTGTCACTTGCAAATATCACATTGCGCAGTGCTTTGGCAAGGTATTTACAGCAATTTTTCTGATGACAGGTTCACTTTAAATTTGCCCTGGGTGGGCTTAAATTTAACTTTTTACCCTTCCTTTTATTATCCTTTGGATAGAGCTACTCATAATGGAAGCTCTGCAGAAATGCAGCTAGTTAAAGGGGTTTTCCAGGGAAATACTATTGATTACCTATCATCAGCATAGGTCATAAATACTTGATCAGCTGGGGTCCATCATTTGGGACCCAACCAATCAGCTGAGCGGGCACATGCTGTCAGCGCCGCAAATACACAGAGGTCGGAGCAGAAGCCTCCACGCCGACTTCTTTGTAGTGGCCAGCGCTTGTAACTGCATGCATGGCTCTCATTGAATTCAATGGGAGCCATGCCAGCAGTTACTAGTGCTAGCCACTATACGGAGGTCGGCGCAAGGCTTCCGCTCCAACCTCTGTGTATTTGGAGTGGAAGTCTCCTACCAAAATTGGCGAGTTCCATCAACATTAATGTAATATGTATGACCATCTTCGATTGCTGAAGAGGTATTTTAGATTTGGTAAACTATGATATAGCAACATTAAAGAGAACTTCACATATATTACAGGTGCTGTCAGTGTGGATAGTGCTAGAAGCAAATAGTGCTGACAACTTGGCAACAGCCAAGTTTGATTCTACCGGCACAACTCTTATTGAAATCAATGGGAGCTGTGTCTCCATCAACTGGGGCCGCTGAAAAATGGACAGAGATGTCTGCTTTCAGCGCTGTCTGCATTGACAGGGAGCCTGGGAAACAGCTGATTGGCAGGGATCCTGAGCAGCAGACCCCCACAATCAACTATTGATGACCTATCCTGAGAATAGGTCATCAATAGTAAAGGTTTCGGATAACCCCTTTAACAAAGAACAATACATGGAAGGGATAAACTGTTATATTTTTTTTTACATGTCACATTTACTAGCCACCAAAACAAAATTAGGATTATCAGACATTCCTCAGTTTCCGAAGAAATATAAAAAAAATGGATAATCAGATTCAACATTAAAGGTTTTTCCCCCCACAACTTAAAATTGCTTCACAACCACTCTGTACTTCATGCTTGCTGCGGACCAGGACATGTGACTGCTGCAGCCAATCAATGACCACAGCAGTAACCTTTTACAACCAGTGATTGGCTGCAGCAGTCACGTGTTCTGGTCCAGGAAGGACAGAGTGGTTGTGAAACAATTTTAAGTCATGGAAAAAACCCCTTTAAGACTTTCGTGCAGGCAGTTTTTATTCTTTCCCATTCACATCTGTAGACTCTCATGTTCTTTAGTTTGAAAGAATTCTTAGCATGAAAATTCAAATAAAACTTTACTTCCTTTTATCATCTTTTATATCTCTTAAGGTACATCTGGATCTCTGCTGTGCCTTCTCTCATCTCCTATGTGCGGTGTTCCCTAGGTATGTTTTAAATAAAAGTAGAGAAAGAATAAGACCACAAATTTGCTGTAAGTGCAAATGAAGTGTTAAGTTATTGGAGAATGCAGTATGGAGCAGATTTACTATTGACGATGCTCCAATCCTCTGGCGCAAAGTGCGCCAGAAAACTGTCTTACATACTTTGCACCACAATTATGATGTGTTTTAGACACTGTTCTGCACCTTTTTAAACAAGCCTGAAAAATGGAAGTGGCTTCGTGGGAAGGGGGTGGGATGCCAAGTGAAAGGGACATGGCCTAAATGTGACCTTATGTGCCATAATTGTGCCCAAACTAAATCAACTACCCTGTTTCCCTGAAAATAAGACATAGCATGATTTTCCAGAATGTTTGAGGATGCAAAATGATTTTTCAGGCTTTTTGAGGATGCTTGAAATATAAGCCCTACTCCAAAAGGTAGTAGGGTGTATAAACTTGAGCTAGACAGTGTAAATTTACATCACATTATCCAGCATGAGCCACTGCGATAAATCTGGTGCATTTTAAGATTGTCTTTCTAAGCTTGCACTGTTTAAGGGCTCACTCACATGAGCATTTTCCACATGTGTATCTCCTGCGTGGTAGCATGCAGCAAGTACACAATACACTATCTCGGTGTGTATGTGCATGTAATACACACCAAGATATCACATGCCGCATTCATTTTTGCACATGCATTTCATGCGCTGTTTGTGAAAGGCACAACTGCAAGTCAATGTAAGTTTGTTACCACATATTACGCGTGCAAAAACACGCAGTAAAATATGCTCGTGTGAGAGAGGCCTTACTATTAAATTATTGGTAATTTGCCCCCCATGTTTCTAAAAATCTGTTATTTAAAAAACCATTATTTTTTAAAAATCCTTAAAGGTTCTCAGTGTTCAAAAGTCTTTTGGACGATAAATATACATTTGTGAGCTAATGTAAACCCAAACACAATGGAGGGAATTTATCATTAGGGAACTTATGACATCCGTTTTCTGGTGGATTTTCTTCTGTGCAGTTTAAGGGGCCTCTCACACAAAGGGATTCTAATTGTGGAATCCACCATTGCCGTCCGCGCGGACTTTCCATGGCAAAACGCGGACATTGAAAAGCATGTAGTTTCGATTTTTCCTTCACACTTGCAAATGTTAATTGCGTGTTTGTAGATTGGAAGAAAAATCGCAGCATGCTCTATTTTGTAGCGGACTCCATACGAACGGCCTCCATAGGTCCAACCCGTAGCCCATACGCAAGGAAGATTGATGCCTTCGAACTTTGGTGCCGGAGAAAACTCCTATGAATTCATTGGACTGCCAAGATCACAAACAAAATAGTCCTAAATCACACCAAACCAAAGTTTTTACCAAAAATTCCTCCCAAAAAAACCCTGGCTTGAAACTATCAAACCGACACCAACATGCAAATGATCAAACTGAAAGAAGCAGTACAACAGAACAACATGGAAAGCACTGATCCATAAAGTGTCTGAGAGCCGGCCCCAACTAAACGGATAAAGATAGAAGCCTCCGTAGTCACTTTTTCAAAAGTGTCTAGAAAGGTGGGTGAGGTTTGGGTAGAGTGAGGTTTTAAGACAGATTTATCAATTGAGGCATCGAAACCTGATTATGACAGATCCTATTCATTTCTATAGAACTCAAATTGGCGTGAAGATATATCATTTTGTAACTGCTTTGTCCATTCCATCATGATCAGTTTTTAGATGATCTGTCATGATCTATTTTGCTTCTTTAATCATCAAGGTCAACCCAAGTGTGCACCTAGCCATAGGCAGCTGTCTGAAGCAATTGTTCTGAAAGTTCTCTGATTGGCTCCTTTAACGCAAACCTTTCTTACTATAGGCAATTCTGTTAAAAGATAATATGATGAAAATTATTGGAATAGATTATTGAAATGAGGTTAGCACAAAAATTCCAGTTGAAAGGCCAAACAGAAAAGAAAAATGTGCATATTCTATACAATGCGTCAGTCATGCATAATAAAAATGTAATTATGACAACTGAATGCCTTTCCCATATGTGCTTATTGTCAGCACCATTGATCACAGCAGCAAGGGAAGCATTTCCTACAGATGAGCGAGCATACTCGCTAAGGACAATTACTCGATCGAGCATTGTCCTTAGCGGCGAGTATCTCCCCGCTCGGAAGAAAAGGTTCAGCTGCCGACGCGGGTGACAGGTGAGTCGCGGCCATGAGCAGGGGGGAGCGGGGGGGGGGGGGGAGAGGGAGAGAGAGATCTCCCCTCTGTTCCTCCCCGCTCTCCTCCGCCGCTGGCAGCCGAATCATTGCTCCCGAATGGGCAGGTACTCGCTAAGGGCAATGCTCGATCGAGCAATTGCCCTTAGTGAGTATGCTCACTCATCTCTAATGGGGACATTTTATATTTTTGGGATAAAAAGGTTCCTGTAGACTTCAGATAGTTGTCATTCAGACTTTTATTTGGCTAACAGCTATTCCTTTTGACTTCCCATATACATGCTTGCTTGTGTTAGCTGAGTGTTCATGTATTTTCAATGGTGAGAAGGGTATAAAACACAGCCACCACATTTATCTAGTAGCAGCGCATCTCACCCAGGAACAAAAGTTTGGTCATGTTGAAATTTAGTGTGTCTGACCTTTCTTTCCTCCATTATCTGCCATCCGGGGAAACTCAGGACACTCTCATACACCTTAGCTATTCTAAAGCTGCCCATAGATATTATATTAAAGAGGTCTTCCGGGCAATTTCTGTTGATGACTTATCCTCCGAATAGACGTTGATTAGCTGGGGTCTGTTGCTCAGAGCCCTGCTGATCAGCTGTTTGGGGGCCCACTGTCAGCGCCACAACACAGTGTACTAAGCAAAAGCAGATAGCTCCAACTTCTGTGATTGGCAGCAACTAGTTATTGCAGGCACAGCTCTCATTTATTTTAATGGGAGCTGCACTTGCAATTACCAGTGCCACCTACTTCACAGAGCTATCTGCTTCCTGTCCATACAGTGCATTGTGGCACTGACAGCGGTGCCCAAACAGTTGATCGGCCGGGCTCTGAGCGACAGACCCCAGCCAATCAACTATTGATGACCTATCCTGAGGATAGGTCATCAAAAGAAATTGTCCAGAAAACTCTTTTAATGTAATGGTTATCTGGGCAGTCCAAACCCCCTCCCCCATGGGAAATGGGAGATAACCTGTCAGTGCATTGAAATTAACATGTTTGACCAAGCTGAAGGTGCTTGTAGAGATGCTGGATGATAGCTATCTAATGCCAATGCCAGCCTATCAGGGGAAAGATTATGATTCTATGCAGTAAAGTTTGAAGCATTCTACAAAATTATTGAGTGAATGATATTAGGAAATAGGGAATATGTGGGCTATAAGTGCCAGATATTAAAGGTATCAGCTGCCTAATGTTCTCACAAGGAAAGGCTTATGCTTTTTGTTTTTTAACAAAAGTATCCATTTTTTGAGAAAAAATATATTCAGTTGTCCTGGACAAAGTAAAGGTGAACTGTGGATTTTGCTCACTTAGATTTTATCTATTGCTGTATTTGTACTATTATTTTGATCTTATTTTTTAAGCAAAATTTCCTTCATAAAAGTGGAGCAGGATGTAATGAGCAACAAGGAATAAGCATGATGAAGGCACAATTGCTATTTGAGAATGGTCTCACATTTGTACTTGTGCTGCAATGCAGCTTAAAGGGGTTTTCCAGGATAATACTATTGATGATCTATCATCAGTATAGGTTCTCAATAGTTAATCGGCTGGGGTCCGCCGCTCAGGACCCTGACCGATCAGCTGAGTATTGTTTGGCTGTACAAGCCCACTTCATCTTCTTTGTGATTCATTAAGAAGCACTCCTGTGAAAACACATTTTTCCATCCCTGCACCCCACATCTGATAGCCTGTCACACTCTGGCTATCTCTTTTGTATATTACAGTCACTCCCATGCTGTGCAACCTTCTGTCTGATGCTTAACAGGCACCATCTTGATGTTGATTTCACTTTAACTGTGTTCTATGCTAACAATCCCATGATGCATCAGCACAGCATTATATGAGAAGCTATAGATTATACCATATTTGCCTGTTGGGAGGACAGTGTAAAAATTATTAACCCTTACATTCACCTAAATAAGCTGAAGACCATAAATATACAGCCATAGTGAACACAGCAGCACTTTGATAGGAGTTATTGTCCCCCATGAGAACAGCATTTGTGGTACAGTTCATGTAAGTTTATATTACAGGAAATTCTGGTAACCCCTTGAGAGAACAGAAATACAAGTAATTTCCAGGAAGTCACCATGAGATCACATAACCCAACTGAAGAGAATTTTTCAGATTCCGCAATGCAAATCAGTTTGTGTGCAGCTGGCCTAACTGTTTTATATATACTGGGGGGCTGGTTACATTATATTTATTGTAGTGCGTCTTCATTGTTTTTCCATTTGATTTTCCTTTTTCTTTGAAGCTGCCTCACTATTTATTGTTTCTGGTATTGAAGCTTTGTCTGTTGTCTTGTTTTCTTGTACTTTGGAAAGCACACTGGTAGTACACTGTGAAAAGACATTAGTATTAACACTATTTCGTTTTCTCTATAATTTTAATCAACAACTGAGGAATGGTTTACAATAGCAAAACAATTTGATGACTATTGGAACTTTCTAAACTGCAGGAAAGCAAATGACAGCAAGCAGCTGCAGATTATTCCACCTGCACATTCTGGATCATGCTCCTATAACTACAAGGGGTAGCAGAAAGTATTTTACTATCATCAATCAAGAGCATGCCAGGTGGTAGAAAATGCTCCCAGTATTTTAGCCAACCAATTTCAACTCTTTCACACCGAGATCTATTTAAAACTTGCAACAATAGACCCAGTTGTCTACGCATGTTGTAATCTGCACAACTTCTTAAGGATGCACAGTACCAACGCATACTGCCTTGCACCAATGTTACATCACAAGAGCATTATGAATGGCACTATTATGCCTGCCGAGTGGAGAGGACAGGGTACTGTGCTTGACAGGGGTGTAACCAGAAAAGACTGGGCCTCAAACGCACCCAGTAATAATCCCCCCAGAAATAGTGATGCTGTAAGTCCTTTCTGCTGTAAAATAAAAAATGCTATACTCAGCTCTTTCTCTTCCTCCACTGCTTTGCTCCAGTCCCATCCTTCCTCATTTACAGGTAGCGCACTCACAAACTAGAGGGCACATGACTACTTCAGCCAATCCTTGGCCTCTGACACGACCACATTAGCCAAAATTGAGGAGGGATTGGATTGGAGCAATGGGTGGAACAAAAATGGTGAGTATAGTGTTGTTTTTTATTTTACCGCCTTCCCCCACTTAGTAACTGCATTCTCAAGGGGCTCAGCAGCCCGGGTCCCCTGTGATGCAGGTCCCGTGACAGCCAATGTGGCTGCTATGGTGGTAGTTCTGCCCCTAGTGCTTCATAACCTACAGCATGTAGGCCCCCGTAACAACACTGAGTGATAAAGTGAGCAAGGAGAGACCATGCACATATTTCAATGGTCTTGGTGCAGAACAGTGTCGGGGCAACATAATTGTTTAAAAATTGTATGTTTCCATTTCTGGTTCAATGTGCTGAAATTACTGGATTTATTAATGTATAAATATTTGTTGAAAATGTTATATAAATAAATAAATGCATAATTTGTTGCAATTTTGCCTGTTTCTTTGTTCCCTGTTTTTTATTGGCTCCTAAAGACATGGGGCTGTTTTCACACCCGTGTTATGGCTTTCTAGCGGAATTCCATCTCTCTGTTCCATTTTTGGAGCAGAAAAGCGGAATTTAATGTTTCTGTATAAAATGGATGGCTTACATTTGCTTCCGTTCTGCTTATGTTTCCACTTTTTTAAATGCAGAAACAAATAGCACAGTCTGCAGCGCTGTTTATCCTGGTCCAAAAATGGAAACCTAATGGAATGAAAGGAAACTGAAAGCAATCCCTTTTTTTTATAAACCCAGTAATGGGGAAAAAAAGTAAATGTTTTATTGCGTTTTTCTGCTCTAAAAACAGTACACGGAGACTGAATTCTGCCGGAAAGCTCTAATTGCGGGTGTGATGGGCCTGCAACACTGCATTAAAAAAGTAGAACATTTTGACGCTGATTTCTATCTGCAAACTCTCACTGGGGCAGAGAGGTCTTTATACTAAATGTGTCCCTGATCACATGACTGGGATGACGCGCAGAGACTGCCCTACAGCCGAGTCTTTCGCAGGCAAATTATGCTACAACATTGCGCGACGTGGCCCACCAATCTGGATGGGTGCGTCCTTGTGTTGAACACATACAGAGATTACAAGAGCGAAGCCATCCCCATGACTATGCAGACGCTATCTCCTTTGTCACCCCTCGTTACGTAGTGGCACCCCCCCCCACTAACCACCAATGAGACAGTCAACATGAGAAGTAGATATCCAGTGCCCCTCTCTGCCAAGGTAAATCTATGATCTGTTGGTATGGTCGTTTGTGACGGGAAGAGGGCTGTAAATGATAACAGCTCCTGCATTACTATACAAGGCTATTAATAGTAAATGGAGAGGCTAATTGGGTTTTTTATAACATCTAACTATGCATAAGTAAACAGGGCATGCTGGCCCTCCCCTCTTGAACTTGATTGGATTAGACTACTGAAAACTTCCCTCTGGGAAGTACTGAGTTTGCTATTTAAGCGGGGCTGCTACACCAGACTCACATATGCCTGTAGTCCACCTTCAGGGCTACAGGCCGCATCTCATCTTTTATTATTTTGCTGTTCCATCTATTTAAACCTCATAGGCAGGGTGATTGTGCCTTTTTTCAGCTAGTGAGACATAGAGCAGGGACTGAAGTCCTCTATAATCTGATGCAATACTGCGCAGCTATCTAAGATATTTAACTTAGCTAGCTCAAAGCTTTCCATCTTGAGACTAGCTCTTTGGGACCTGGCTGCCCCTAGTCAGCCTTGGAGTCTATTTAGTAAATGAGTACTTCTAGAAGGTTTAATCCACAGTTGTTAGATCCTTACCTGTGGGACCTAGTTGTCCCAGGTTAGCCTTGACTCTACTAAGAAAATTCTCGCAGAAAATAGGTAGTGCAGACTGGGTAATCAAAAATCTGAGTGATTGCCTCAAGAAGCTAGCTATTGCTCTCTTGTATTGAATCTTAAATATACTGCCCCTCTGGCATGAATTAGAAAAACCATACTCACTAATGGACTGCCTATTGAATATCTAGGATTCAGACAATCACAGTGATTGGGTCCAGTCACACATACAATATTTGTTTGACTCTTTCCACTCTGTGGTAGTACCTACTATCTCTTTCCCGATCCAGGGAAGGTTCATAAGGTTCCTGATGAACTGCTGAGTGGAGGGAAACGCATTGAACCACCTACCTTGTAAATAAGATTCTGAAGATCAAAACTCAAACTGTGAACCTTGTAACCAAGAATCTGAGGACCAGTCCTCACAAATTTCTAATATGAATGAAAGCTGATAATATGATTGCCTCAATCCATTCATTCATTTATTTGAACTGACCCAACTGCTGATTTGCAGATTTAAAGTTAGACCCTTATTTTCCCTGCACCAAAATTGGTCAATAGGATAGTGGATCTCAATATTACTGGGGAATCCTTGTATTGGATCTCCTTATAGTTGTGTTTGTCTGAGTAGTATATGTTTGTATGTCTAGAAACCTATGTTACTCTACTCATTGTTCAAAAACACAAGTGAGGCTATGTAGCTGCTGCGTGTGTTTCAATCCCAAATTTTACACAGCCTCAGGGTGCGTTCACACGACCGTATATCGGCTGGGTTTTCACGCGCAGCCTATATACGGCGTCTCTCTCTGCAGGGAGAGGAGGCTGGAAGAGCCAGGAGCAGTGCTCTGAGCTCCCGCCCCCTCTCTGCCTCCTCTCCACCCCCCTGCACTATTTTCAATGAGGATAGGTGGGATGGGGCGGAGCTAATTCCCAGAACTTAGCCCCGCCCCTGTTCCACCTCCTCTCATTGCAAATAGTGCAGAGGGGCAGATAGGGGGTGGAGAGGAGGCAGAGAGGGAGCGGGAGCTCAGAGCACTGCTCCCGTCTCTTCCAGCCTCCTCCCCCTGCAGAGAGAGATGCCGTATATCGGCCGGGCGTGAAAACCCAGCCGATATATGGTCGTCTGAATGCACCCTAAAATGTAGTTGTTTTAACTGTGTCTATACTGTGAAGGGCTTGTAGTGTTTACTTACAAATTATTTTGGCCCGTTTTCAGTTTATACAGCTCATGCCAGTTTTGAGAAAAGGGGGTGTGGCTTGTCAAGAGGGAGCATGGTCACCCTGACCTGGCAGAAGCTCATGTGAATTGTACCAAAAATCCATTACAGCTGATAGCTGGCATGGATTTCTTTTTAGGTTCATAGACCTCTTAAGATGCAATTCTTCATGCATTAGGCACATCTAACTCCTGCGGGAATTATAATAAAAACAGCATTTGAAGCACTGGTATTCATGAATTCTACCCTTGGTGTTTGAGGAACTCTGCCCGAGTATTTTCTGGTCTGTGTTGAATCCCACTAGTTTGAAATACCACAAACATGGATCTTGTATATTACTTGCAAGGTAATATCAACTTTTCTGAGATGTGTTGCTGCCTTCAATTTCTAAATAGGGAATTTTTAAAAAATGAAATTGAACAATGTCCCTGTTTCACCTTCTGATATGTGTTCTATGTCCTATTGTGAATAAAAGATGGTTATATCAGGTTTCCAAATCATTACATTCTTTTTTTTTCTTTACATTTATTTTCATTTTACAGTGTCACAACTTTTGGGAATTAGGGTTGTATATCTAAAATAACTAATCTTTGCAAATACACACAGTTTTTAAAAATACTGCAGTTCTGAAGTCTTCTCACTGCCCTAAAACTCCATCCCCATTCTCTGTTTATCTCTTTGTGCCACCATAAGGTAATAATGCCCCCTTAGTGCCCCATAGTTGTAGTGCCCCACAGTTGTAGTGCTACATTTGTGATTCTCCATAAGATAATAGTCTTTTTGTGCCACATAATGTAAGAGTAGCTTTAACTGAATGCGAAAGTTGATATACTCTGTGGAAATGTACAAAATATTCATATCCCATGGCTGCAAACTATCAAAATATCATGCATATGAACGTGCATATATTCATGCAGTTATTAGAGATGAGCGAACGCGTTCGTCCGAGCTTGATATTCGTGCGAATATTAGGGTGTTCGGGATGTTCGTTATTCGTGACGAACACCATGCGGTGTTCTGGTTACTTTCACTTCCTTCCCTGAGACGTTAGCGCGCTTTTCTGGCCAATTGAAAGACAGGGAAGGCATTACAACTTCCCCCTGCAACGTTTAAGCCCTATACCACCCCCCTGCTGTGAGTGGCTGGCGAGATCAGGTGTTCGCCTAATATAAAAGTCGGCCCCTCCCGCGGCTCGCCTCAGATGCGGTGTGAGTTAGATGAGGGACAGTGCTGTTTATACCGGAGCTGCTGTAGGGAAAGAATTGGTAGTTAGTGTAGGCTTCAAGACCCCCCAAAGGTCCTTATTAGGGCCACTGATAGCTGTGTGTTGGCTGCTGTTAGCAGTGGGATTTTTTTTTTTTTCTCAAAATCGCCTCTGCAGACCGTTGCACCTGGCATTAGGGACAGAAGTGCTGCATAGGCAGGGAGAGTGTTAGGAGTGAGTGTAGCCTTCAAGAACCTCAACGGTCCTTTCTAGGGCCATATTTATCCGTGTGCAGTACTGTCCAGGCTGCTGTTGGCTGTGCTGCATTTTTTTTGGGCTTCTCAAAATCGCCTCTGCAGAGCATTGCACCCTCCATTGATACTGCAGGGAAAGAATTGTATAGGCAGGGCCACAACACAGTTATTATTCATAGAATATACGCAGTGCTGCCTGTTGGTGGGAAAAAACTGAAAACAAATCTATTTGTCCAGCCTGTGTCCGTCCTTACGCCTGTGTAGACGTGTGAGCTGCGTGAAAAACATTGCTAAATCATACGCAGCCAGCTACGCTTTACTGCTGGGTTCGCCATTTGCTTTCCTTAATTGGGAAAAAAAAATACCTGCTCTCCAAGAGTTATAATAACTCTGCTACCCTCACGTTCTGTGACACATAAGCAGGGACACAGCGCAGTTATTAAACTTCGCAGGTTCATTGAATATACGCAGTGCTGCCTGTTGGTGGGAAAAAACTGAAAACAAATCTATTTGTCCAGCCTGTGTCCGTCCTTACGCCTGTGTAGACGTGTGAGCTGCGTGAAAAACATTGCTAAATCATACGCAGCCAGCTACGCTTTACTGCTGGGTTCGCCATTTGCTTTCCTTAATTGGGAAAAAAAAATACCTGCTCTCCAAGAGTTATAATAACTCTGCTACCCTCACGTTCTGTGACACATAAGCAGGGACACAGCGCAGTTATTAAACTTCGCAGGTTCATTGAATATACGCAGTGCTGCCTGTTGGTGGGAAAAAACTGAAAACAAATCTATTTGTCCAGCCTGTGTCCGTCCTTACGCCTGTGTAGACGTGTGAGCTGCGTGAAAAACATTGCTAAATCATACGCACCCAGCTACGCTTTACTGCTGGGTTCGCCATTTGCTTTCCTTAATTGGGAAAAAAAATACCTGCTCTCCAAGAGTTATAATAACTCTGCTACCCTCACGTTCTGTGACACATAAGCAGGGACACAGCGCAGTTATTAAACTTCGCAGGTTCATTGAATATACGCAGTGCTGCCTGTTGGTGGGAAAAAACTGAAAACAAATCTATTTGTCCAGCCTGTGTCCGTCCTTACGCCTGTGTAGACGTGTGAGCTGCGTGAAAAACATTGCTAAATCATACGCAGCCAGCTACGCTTTACTGCTGGGTTCGCCATTTGCTTTCCTTAATTGGGAAAAAAAATACCTGCTCTCCAAGAGTTATAATAACTCTGCTACCCTCACGTTCTGTGACACATAAGCAGGGACACAGCGCAGTTATTAAACTTCGCAGGTTCATTGAATATACGCAGTGCTGCCTGTTGGTGGGAAAAAACTGAAAACAAATCTATTTGTCCAGCCTGTGTCCGTCCTTACGCCTGTGTAGACGTGTGAGCTGCGTGAAAAACATTGCTAAATCATACGCAGCCAGCTACGCTTTACTGCTGGGTTCGCCATTTGCTTTCCTTAATTGGGAAAAAAAAATACCTGCTCTCCAAGAGTTATAATAACTCTGCTACCCTCACGTTCTGTGACACATAAGCAGGGACACAGCGCAGTTATTAAACTTCGCAGGTTCATTGAATATACGCAGTGCTGCCTGTTGGTGGGAAAAAACTGAAAACAAATCTATTTGTCCAGCCTGTGTCCGTCCTTACGCCTGTGTAGACGTGTGAGCTGCGTGAAAAACATTGCTAAATCATACGCACCCAGCTACGCTTTACTGCTGGGTTCGCCATTTGCTTTCCTTAATTGGGAAAAAAAATACCTGCTCTCCAAGAGTTATAATAACTCTGCTACCCTCACGTTCTGTGACACATAAGCAGGGACACAGCACAGTTATTAAACTTAGATAATTCATTCACTAGAGGCAGTGGGGCCTTTCGTTTTCCAAAAAGGGCAAAAATTATATTTGGCCTGCAGTCTTGCGCCAATTTATTTCCTGCCTGGGAAATCTAATCACTGGTAATACAGCATGCTGAGGGGTAGGGGTAAGCCTAGAGGACGTGGACGTGGACGTGGCCGAGGACGCGGAGGGCCAAGTGAGGGTGTGGGCACAGGCCAAGCTCCTGATCCAGGTGTGTCGCAGCTGTCTGCTGCGCGATTAGGAGAGAGGCACGTTTCTGGCGTCCCCACATTCATCGCCCAATTAATGGGTCCACGCGGGAGACGGTTATTAGAAAATGAGCAGTGTGAGCAGGTCCTGTCCTGGATGGCAGAAAGTGCTTCGAGCAACCTATCGTCTACCCGCAGTTCTGCGCCGTCCACTGCTGCCAATCCGAATCCTCTGTCTGCTGCTCCTCCTTCCTCCCAGCCTCCTCAGTCCACTACAATGACACCTGCTCAGGAGCGGGAACACTCCCAGGAACTGTTCTCGGGCCCCTGCTTAGATTGGGCAGCAGCGGTTCCTCTCCCACCAGAGGAGTTTATCGTCACTGATGCCCAACCATTCGAAAGTTCCCGGGGTCCGGGGGAAGAGGCTGGGGACTTCCGCCAACTGTCTCAACAACTTTCTGTGGGTGAGGAGGACGATGACGATCAGACACAGTTGTCTTGCAGTGAGGTAGTAGTAAGGGCAGTAAGTCCCAGGGAGCAGCGCACAGAGGATTCGGAGGAAGAGCAGCAGGACGATGAGGTGACTGACCCCACCTGGTGTGCAACGCTTACTCAGGAGGACAGGTCTTCAGAGGGGGAGTCAAGGGCATCAGCAGGGCAGGTTGCAAGAGGCAGTGCGGTGGCCAGGGGTAGAGGCAGGGCCAGACCGAATAATCCACCAAGTGTTTCCCAAAGCGCCCCCTCGCGCCATGCCACCCTGCGTAGGCCGAGGTGCTCTAAGGTCTGGCAGTTTTTCACAGAGACGCCTGACGACCGACGAACAGTGGTGTGCAACCTTTGTCGCGCAAAGCTCAGCCGGGGAGCCAACACCAACAGCCTCACCACCACCACCATGCGCAGACATATGATGGCCAAGCACCCCGCAAGGTGGGACAAAGGCCGTTCACCGTCTCCGGTTTGCACCCCTGCCTCTCCCCCTGTGCCCCAACCTGCCACTGAGATGCAACCCCCCTCTCAGGACACAGGCACTACCGCCTCATGGCCTGCACCCACACCCTCATCTCCGCTGTCCTCGGCCCCATCCAGCAGTGTAGTTCAGCGCACCGTTCAGCCGTCGCTTGCGCAAGTGTTCGAGCGCAAGCGCAAGTACGCCGCCACGCACCCGCACGCTCAAACGTTAACCGTCCGCATCGCAAAATTCATCAGCCTTGAGATGCTGCCGTATAGGGTTGTGGAAACGGAGTCCTTCAAAAGTATCATGGAGGCGGCGGCCCCGCGCTACTCAGTTCCCAGTCGCCACTACTTTTCCCGATGTGCCGTCCCAGCCCTGCACGACCACGTCTCCCGCAACATTGTGCGCGCCCTCACCAACGCGGTTACTGCCACGGTCCACTTAACTACGGACACGTGGACAAGCACAGGCGGGCAGGGCCACTACATCTCCCTGACGGCACATTGGGTGAATTTAGTGGAGGCTGGGACAGAGTCAGAGCCTGGGACCGCTCACGTCCTACCCACCCCCAGAATTGCGGGCCCCAGCTCGGTGCTGGTATCTGCGGAGGTGTATGCTTCCTCCACTAAAGCACCCTCCTCCTCCTCCTCCTCCTCTGTCTCACAATCAAGATGTGTTAGCAGCAGCATGTCGCCAGCAGTCGGTGTCGCGCGGTGTGGCAGCACAGCGGTGGGCAAGCGTCAGCAGGCCGTGCTGAAACTACTCAGCTTAGGCGATAAGAGGCACACGGCCCACGAACTGCTGCAGGGTCTGACACAGCAGACCGACCGCTGGCTTGCGCCGCTGAGCCTCCAACCGGGCATGGTCGTGTGTGACAACGGCCGTAACCTGGTGGCGGCTCTGCAGCTTGGCAGCCTCACGCACGTGCCATGCCTGGCCCACGTCTTTAATTTGGTGGTTCAGCGGTTTCTGAAAAGCTACCCACGCTTGTCAGACCTGCTCGTAAAGGCGCGCCGGCTCTGCGCACATTTCCGCAAGTCCCACACGGACGCTGCCACCCTGCGCACCCTGCAACATCACTTTAAGCTGCCAGTGCACCGACTGCTGTGCGACGTGCCCACACGGTGGAACTCTACGCTCCACATGTTGGCCAGGCTCTATGAACAACGGAGAGCTATAGTCGAATACCAACTCCAACATGGGCGGCGCAGTGGGAGTCAGCCTCCTCAATTCCTTTCAGAAGAGTGGGCCTGGTTGGCAGACATCTGCCATGTCCTTGGTAATTTTGAGGAGTCTACCCAGGTGGTGAGCGGCGATGCTACAATCATTAGCGTCACCATTCCTCTGCTATGCATCTTGAGAAATTCCCTGCAAACCATAAAGGCAGCTGCTTTGCGCTCGGAAACGGGGGCGGGGGAAGACAGTATGCCGCTGGATAGTCAGGGCACCCTCCTGTCTATTTCTCAGCGCGTACAGGAGGAGGAGGAGGAGCATGAGGAGGATGAGGAGGAGGGGGAAGAGACAGCTTGGCCCGCTGCTGACGGTACACCGGCTGATTGCCTGTCATCCTTTCAGCGTGTATGGCCTGAGGAGGAGGAGGAGGAGGAGGAGGATCCTGAAAGTGATCTTCCTAGTGAAGACAGCCATGTGTTGCGTACAGGTACCCTGGCACACATGGCTGACTTCATGTTAGGATGCCTTTCTCGTGACCCTCGCGTTGCACGCATTCTGGCCACGACGGATTACTGGGTGTACACACTGCTCGATCCACGGTATAAGGAGAACCTGCCCACTCTGATTCCCGAAGAGGAAAGGGGTTCGAGAGTGTTGCTATACCACAGGACCCTTGCGGACAAGCTGATGGTAAAATTCCCAGCCGACAGCGCTAGTGGCAGAAGGCGCAGTTCCGAGGGCCATGTTGCAGGGGATGTGCGTAGATCGAGCAGCATGTACATCCCAGGCAGTGCAACAGTCTTTAAGGGCCTGGCCAGCTTTATGGCTCCCCACCAAGACTGTGTCACCGCTCCCCAGTCACGGCTGAGTCGGCGGGAGCACTGCAAAAGGATGGTGAGGGAGTACGTAGCGGATCGCACGACCATCCTTGGTGACGCCTCTGCCCCCTACAACTACTGGGTGTCGAAGCTGGACACGTGGCCTGAACTAGCCCTGTATGCCCTTGAGGTGCTTGCTTGTCCTGCGGCTAGCGTGTTGTCGGAGAGGGTGTTTAGTGCGGCTGGGGGAATCATCACAGATAAGCGTAGCCGCTTGTCAACCGACAGTGCCGACAGGCTAACACTCATCAAGATGAACAAAGGCTGGATTTCCCCAGACTTCTGTTCTCCACCAGCGGACAGCAGCGATACGTAAGCAATACGTAGGCTGCACCCGCGGATGGAAGCTACGTTCTCTCTCACCATCCAAAACGGGGACATTTCTGCTTCATCAATCTGTGTCTAATATTCCTCCTCCTCCTCCTCCTGCTCCACCTCCTGAAACCTCACGTAATCACGCTGAACGGGCAATTTTTCTTAGGGCCACAAGGCTCACTCAAATAATTTTTCAGAACAATTTTTATAAGTTTCAATGCGCTTAAAAGCATTGGAACTTTAACTTGAACCAATTTTTCGTTACACTGGGCTGCCTCCAGGCCTAGTTACCACTTAAGCCACATTAACCAAAGCGATTAATGGGTTTCACCTGCCCTCTTGGCTGGCCATGGCCAATTTTTGGGATGTACATTAGTACTGTTGATACAGCAATTTGTGTGGGCCCTCGCCTACAGTGTAATCAAATTAATTTTTAGCCCACCTGCATTACAGCTGACGTTACCTCAGCTGTGTTGGGCAATGCAATGGGATATTTTTGTGTACCGCCGGTGGGTTCCAGGGAGCCACCCATGCTGTAGGTGCACACTGAGTTTTTAATACATCTGTACACTTCTAAAGAACCCGTCTGACCGGGGCATGCAGTGTGGGCCGAAGCCCACCTGTATTACGCACGACATTACTACCTCAGCTGTGTTGGGCAATGCAATGGGATATTTCTATGTACCGCCGGTGGCTTCCTGGCACCCACCCAGGCAGTGGGTCCACAGGGAGTTAAACCTACATGTGTCCACTTGTAAAGAATCCCAGTCTGACTGGGGCATGCAGTGTGGGCCGAAGCACACCTGTATTACGCACGACATTACTACCTCAGCTGTGTTGGGCAATGCAATGGGATATTTCTATGTACCGCCGGTGGCTTCCTGGCACCCACCCAGGCAGTGGGTCCACAGGGAGTTAAACCTACATGTGTCCACTTGTAAAGAATCCCAGTCTGACTGGGGCATGCAGTGTGGGCCGAAGCACACCTGTATTACGCACGACATTACTACCTCAGCTGTGTTGGGCAATGCAATGGGATATTTTTGTGTACCGCCGGTGGGTTCCAGGGAGCCACCCATGCTGTGGGTCGACAGGGACTTCACAATAGGGAGTTGTACCTGCCTGTGTCTATGAATTAAAAAGCCCGGTCTGACTGGGGCATGCAGACACCTTGACAGAATGAATAGTGTGTGGCACATAGGTTCCCCATTGCTATGCCCACGTGTGCAGCTCCAGATGGCGGTGGCACAGGATTCTATTTCTCATTGCTTCTGTACAGCATTGTGGGCTATCGCTCCGCCACTTTTAAAGAGGGTCGCTGCCTAGCCGTGCCAACCTCTGCAGTGTATGCCTGCGGTCCCTCGTCATGGCAGACGCAATTCTAAATAGACATGAGCGTGGTGTGGCATGAGGGCAGCTGAAGGCTGCGCAGGGACACTTTGGTGTGCGCTGTGGGGGGGAGGGGGTGCGGTTGGGCAGCATGTAACTCAGGAGAAGTGGCAGTGGAGTGTCATGCAGGCAGTGATTGTGCTTTGTTGGAGGTAGTGTGGTGCTTAGCAAAGGTATGCCATGCTAATGAGCGCTTTTCAGAAGTAAAAGTTGTTGGGAGGGGGGGGGGGCCCACTCTTGCCGCTATTGTGGCTTAATAGTGGGACCTGTGAACTTAGGATGCAGCCCAACATGTAGCCCCTCGCCTGCCCTATCCGTCACTGTGTCATTCCCATCACTTTCCTGAATTGCCCAGATTTTCACACATGAAAACCTTAGCGAGCATCGGCAAAATACAAAAATGTTCTGGTCGCCCATTGACTTCAATGGGGTTCGTTGTTCGAAACGAACCCTCGAGCATCACGGGAAGTTCGTTACGAATAACGAACACCCGAACATTTTGGTGTTCGCTCATCTCTAGCAGTTATGCATATTAAATGTTCAAAAGTCATGTTAACATTCCAGCAAACCCATATTTCTATATGCTCAGATATATGATCGTTCATAACTCATGGCGACGAAAGTTCATATACTCTTGTGTATGAACGGTCATATTGAAGGTTCATATTATCGACTTTGATTTGTCTCTGTTACAAACAATTGTTCCTCATAGATCATTCTCTATGGCACTTCCTATTTCCACTGTTCCTACTATTTTAATAGGTCTGTGCCATGCCAAGGGAAGAAAGAAGAGCTGGCACAAGGCAACTCCCATGAGTAGCAAGGAACTGGAGGAATTGGAGGAATTGGTCCAAATGCTGGACAAATGGGATTACATGACCCCACCTTACTACCCAGAAAAAATAAGATTTTAGACAAAATTATCCAGATTTTTAGTAAGAGGTGGTTGGATCTAACAAAAACATACAGGCAATGTGTTGGGGAGGTTGTGACATTTGATTGGAAATAAAAGTATTTTTGCATAACGATTATACACTTGCTTTTTTTTAATAGTTTGTCTTTATTAAGATGGTTTATTTTTTCACCTGTGGACAGACGGTAGAATCTGCATTGCATTTTGCTGTTTGAATTCTGCCTCAAAATCTGTGACAGAAATCTGTGTCTGACCCACAAATTTCTGCCACGGATTTGCACTTCAGAATATCATGGATCCACATGCAAATTTAACCCTTTTCAATGGGCATATCCATGTGCAGATTTTTTTGATATGGATTCCACGCAGATTCATAAAACACAGATTCTGCAGCAAATCTCCTTAACTTCCATGCTAGGGAGAAGTCATGGACCCCAGATGAAGAGAGGAGCTGTAGTTGTGTGTATAAGGCTGGTAGCGTATGACCAGATTTGGATTGCAGAATCCGCAATCATCACCTGCGTGGATGATCCGCGGTATTCCGTATCCATTACAAGAATAGAACCTTTGCGGACAACAATTGTGGTTTCTGCACATGGAAAAACATTGCAGTGTGTCCTTTTTTATGTCTGGATTCTGCATTATGGAAATCGTCCGACCCGCGGCCCCTCCGCAAATTCACATGTCATCACCTAGAAGAGAGATGACACATTTGTGCCAGAGGTACTCCGCATGTAAGAGAGAGGTAAGGCACTGTGAGGAGTGGAGTGTATGAGAAACAAGATGCTGTGCAATGAAGTGAAAGCTGAAATCAGACGCAGAGAGCCAGAAAGAGAGAAAGTGCGCAGAACTCAAAGCAGACAGCAAGTCAGAGGTCATGTTTAAGTACTGATAGGTGCTGGAAGGAACAGCTGTTGGGTAGAGAGCCGGAACTAACAGCATGGTGTGAGTTGGAGACTAGGTGCGATCATCACATGCGGACCGCAGAAATCCCTGGAGCCTTGAGTTTGGGAGCAGCCAAAAGCACTGGGCTGCGAGAGTAAAAGCTATGAAACGGTAAGATTATAGCGGTGTCCAGACAAGCTGTAATGTACGACCTGTGGTCGGCATAGCAATGCAGATCACATGAACCAGCTTTGGTCATGTGATCTGTGTTAATATTACTATTGAGGCCAGTATAGGTGACGCTATTACTACTGGGGCCAATATAGGGGATGCTATTAAAACTGGGGCTAATATAGGGGGTCACTATTTGGGGCAGATTTGCTGTGGAATTTACAGTAGCTGTAGCAGCAGATTGGATGAGATATTGAAAATCTCATCCACACACTGTGGAAAAAATCTGCACAAAACCCGTTCGGATATTGACATGTGGTGCTAGATTTAATTCTGCAGGATGTTAATTTTTAATGTTTATCAAAAGCCTATCAAGTGCTCCAGTGTTCTTCCCTTTTTTTTTTTTTAAATCACCCTGTCCTTTTTTATAATGACGGAGGTAAAAATCATATGTCATCATTAGCCACACCCCTAACCCTTCCCCTGACCACACCCTTCGTGGGACTCCACAAGAAACTTTTGCTTTAAAAAGGGCTCCTTGGCTGAAAAATGTTGGAAACCACTGCTCTAAAAGCAGGTGATGCCCCCTTGTTACAGTCCTGGGTATGAATAGATGATAGGAGAGATCTCTGTATTGTCCCCTGATATATTTATACATAGTTATTAGGTTGCCCCTCAGCCAACTACATGTACAATATACTGCAAAACTGAAGCATTGCAGTAGATTTATTAAGTGATCAAAAGATCACAAAATCAAGTCCCCTAGGGGGCTAGAAGACAAAGTATAAATTAGTAAAAGAATTAGTTGTTTAATTATTACAAAAAATAAAAATCTTAAAAGTTTGAAAACCCAAATTTTCCCACTTTTAACATTAAAAAAAATCATATTTCATGCTGCTGCGTATATAAAAGTTCAATCTATCAAAATAATGCTTTATTTATCCTGCATGGTAAATGCTATCAGGAAAAAAAAACAATGCCAGAATGGTGTTTTTGGTAACCCCAGCTCCAAGAAAAAGTAAAAAAAAAAACAATCAAACAGTTGTCTGTACCCCAAAATGGTACTAATAGGAACTACAACTTGCCTCCCAAAAAGCAAGTCCTTATACAGCTCTGTCAACTGAAAAATAAAAAGTTATAGGAACCAGAATATGGTGACAGAAAGTGATTTATTTTTAGTTTCAATCAGTTTTTATTAAACCTTTTCAATTAAGACAAAGTGATGGTTCACAACATTGATCATATTTTTCGGTCGCAACATAACTACATCACGTCTCTGCGCAATGCTAAACCAACTGTGGCAGAATATGATAAATTTTCATTACCAACAAAAAGGGAAAACAAACCTAACTGAGGGGAGGGAGGGGGGGGGGGGCGTAGGAATGAAAGGGGGGGGGGGGGGGAGACCCTGCTCTCTCGAATCTCCAAGCTCCTATGGGTCGAGCCTGCCCGTGTTTAGCCAGTTCTTGAAGGCGTCTGAAGATCTCATGGCGACCCATGGTCTCCAGAGTTCATAAGAGTTAGTCCTCTCACCCTCCTCCCGTGGCCCTTCTACTTCATATCTCATGAGCATATTGAGTTTTTTCGTCCACAAAATTCTTGTGGGAGGAGACATGGTGCGCCGCAGACCAGGGACAGACATCCTGACTGCCAGAATCACCAGTCGAAGCAGTTCTGACTTGATCTTTGCCAAGGACCCTGGTAACATGAGCAGGAGGGCCATCTTAGCTGTTATGGACACCGTCGATCTGGTCATGTTGTTATGAAGAAGTTCTATGTTTCTCCACAGTTCTCTGACTGGGGGGCAGTCCTACCATATGTGGGTCATTGTCCCCGGGCTGGCCAGACATCTCCAGCATACTGGAGAGCTCTGGGCGTCCATCTGGTGCAATCTCGACGGTGTCCTATACCAGCGCTATAAGATTTTGAAATTCTGCTCCTGAATTCTACCAAACCTGGTGCTCTTGTGACACATGCTAAAGGCCTTCTTCCAATCAAGACTGGTACACTCCATCCCCAACTCACGGTCCCACTGTCCCGTGAAGTCGGGACGGTTGTTCTCTGTCCCGCGGGTTATCAGCAGTTTGTAAATTATTGAAATCCCGTGATCCACAGGGGATGACATCATGCATAAGGTTTCAAAGCGTGTCAGTGGTATGGTGCAGCATCCTTCGGGCATCAGGGACCCCACAAAACCCCTCACCTGAAAATAATTCAGCCACGCCCCTGGGGGGAGCCTAGTGCCCGTGTAGAACTCTCTTAAAGGCTTCACCCCTGTTTGTGTAACTACATCTCTTACACGTGGGATTGTGTCGCTAGGTAGGGAAAGGAGAATACCTCTGTCCCTATAGGCCGGGAACTGAGGATTGGCCACTAACGGAGTCCATGGGCCTGGGACCGATATCAGACCTAATTTTGGGGCGAATGTCCCCCATTTATTAAAGGGGTTGTCCCGCGGCAGCAAGTGGGTCTATACACTTCTGTATGGCCATATTAATGCACTTTGTAATGTACATTGTGCATTAATTATGAGCCATACAGAAGTTATCAAAAGTTTTATACTTACCTGCTCCGTTGCTAGCGTCCTCGTTCCCATGGAGCCGACTAATTTTCGGCCTCTAATGGCCAAATTAGCCGCGCTTGCGCAGTCCGGGTCTTCTGCTGTCTTCAATGGGGCCGCTCATGCAGAATGCCGGCTCCGTGTAGCTCCGCCCCGTCACGTGCCGATTCCAGCCAATCAGGAGGCTGGAATCGGCAATGGACCGCACAGAAGCCCTGCGGTCCACAGAGAGAGAGGATCCCGGCGGCCATCTTCAGCAGGTGAGTATGAAGACGCCGGACCGTCGGGATTCGGGTAAGTACTACCCGGTTTGTTTTTTTAACCCCTGCATCGGGGTTGTCTCGCGCCGAACGGGGGGGGGGGGGGTTAAAAAAAAACAAAAACCCGTTTCGGCGCGGGACAACCCCTTTAAGTACTCCCATCAGTAGAGGCGAGAGGGTGTGGACCTCTTTCTGTAACCGCCTCGGAATCCAGGGGGCCCCCTGTACTGTGGTTGAGGCGTGCTCATGTTCCATTTCAAACCATAACTTGGAGCCTCTACCCTGGAGAAGTGTTAGCACGACGTTAGCCAGACTCGCCCTGTAATACAGGGCGAAATCCGGGAGACCCAGTCCTCCCTCCTCCTTAGGGCGCGTGAGGAGCGCAAAACTAAGGCGAGGTCTTCGGCCCTTCCACACGAAGTTAATGATCAGGGATCGAATGCTATTCAGATATTGCCGGTTAAGATGTACGGGTAGAGTCTGGCAGAGATACAGGAATTTTGGCAGAGTCCATTTTTACTGCGTTAACTCTACCCGTCCATGACAAATAGAGAGGGCTCCATTTTTCTAGGTCTGTCTTAAGGTTAGATAGAAAGGGCCGGAAATTGAGTTAAAAAATCTGGGCGGGTAGATGAACCCCCAGATATTTGATAGAAGCAGATCTCCACTTAAATGGGAATTCTTCTGAAAGTTCCTGTGCTTCGTTCTGGGGGAGAGTTACATTTAGAACTTCCGATTTCTGTAGGTTGACCCTGAAATTGCTCACCCGCCCGTATCTTGTGAACTCTTTCATCACCACTGGCAATCCTATTCTGGGGTTCGACAGGAACAGGAGGAGGTCATCTGCAAACAGCGCCATTTTGTGTTCAGAGGGGCCAACTGTTATGCCTCTAATTGAGGCGTTTTCCCTAATGGCATTGGCTAGAGACTCCATTGATAGGATGTAGAGTATGGGTGATAATGGGCAGCCCTGGCGCGTACCATTGCGGATTATTATGGTGTCCGAGAGGGCCCCATTTACTCTAATTTTAGTCGAGGGGCAGCTGTACAATGCCATAATCCACTCCTTCATCCTACGTCTCAGCCCCAGGTGTTGGAGTGACCCCTCGATGAACCTCCACCTGACCCTGTCGAACGCCTTCTCTGCGCCAACAGCGAGCAGGCAAAGCGGGTCACCCTTTGCTCTAGATCTGCTTATCAGAAAGATGGACTTGATGGTGTTGTCCCTGGCTTCTCTTCCAGGGACAAAGCCCACCTGTTCTTTGTGGATTAAGCCGGGGATGAGTTTGCTGAGTCTATTTGCCAAAAGTTTGGCGAACAACTTGACATCTATATTGATCAGGGAGATCGGTCTAAAGTTTGCGCAGTAGGAGGGATCTTTTCCTGCCTTTGGGATCACTGTAATATGGGCTTGAAGAACCTGAGGTGGGAAGGGACTTCTCCGGGACACTTCGTTGAAGGATTGCATTAAGAGCGGAGATAGCTCTTCTTTGAAAAGTTTATAAAATCGTGCCGAGAACCCATCTGGGCCTGGGCTTTTGCCTACTTTTAGCTCCCCGATGCATTCTAGAACTTCTTCGATAGTGAGATCCCGCTCCAGGGTCTCGGTTATCTCTGGGTCCAGGGGGCCTGGTCCGAATTTTTTTAGGTACTCCTCTTCCTCTTTCTTGATATTCGCGTTTGACCCACGCTCTCGCTCTATATTATATAGGCCCTCATAATACAGATAGAACTCTTTTAGTATGTCCCGAGTTGAGAAGACCAAATTTCCCCTGTCTTTATGGAGTTTTGGGATGAATGTCGATGGCGTTCTGGGGTGTAGAGACCGGGCTAGCCATTTACCGCATTTATCCCCGGACTCAAAGGCCTCCCCGCGGATCCTGTCTCTGTACGCTAAAGACCTCTGGTCTAGTATGAATCTGATTAGCTGGCGAAGGGCCGATATGTCTGCCTGTAGTGAGTTGCTCGGGGCTCTCTTATTTACCAACTCCCGATCGTGTAGGGATGATGAGGTTGCTTAGCTCGCGCGAGCGCTCTTTTTTCAGTCTGGCTCCATGAGAGATTAATATTCCCCTCAGGACACATTTTAAGGCCTCCCATTTCAGTGGGGCTCGTGTTTCGTCTTCTTGGTGGTCTTTCATGAAATTAGTTATGGTTGTCTTTACATCTAGGGCGCAGAGGGGGTCTATCAACAGGTTATCGTTTAATCTCCAAATTTTATTGCGTATGTCGCCTTGGGTGTCCGCAAATTCTGCGTAGACTGGAGCATGATCGGACCAGATAAAAGGTCCTATGGAGCTAGATGGTTGTGCGTCTAGAAGCGTATGGGAAACCCAGAGATAGTCTAATCTGCCATAACTGTTATGAGCAGACGAGTGGAAGGTGAAGTCCCTAACGCCCGGATGCATAACACGCCACAAGTCCACTAAATGAAGTTTCCCTAGCTCTCTAAGCAGAGAGCGTGTTGCGACCCGCGAGACAGAGGACTTACCTGAGGAAGTGTCATGTTCCGGGTCGAACGCCAGATTGAAGTCGCCTCCAAGTATGATGTCCGTGTTTTCTGCGAACTTCGTCAATTTCTCTAGGGCGGAGATTCCGAAGGATGTCTGCCCCTGGTTTGGGAAATATAAGTTAGCAAAAGAGAACACTTTGCCTAGGATTTCCACTTTGATAAATATAAAGCGTCCTTCAGGATCTCGTAACACGTCAAGGGGCTGAATCTGTAGAGCTATGGAAAGCAATGGATACGCCTCCCCCCGGGAGGGGTCAGGGCTATGAAACCATAAAGGGTACAGTTTGGTGGAGCACACCGGTATCTCTCCGCTATTAAAGTGCGTCTCCTGGAATAAGAGTACTTTCATCCCCTTTTTTTGCATGTGGTAAAGAATTTGCCCTCTCTTGGATGGGATATTCAGCCCCTTGACGTTATAGGTGCAGACCTTCAAGTTATTCATGGTAAAGAGTTAGGGGGACCCATGATGCATTTCTGAGCAGGTGTCTGTGGTTGAGGAGGGGGGAAGGGTAGGTGGTTAGGAAAGGCAGGGAGGGGATGGGGACAAACAAAAACGTTTTCAAACTTAATGGGAGGAGAAACCTCCGTGGACCGCGTCCGGTAGTCCGCCTAACAATCAGCATCATTGCAGCTCAGGGCTGCCTACCCTAAGAGGGGGAAGAGGAGACCAAAAACAGAGGTCCGCCCCCGACCCCACCACCGCCAATAAACTTTCAATGGGAGGAGGGAAGGGGGTGTGAAGAGAGGGATAGCAGAGGGAAGGGAACGAGGAAGGAAGGAAAATAGTAAAATAGAAGAAGAAAGGAAGAGGGGCGAGAGAGAAGAAAGGATATGGAAAGGAGGTAGGAGGGAGAAGGAAAAAGAGGGGGCGAGGGGAAAGAGGTGTTTGCTTCTGAAGGCAATACTCAGGTCCGCCGCAGGACAGTCCTGACCACGGGAGGTCAAGATGTAGGATAAGTCCATTCTGGGTAGTCCAGTAGGAGAGAAGGCTTTTTCTTTTTCCGCTCCAGGGCTTCTTGGTATCAGTCTTCATTGTCTTCTCTTTCTGCGTTCTTTTTCGCTCTATGGCTGCTGTTCCCTACCACCTGCCACTCCATCCGTGGCGGAGGTGTTGGGAAACCTCCGATTTTAGGCCAGTCTGGTATCGCTATTTGTGGCAGTTCCAGTGTCCCCAGGAACTTGGGCAAGTCGCCCAGGTTTTTGAATATAGCCGTCTTCCCTCCTTTTCTCGCCTGCAGTTGAAGCGGAAAGCCCCATCTGTATGGGATATCTCTCTCACGTAGGGCAGAAAGTGATTTATTTTTAAATATATATATTTTTTAAGTTATACAACGATGCATGCATCAGGATTGAAGTAAAGTAAGTGCCGTATCATAGCATTCACTAGGATGTGCCATGACTTGCTGATTGGAGGAAGGGCCGACTGCTGGGATACCCACTGATTCTCAGAATGAAGAAGCAGCTTTACTGGTTAAACGCTTCTGCTTCTTTCCAGATTTTCCTGCACAGTGAGTTGCCAGGAGCATTGCTGTGCAGGGAGCGGGGTTGTGTTGCAGTTCCCTGCAGAGAAGGAGGCTGAGAGCACTGCTCTGCAGAGAGAAATCTGAAGGGACCTCAGTCCCTTTGTTCTTGTGATTGGTGGGGGTCCCGGAGGTCAGACCCTCACCTCTCATAATACCATGGCATATCTCAGTGATATATAACAACATTATTAGATGGGAATACCCCATTAAGTTACCGTCAATGCTATAATACAACATTTTTAAACTCAGGAAAGCCTTAACCAGTTTCTTTTACTTTAAATTATGTTAATCTATTGGTTGTGCAGTGGTTTTCCCCCAATGGATACTAAAAAGACATTTTAACATACAAGGATGAAACTCATGAGGATCACAGTGTAAGTTATATGAAAAAAAAAACATCACATAGTGAAAAAAGTAGAATATTCTATAAAACTTTTCAAACACAAGGAACATTGTGACTTCTTTCCCACAGCTTGTTATCCCTCCAAACTGTAACTTTGCTCCTGTACGGACATCATAAACTAATCTGAAACACAGTACCAATATATTTGCCTGCTTTCTCATGATTCCTGGTGTCATTTGTTAAAGTATTAGAAATATATACATGTAAAAGTTTTGCGAGCTCCAAAAGGGATCATTGAAACGTATAGCTCCAAGGGTCAGCTCATGATGGAAGTAAAATCTTTATTTGACGAGATAAGCAATCAACTGAAATCTATCCTCTTTAAATAAACTGATTCTCAAGTATTTTCCCAGTGTTAGTGTAGCTTGTTGTCTGTGATGTTCCCTAGGGCTCTTTCCTCTGCTCTCTGATTTGGTGTATAAAGGCAGCTCGGGATGATGGATTACTGTGTCATTGCAGCCTGCAAAGGAT
This sequence comes from Eleutherodactylus coqui, assembly GCF_035609145.1. Classification (NCBI taxonomy): domain Eukaryota; kingdom Metazoa; phylum Chordata; class Amphibia; order Anura; family Eleutherodactylidae; genus Eleutherodactylus; species Eleutherodactylus coqui. The sequence goes on along the minus strand of NC_089841.1, from coordinate 107,175,388 downwards.
TAATTTGTTTCATTGATTCCTCTTTAGGCAGATTGCCAGGATTCTGTGCTTCCCACCTTTCTCCCAGACTTCCAGCAGTAATAGACAGTAATAGTCTAAGACAAATCTGCCTTTTCTTCTGTAAGCAGGAGCACAGATTCTACGAAAGCTGCAAAAATGGCTCATTGTCTATGTGTTTCTATTATTCTCTGACACCAATGTAGAATTTATGTTTTGTGTTATAATGTAGATAAAAAAATAGATGAGCTAGCAAGGATCAGAAGTACTAAAAATATGGATGTGGAATACGCCTGGTAGTCCGGCATACTTTCAGAACAACATAATATTGCATTATGACTATGTAGAAAAAAGAAATAAAAATGTATTTGAAGAATTGAAAAAGCCTTGGATACAGCCTTTTTGGATTAATATGAAAGGGCATATTACTAAAATTTGCTCAACAGCAATTACACTAACTCCACATCTGGTGCTTCTTTGGAGGCCAACCTCCCATTTTTATCCCTCCTATGTGAGACTTCCAACTATACTAATTACAGCTGCAAAACTAGTAATACCATTAAATTGGAAAGACCCATTATTTCCCAAACTTTCTTTATGGAAAGGTAAACGTTCTCAAATTTGCTGCTTTGAAGAGATAGCAGGTTGGGAAAATGGCACTAAAAGTAAATTTTTTCTATCTGGACACCCTGCTTGGAGTTCATTAAAGACCCCTGTTGACATTTTGAACTTGAATTTGCTAAACCTACATCCCTCTTATCTCCTTGCCCCAATTTATATTTAAACTCGGATAGTCTTCTGATAATTGACCAAATTTTATTGGATCAAGTGAAGATTATGTCTCCCTGATTAAAAAAGTGAATATTATGTTCCCCTGTTGCTTCCGCACTGACACTTATGTCCCCCTGATTGAAGATTATTCCCCCCCTGCTTCCTCAGTGACATTGAGGGAGATTTATCAAGCTGTCTTATAGTAAGAATGCCCATAGCAACCAATCAGAGCTCAGCTTTCATCTATTAATGAACTCTTGTAAAAGGAAAGCTGAGCGTTGATTGGTTTCTAGGGGCCGCAAAGGCCATTCTTACTATAACCTTATAAAATCACAGAGGTGAGAAAAAAATGTACAAATACAACTCACAGAAAAAGCAGATACAAGATATATACTACAGGGAAGGCTCAATCGCCATATACCCTAATAGCATGCGGCAAGCCAGATTGCAATATGGAGGAGCAAAAGTGTTCATGTGCCGACTAATGAGCAGCCACTGTATGACTGGGGCTGCGATGTGAGATCACGCAACCAGATAGAAAATGCAGCAATTTGTTTCATGCATACTATTGTGGTGCCGTGCAGGAAAAAAATCGCTCAAGCGTATGACCCCATCCTTACAACGCACAAATCTCGTGTGATTTTTCTCAGCCGTGTGAAGCTCGCTTGATGGTGATCAGAAGATAGCAGCAGAAAATAATTTTATTTTTTTCCAAAGATATTTTGTCTTTCAAAAGTGGTACAGCAAAAAATATATATAAATATATACATTTAGTATCATCCTAGTCGTACTGACACACAGAATAAAAATATCTTGTCATTTTTGCCACAGTATGTACACAATAAAAACAAGACCCACCCAAATATGGCAAAATTGTGTTTTTTTCCATTTCACTCCACTTAAACATTTAAAAGGTTTTTCAGTACATTATATGGTAATATTAAAAAATACAACTCCTCCTGCAAAAAACAAGCCCTCAGATAACTACATCGATGGAGAATTAAAAGAGTTATGGTTATTTGAAAGTGGAAAGGAAAAAACTAAAATGAAAAAAAAAAGTCGTTCTTAAGGCTGCATTCCCACGAACGTATATCGGCTCGGTTTTCACACCGAGCCGATATACGTTGTCCTCGTGTGCAATTAGCCCCGCCCCGCCTCTCCCCATTGCAAATAGTGCAGAGGGGCGGAGAGGAGGCAGAGAGGGGGCGGGAGCTCAGTTCCTGCTCCTGGCTCTTCCATCCTCCCCCCCCCCCCCCTGCACACGAGGACAACGTATATCGGCTCGGCGTGAAAACCCAGCCGATATATGTTCGTGGGAATGCAGCCTAAAAGGATAAGTTGGGAAACCTCTTTATCCCAACTTTCCCCATGAATTTTTAACAAGTGTCAGAAAGTTTCATAGAAGCAATTTTATTTAGCAAAAAGTGAAAATTTGAGGGTTTGACTAATCCTCCTGACATTAATAAGATTGTTTTCTAAATTGCTCATTGCATGCCAGCTGTATTTCAGTTTTAGTAAGTATGCACAGCATTGCTCTAGTACCGTATCCAATTCATTTTTTTTCTGCGCAGTAGCGCTTGCCAGCATGCCATGCAGACAACTGCAGCATGGCTTCAATTAAAGGTACTTTTACACGGGCCCACTATTGGCTGGGAAATAGCTCAGACAGGCAATTTCGACTGATACTTGTGCATTGTGTAAATGCGGGACCTGACAAGGTACTGAGCGAGAAATTAGCCATTAGTCAGTGGTTGCTTCATTTCGGCTCAGTGAAACGAAGCAACTAGTCAGCAACTTCTCTCTCAGTATAAACAGGCAGTTTATACTCATCGTTGAACGACTGCCTGTTCACAGTGAATGGAGGCAGGCGGCCAAAGGAGATCTTCGGCACACTCCACTTCCATTCACTGAAAGTGTATTGTGTGAAAGCACTGGAGTATTAATCATTGGGATGACTGTCAGATGCTTCTGTGTTGACAGTCGTACTATGGAAAAGTAAAGTGACTTGGGCTAGCTACATTTCTTCGCACAGCTAGTTGATATTAGAGCACTGCTGTACAAGGAAAGCTCAGAAGGGCATGCAGTGCTAAATCAGTCCCCCTTCCTTTTCAAGATTGGTGGGAGTCCCAGAGATTGGACTCCCACCTATCATAAATTGATCGCATATTCCAGTTATACGTCAGATGGGAATTGCCCTTAGATTGCTGTAGGAAATCGGAGTGTTTATTTGTATCATAATAAGTATTTTTCTATTGAAGAATAATGTTGTATGTAAGAATATAATACTGTTTAGAAAATCTCTTTTTATAGAGTACATAAACTCTTCTGAGGGAAAATATTGTGTTATTGAGGATTCTAATGCCTTCAAATATGTCGTACTAACACTTCAGAAAATGCATTCCTTTTGACTGTACATAAATGCCTTATGTAAGTCATTGATGAATAAATAAGAAAGGTACAATGCAGTGCCAGCAGACATACGTCCTGAAGTCGGATAAATGTCAGGTCATGAAACGAGAAATCTAGGAAATCCAATGGTTTTTCTATGGTCTATTATTCATTCAATCCTTGACAGGCTTACGATTACAAACCCTTTGATTGACTAACTTGACGTTTGGGGAGTGATTTATGAATCTGGAACACTTTGCTGAGTGAATAAGCTGTAACTGTGCCGTATATAGAAATGTCTCTATTCAGTAATAAGTTATAGATGGGAAATATTATTAGTAATTTATAAAGTGTGAATACGTCCGTGTGCTGCATAGTTACAGATAAACAGGCTTTATCCAAGTAGTAAATAATTTTATGAATATTCTCATGGCTCAATTCTACGATATTATTAGTCTATTAAACTGGAAAACTACAGTTAGATAAGTCAATGACTGTTTGTAGTCAGCCACTTAGTATAGGAATGAAATATATGCTGTTGCTGAATTCATGTATTTTTTGTAATTTGTTGAGACTCTTCACTTTGTTGGTACTTTTAATATAATTATAATTATTCATCCTCATTTTAGTAATCACAGAAACTTAGAGCGATAACTCCCAATTCTGGGAGTTAAAGAAACAGTGTAGTATAACAAACATTACACTGTTTCCATGTCTTATCTTAGGAACTGCAGAAGCAGCTCATGTGCAACACTGTTTCTGTAACTCTTATTCACCTCTATGGGAGTTATGCTAACAGCTGTCGCGAGTGGTGGTGTTGTGATGCAGGATTCAGGATGCGATACAGCAGATGGAGTAACTAAAATGAATAATATTTATTTGTGAACAAAGGAGTGAAAGTAAACATGGTTATGATAATAATTCAGCTATTAAACTTCATACTTTAAATACTTTCTTGCTAGCTATGGCTAACTATATCCCAGGAATAATTTTACTTTGTGCACAATGTGAGTTAACAGCATGACCTGGAAAACAATATCATTAAAGGGGTTGTCCCGCGAAACAAAGTGGGGGTAAGCACTTCTGTATGGCCATATTAATGCACTTTGTAATATACATCGTGCATTAATTATGAGCCATACAGAAGTTATTCACTAACCTGTTCCGTTGCTAGCGTCCTCGTCTCCATGGTGCCGTCTAATCTTCAGCGTCTAATCGCCCGATTAGACGCGCTTGCGCAGTCCGGTCTTCTCCCTTCTGAATGGGGCCGCTCGTGCCAGAGAGCTGCTCCTCGTAGCTCCGCCCCGTCACGTGTGCCGATTCCAGCCAATCAGGAGGCTGGAATCGGCAATGGACCGCACAGAAGCCCTGCGGTCCACCGAGGGTGAAGATCCCGGTGGCCATCTTCACAAGGTAAGTATGAAGACGCCGGACCGCGGGGATTCGGGTAAGTACTATCTGTTTTTTTTTTTTATCCCTGCATCGGGTTTGTCTCGCGCCGAACGGGGGGGCTATTGAAAAAAAAAAACAACCCATTTCGGCGCGGGACAACCCCTTTAATACTTTAACCAAAATATGAATCCCGTAACATAAAATGCAGTTCATTTTTAGGCTGGGTTCACACTGGGCGGATTTGCCACGGAAATTCCGTCCTGAATTTTGCTGCGGCAAATCCGCTTGTGGCCACTAATCCCGGGATTAGCCAGCCATGTGGACGAGATTTCTCAGAAATCTCGTCCACAGGGGACGGCAAATCCGCTGCGGCAAAGCTGGCAGAAGCCGGCGCTGAGATGCGGATTTGCCGGCCGCAGCATATTCATTTTTTTCTTCTTCCGCTGCGGCCGCGCTCTCCTCTATGGGAGCGCTGGCCGCAGTGGAAGAGGGTGCAGCCAGGCTGCTTTAAAACCTGTGGCTAAGTGCCGTGGGTTTTGAAGCAGTGGATTCCCGGGGGAAATCTCACGTTTTTTCCGCTGCAGACAAACCACGAGATCTCCACCCGGAATCCGCCCAGTGTGAACCCAGCCTTAAAGTGTTCAACACTCTATCCTTATCAATATGTTCTATTTGGAAACACAGAGTTCAATCTCCTATTGATGTGTCTCTATTATGTAGGCTTGTGCCCCTGTTTCACTATCTTAGTTTGTTGCCACAAGCAATGGAACCCAGTTGAAACAGTTTTTTTTTAAGCACCAGCTCACACACTGGCCTCTGTATATTAGTTCTGTCTGAAAGTGGCAGTGCGCGTAATGGAGGTTTGGCGCACACCTAGTGTCTGTGTGGATTGAGACTGGCCTTACTTATGGTTTCATTGGGGGGAAATCGCCATTGCTACAGACCCTGGCTTGCCCAAAGTCAGGAGTGCAACTCTACTGTGCTGTCCTCCAGGGTCTCTTGTCTCTGTCCAGCTACCCTTCACTGCTTCCAAGTGATGGCACAACTGCTGTGCTCCACTTTGCAGAAGATAGCCTCTAGTTCCTGCACACAGCGCTCAAGGTGCTCTCCAAGCAGTCTTTTCACAGCCTGAGCCCGTGGTCCCACTGCTCCTCTGTCACTCATAAACAGCACCCTGCAGACTATTGCACCTCTTCGCTTTCTGCCTTTTCCCTCACAGGCAGCAGCTTCTCTCATTGTACAACAGTCCCTGCACAGTGGTTCAGCACAAATTATCTTTTTATGTCCAGCACTCCGCCAATCAAAAAATATCCCTGAGGCCCAATGTCCATGAGTGGAAGATCCACAAATCAATCTACGCATAAGGAAGCATGGGAAGCATCTGCAAATGAAATAAAGCATGCTCCCTTTCAGTGCGGATCCCGCACGGCCGGCTGCCACTGAAGTCAATGGAAGCCGTCTGATCTGCAGACCATCTGCAATTGCATTGCGGATGGGCCATGGATTTCAGGGAAACAGGAGTTAAAAAAAATGAACTGCGCATGTGCGCTGGCCGGTGCTTCTGCACGCATCTGCAAACAAGGAAATAGAAGACACAAACTTTATGCAGAAGACCCGGACAGCTAACGCAGTGTCCTTGGCTGCGCGCAGGGTTGAATTCTGCTGCGGGCTCCCGCATGCGGAATTTGATCCACCCATGGACATTGGGCCAGAAGCATGCTCCTTGTAAAGCCCAGTACATCATAGACATTGCTGCACCTCCAGTACTTTCAGAGGCAGCATTAACCGCTTAAGGTTGAGTCTCTTAAGCAGCATAAGACTACTTGCTTAACTATTTCCTTAATCTCAGCCACCACATACAGCCAAGCTTGGTTGGGCAGTTCTCAAGATATTCTGTAGATATCAGGGGTATAGTGGAGTTAGGACACATCAGCTTGCTTTTAAAAGAGGCCCCTTCTGCCCTAGACAACTGACTTGCTGTGATTCTTCCAATCTAGAGGTAGGATTCAGCCAGTTCTCCTTGGTTCTACCGAACTGGTTGTTAAAATAGCATCTGGTTTACAGAGCTGGTGTTCTCTTTCTCCTAAAGAGGCTGTTCCACAGAAATATTATTTATAGATAATTATAGCCCATAATTAAAGAGCTTTCTGTCTGCAGTCCAGCTCATTATTTGTTCCAAGGTGGCCACGCATGCTCAGTCTTTCTTCTCATTCTACTCCACTGGTATATGAAGTTATCCCTGATGTGGTGAGTGGTGAAGAGCTGCTTCTGAAGTTACTACGTCTTCTCTGATCTCATAGGAGATGTTGAGCAAGTGAAAAGAGAGTAGGTGTGACCACCTTGGAATATCTACTGAGGTGGACTGGACACAGAAGGGCTCTTCAATAGAAACAGCAGATGGTGCTATTCTAAGATTAGTTCTTGGAATATCTGGGGATAGAAACATTAATTAATAAGTGTAAATCCAAAAAAATGGTTACACGTTTTACATCTTCTATAGACGTATATGTGTCCGTCTTCAGCTGCTGAAAGGAGCTGACAGGCAGCAAACACAGCCAAAGGAGCACAGCACTTGGGTGAGCACTGCAGCATCCTCATTACAGTCATCAGCAGGGGTCTCAACAGCAGGAAACCCCACCAAACAAAACTTTTGATATGTCACTCTGACATGTCAAAAGTTTTAAAAAAATGCAGTTACTCTTTAACTGTATATAATGTTTTTCGTTAACCCCTTTAAGTCAATTGCATCTATGTCTTTGATATGTGAATACAACTGACTAAGACAGCAGCACTGCAGAAAGCCACACTTGGCTCCATGGTCTGCCACCTGGCACCATCTCTGTGACTGCAGTATCTTGGCCAGAAGAGGCAAAGGCAATGGATGAAAGATGCCATGGGAGCAAGAGGGAGATGAGTGAAATTATTATTTTATGACTGGGACACAGTGCAGCTCATTATTTGGAGGGGAACAGTACAATTTTTAAAATTATTTTTAGATACTGTATAGCTTTTTTCTTATTCTGGGGACAAGGCCAACTTTTTAAATATTCTGGGGCACAGTGCAGTTTATTATTTATTCTGGGTACAAATGTGGCTTATTAACTAGTCTAATGACAATGCAGCTTATAATTTACCCACGGTGCACAGTGTGTCTTATTAATACTTGACACACAGGGTGGCTCGTTCTACTTAAGAAGTCTGTTGCTTTGGTTCTTGAAGAGATATTGACATGCTTCTTCACTTTAAAATGACACCAAAAGTATGTTGATACCACTTACAGAACTGGAGCTAAGTCTGTTTGAAGTGGAGCTGGGAATACTGAATGTACAGCTGGCAGTTTTCAATAGGTCTGCAGAGCAGAGACAGAGGGGGAAGGGGTCCAGCCAGCAGCAGAGAAGCTCTGCGATCCTGCTGCATGTTTCCATGTCCAAGGAAAGGAGTGACACAAATTTTTGTTCATGTTATCACTCTCTAGCAATCAGAGAGCATATTTGCTCTCTGGTTGTCACATATGTTTTTCACTTTTCCAGAAGAGCAGTGAAATGGGGACAACTTGCTCATCTAATCACTGCTCTACACAATTTAGCCCTGCAAATGCTGCTGCTATTTCTGACCACAGCATTTAAACGATTTTACAGAAAAATAAAATAAAACTTTTTTTCCCCGTACACAGTGCTTTAAATATTGAAAAGTTAAAAAGAATGAAAAAATAAACACACACATAATTTGTATCACCACATCCATAACACATACACCATAAAATAATACATTATTAATCCAGCATGCTAAATTCCATCTAAAAGAAATCTAGAAAAGAAAATGACAAAATAGCTGTTTTCTGTTCCTTTTGCTTTGGCAAAACAGGAATAAAAAAAAATCAAAAAGTCATATATACCTCAAAATGGCACCAATAACAATTAAAGCTGTCTTGCAAAAAACAAGCCCACATACAGCTCCATCGATGGAATGCTTTGATCCTGAAATGTGGTGTCACACAAAAAGTCTTATAAAAAAGTGTTTATATTGTGCAAAAGTAATTAAACATAGTAAAACCTTTTTAAATTTGGTGTTGTAATAAACATTATGACCCGTAGAATAAAGCCATATACAAAATATTTATACCACACTGTGAGTGCCATAAAAATAAAGCCCAAAGAACAATGGTGAAATAACTTTGTTCCATTGTCTCACAGCAATAAATTAATAAATGTTATTATATACATACAGAGTACCTGAAAATGGATCCTATAAAAACTAGAACTCTTCCTGCAGAATACAAGTTACATTATACATCTACATTGAAAAAAATACACTTATGACAGCTGGAACACAAAAGCAGAAATTATTTAGTTATGTTAAATAGGGGTTAAAAATGGACTAAGTTCTGTGCCAAATATATTCATACAAGACTAATTCAAAATCTATAATAAAAAAGAGATATTTTTGGGAGGGTTTTGCCAAATTTATTGTGACTGTTGGAGGGTTAAAAATTATTCTGGAGGGCAGTACAGTTTATTACCTAGGGAGCAAAATATGGCTTATTAATAGAGATGAGCGAGCGTACTTGCTAAGGCAAACTACTCAAGCGAGTAGTACCTTATGCGAGTACCTGCCCGCTCATCTCTAAAGATTTGGCTGCCGGCAGGGGGCGGGGAGCGGCAAGGGAGAGCGGGGAGGAACGGAGGGGAGATCTCTCTTTCACTCACTCCCCCCTGCTCACTCCCGCAACTCACCGCTCTCCCCCGCCGGCAGCCGAATCTTTAGAGACGAGCGGGCAGGTACTCGCATAAGGCACTACTCGCTCGAGTAGTTTGCCTTAGCGAGTATGCTTGCTCGTCTCTACTTATTAACCCTTTCCAATCCAATGTAGGATTCAGGGTTTCCTAAAAAGCTCTCTCTTTTTGCTGTTATACAACGCTGCCATCAGCTGGCTAAAGCCAGTTTGTGTGCGCCAGAGAGGCTCCGACAGCGGAGTGCCTGGCAATAGATGGTAAGAATAACTTGTTGGATGTCTTCTGACATTGGAGCTGTACAAGCTTCAATCAGAATGTAGGAAGACATCAGACAGTGGATTGGAAAAGGTTAAAAGGGTTGTGCCAAGATCTAAAGTTATCGCCTAACCATATGTTAGGGGATAATTTTATGATTGGTGTAGGTAAAACTGCTAGGATTCCCACCACTGAGAATGGGGGTCCCAAAAGAGTCCAGCAAGAAACAAACTATTTAGTAAATGAGCCCATACAATTAGCACCAAGGAGATTGGATCAAAATAACATTGGGTGCAATACCCACCAGGTGTGTGATGCCAGGCAGTGTCGCACTTTTATCCATGTGTGTCTCAAATGTATGATGTCATCACTTTACATGAGCCATAAGACTTTTGGAGTGCCACCTCTTGCTCGACCTCAAGAGTGGCAAACCCAGAATAGTATACAAGTAATTTGAGACGGGTACTTAAATGGAAGATATAAAGGGTATTAGATTATATTCATTCCAAAGCATACTTATAACCGCAGGTGGCCGAAAAACTCGTTATCACCCCCCATTAGTGGAAAAAAGCCTAATATACATGGATTATTGTATATATTGTAAAGACCTTACCAGGAATAGAGCAAACGTCATGCATGCGCAATCTCTGCTCTATTCATGTGGGGTCCTTTGGAATTCCTGTTCTCGGGGTCAGTATTCTACATGATATTTGGGATATTCAAGTATATCAGGTAATTCAGAATATTCTAAAGATTATTTGGGATTTCAAAAATAATAATATAAATTATCATGAAAACAGATACTTTATGTAACCGGGATCCACGATGGCAAAATATGGTAAAATAGCTAAACAGAAAAATATGCTGTGTAATAAAAAAAAAAAGTCAAATATTTATGCTATTTTTGTCCAGACTGACATTGTGAATATTGTATTGTTTTCATTCAGTCAAGAAAAATAATTGTATATGTGGTTGACAACAATTGGTGGTTTCGTAGCGTCTCATACAATGCAAAGTCATATTAAATGTCTGCATAGTAGTTAAAGTCAAAGGTGAGAACTTGTCAGGCACTTTGATTTCTCTGTATTGTGTCTTTAAGGCAAGGCTCACACAAGCGTGCGTGTATAGCACAGCGTTTTACCGTCATGTGAGATGGCATTTTGCTGTGTATGGCAGCGATTTTGGACTGCTCATGACAAAGTGGTCCAAAATCGCTGCCATATCTGCATATGTCATGCGGGTCTTCCTGCCCTTTTTTCTTAATTTCCTGCTCTGTTGTTAAGAGATGGAAATTTTATACGCTGCACATGCGCAAAGTAATTGCATATGTACAGCGTTTATTACACACCCATAGAGAACAATAGGGCTCTACTGTGTGTAATACGCGGTTAAACAGAACATGCTGCGTTCTTTCTTTCGCACGTATTATACGCAATGTATATACGAAAATGTGAATGGATCAATGAAAATCAATGTACTTTCATTAGATCGATTCACCTTGTATTATGTGCGTACAATACGCAATTAAATTATGCTTGTGTGAGCCTGCTGTATGCTAAAGATGCTCCTTGTAGATATATTTATTATTGTATCTCGCTGCAATGATTCACTCTGGTGTTTTCTGTCTGTTTTTAGGGGTCATCTAAATTACCTCTCATGAGAGACTTCTACTTCATGGTATATTTAATTAAACCTTACAAGTCGTAACAGACCATGTAACTGTCTGCAAACGTGTAAACTGCTTAAATGAAAAATCTGCCAAGTGATTTACTCAGAATACTCCAAAGAAGTGATGTTTAACTAAGATTTCAAGGTTAATAACCTGTGTCACGGCTGATTTGACTGGCTGTTGTGTGGATTGTCACAGTCAACGAATCAGCTGGGATCGGTGCACATAAATACCAGCCCCTCCTGCTAGAGGGTGCTGGTCATCATCTTCTTATTGCCCTTTTACATGGGCAGACAACCGTTTAAACGACTGCATGAGCACTGACGTCACCACTAAGGTCGTCAGCGCTCGTGCAGAGCATGTAAACTAAAAGACATTGCTGGCTTCTCGCTCAGTGCTTCACATTTTATGGCTGTGTGGAGAGTGTTTACACGCAACGAGAAGCCAGTGATCTAGGGATAGTTTTTTTGCTGACTGAAAGTCAGAGATAAATAACAGCGAATGAATAGTGAGTAGAGATGAGCGAGCATACTCGCTAAGGGCAATTGCTCGAGCGAGCATTGCACTTAGCGAGTACCTGCCTGCTCGAGGGAAAAGGTTCGGGTGTCGGCGCGGGGGTGAGTTGCGGCAATCAGCAGGGGGGAGCGGGAGGGAGAGAGGGAGAGAGAGATCTCCCCTCCGTTCCTCCCCGCTCTCCCTCGCAGCTCCCTGCCCACCGCCGACACCCGAACCTTTTCTCTCGAGCGGGTAGGTACTCGCTAAGGGCAATGCTCGCTCGAGCAATTGCCCTTAGCGAGTATGCTCGCTCATCACTAATAGTGAGTGATTGTTTTCGTGTTCACACTGAACGATTATCGCTCAAATTCGTTCGTTTGAATGAATTTTGAGTGAGAATCGTTACGTGTAAGTGGGCCATTACTGAACTCTGTTGATAGGATACATGCTGTGCATATTGCTGTTTGTTTGTGTCTCACTCTGTCTACTTGGTTTGTGGTCTGCATGCATGCAGTTCTGTGTGTTTTGCTAAAGTCTTGTTTGCTATATGTCTGCCACCTATCTATATGCTTCGGATGCCCGAGTTTCTGTTTGTATCCATCCGTCCACCGGTGGACAGACGCCTGAATCTTGTTCTGTTTGTGTCTTCCGTCTGGTGGTGTCCAAATGGTGGAGGTTTCCTACTTGTTTGTCTCTGGGATATGGGTCCTATCTGAATGATGACCTATCTGTAGAGGTTTCAGTCCTGTTTGTATCTGAGGTATTAGTCCTGTCTGAACTATGTCCTGTCTGACTTTGGATATGTTCCCTGGTTTTGGGCGTTTGTCCATTTTTCCAGTTCATGTTGAACTATTAGCTGGAGTTTACACTACGTGACATCTGTGCCACTGCTCCCTGATGCCTTTTAGGGAGAGTCAGTTTGGCTCTAGGTTCCTGATGTAGGGCCGTCTTTGTTAGGACGATTACTCCACTTATAGGCAGATTTTCCCCTTTTTGGTTAGACCAAGGTCTCTTTGCTGTTTGTATGACGATATATTTGTATATTGTATTCTTGTCTAATAAAATGATCCTCTGTTTTGTATATTGGAGTTTTATCTGTTTATGTCCAGACTTACTGTCCTGTTTGGACATTATGGGTTACTTACAGGCAGACTGAGAACAGTTGTTCTGCACAGTCGTAATAGTTGGTCCATTTTGGACGCCAAATGCACATTCATTCAGGCATGCCTGGATAACTCCTGTATTAAACAAGACAACCTGTTTGCATTGTAGTTTAAATAGTTAATACATAATTAAGCAATGAAAGTGCACCTACACTCAGCAATAACGCCCGTTTTTCACTTGAGCAAATATTCATTACAGTCAATTCACTTGGCATCAGTCACATTATTTATGTACCTGGAGTGTTAAATGACAATACTATACATCTCTGATGAAGGCAAAACTGTAAAGATTTCAAGCTCACAATTTGTCTTCTGGTTCTGAACTATGGCTGCTTAGACTAATCACTTCCATGAGGAAGACCTAACATAGTATTTAAGGCTGAAGAAAGACATATGTCCATCCAGTTCAGCCTATTACCTCTCCCCCCAATGTTGGTTCAGAGAAAGGCAAAAAAAAAGAAGCCAATTTTCCTCAAGGTTGGTAATTTTAATAATCCCTGGATCAACAACATTCAGAAGTAATCAGTAACTATACCATGTAATATTGAAATGCTCAGGAAAAGCATCCAGGCCCCTCTTAAACTCTTTTATTGAATTTGCCATCACTATGTCCTCAGGCAGAGAGTTCCATAGTCTCACTGCTGTTACTGTAAAGAACACCCTTCTATGTTGGTGTAGAAACCTTCTTTCCTCTAGACGTAGAGGACGCCCCCTTGTTACAGTCACAGTCCTGGGTATAATAGATGATGGGAGATCTCTGTATTGTCCCCTGATGTATTTATACATCGTTATTAGGTCGCCCCTCAGTCAACTTTTTCCTAAACTAAGTAACCCTATTTGCCTGAGACTGATTGCTCCTGTTAAGTTTACAGTTAACTAAAATCTCCAAGTCCTTTTTCATGTCAGTTTTGCCGAGCGTTAAACCTCATTTGCTACTTTTCTGACCAAGCCCTCAATTTATCCAGATCCTCTTGCAACCACATTCTGTCCTCTTTTGTTTTAATTACTTTACATAGTTTTGCATCATCTGCAAATATTGATATTTTTTTGTGCAATCCGTCTACCAGGTCATTAATAAATATATTTAAAAGAATACGGCCCAGTACTGACCCCTGGGGTACCCCACTAGTAACAGTGACCTAATCAGAATATGTACCATTTATAACCACCCTCTGCTTTCTATCATTGAGCCAGTTACCTCCACATAGAAGCTGATCAGATTGGTTTGACAGAAGTGAACCATGTCGATACAGAGTCATACAGCTATTTTCCTTGAGGCACTCCAGGATAGCATCTCTTAGAAACCCTTCAAACATTTTATCCACAATAAAAGGGAGACTTAATGGCCTGTAGTTTCCAGGTCCACTTTTGCGACCTTCTTTTTCAATATTGTCACCACATTGGTGATGTGCCAATAGGGTTGGTTCCAATCTAGTGGAACTAACCCTATCACAATAGAGTCCTTAAATACAAGAAACAAAAATCTGTCTATCATATTACTTTATTCTCTTAGAACCTGGGGGTAGGAGTGGGGTGGGAGTATATCATCAGGACCCTGCGATTTGTCTATATTAATTTGAACTTTTTCCTGCATTAAACTTGTGACATTTAGTGGAGAGTTTACTCCATCACTCTGCATCTCATCTGACATTTCATTTTCCTCTGTGAATACTCTGAAGAAAAAACAATTTAATAGATTTGCTTTCTCATCACCTCTACAATTTTTACTACACTGTGTCAAGTAACACCTTAGTATAGCTACCTAACCATAGTTTTAATTTCTCATTCACCAGAAATGACAACCAACTGAACACATTCAGTTGGTACAAAACCAAGATTCACATTGCCTGTACAGAAGAAAAATCATTGTTTTAAGATGGGAAAGAATAAAGCTACATTAACATGAAGCACACCATTATTTTTTCTAGTGAAATTTTCTACCAGTTTGATGTGTTATACATCTACCTTTTGTTTTAAAGTAAATTCAAGGATGTGAGAATACATAGCTTTAGGGTGATTTCATACCTGAGCTGGGGATTCCAATTTCCTACTCCATTTGAGGAGCAGGCAAGGGGAATCCCTGCAGCCAAATGATTCCATCTCTGGATGGGACAGAAAAGCACTGGGCAGACCCCATTGACTATAATGGGGTCCGCCCGCTTTCTGCTCAGCTGCCCAGTTTTGGGTCAGAATAAAAAAATGCTGCATCCAATGTTATTTCTTCCAGTATTTGTAGTGGGATCTGTGACAGAACCTCTGGCCGGAGGTTCTGATGCAGATGTAAAAATCACTCTTATGCACAAAGACTAAGCATTAATAACGTTTATTTAAAGTGATAAAAAGTTGAAAAATATACAAGATATCAAAAAATATTCTAATGAAGAAATATAAGATCAAAAGATACAAACAAGATAAACAAACTGTATATCAACAAATTACAGAAAAAAAACAATACAATATAATACTTAGCCTCTATGATCTGCATATCCATCAACCCCCGGAATTCAAAAGCAGAAATACATACATCTTTACATAGACAAAAAAGAAGTCAGCACGCAAAAGCCTCAATAAAAAAACTTTTTAATTAGAAGCTGTAGCGAAACGTGCGTCGGGGAGTAGGTATAAAGTTGGCACTATTGTTATGTTCCTGTTCCTATTATTGTCCTGTACATGTGAATATGTAGTATTTATATGCTATTGTCATCATTGTAAACATAATTGTGATATCATTGGATATCTCTTACATACACGTCTCTATTAACATGACATGATGAATGCCCTCCTTTTCTGATGAATTATTTATTTATGTTTGGGAACTCATCTCTTCTGTAATACGATATTCAGATATAATTCTATTTAATAAAATTCTAAAAATTTTTTATTGAGGCTTTTGCGTGCTGACCTCTTTTTTGTCTGTCCATTGTGCATCAGAGCATGTGTTTATGGTTGTGGTATATGCTTTGATTTGATTTACTGTATTTCATACATCTATACATGTACAATTGCATTGTAGACTTTACCCTTTCTTTGTTTAAAACAACCTTACATACCATGGATGACACTATATACTATTATTTTTATAAAATATCCAATAAGGCATCATATAGTCATTCTGTCACAACTTTGGAGGCCTCTTCTTATCATTTAGAGAGGTTCTAAGCATATCCAAGAATTAAAAGAATGTTCAGCTAAGTGAATATTAAAACCAATTAAGTCTTACTACGTTGAATCCAAGATGACAGAATTCAAGATGGCGGCCATGTTGTTGACATGGCTCAGTAGAGTTCCCCATTCACCTACGGGTTGTGTCAAAAATTGGATCATCATCTGCCAAACCATTTTCATTTTATATTGATGCTTCCTTACCTCACTCAGTACTTCACTCCTTGGTATTTTTAGATACTCAGTATAATAGGGGAGAAACATGAGAGGTCAACCATGTAACTTATATATAGATATGAGAATTTTATATCACATTGTAGAACTAGGCAGATTTGCCATTCAGGTTTTGGGAAAACTGTGCTTGCCTTAGTGGCATTTATCATTGTTGTCAAGCAACTTTTTGAGATTGTTTCCTTGTTAAGGAAATATGACGAAGGAATATTGTAAAGCTTAAAGCCATGCTTGTGCAAACAAAACAAATAAAAGCAAGTCATGTGGAGGCCATATTTAATTGCTCTGGGGAACAGTAAATGGTCTGGATCTCTGTGCCTGAAACCCTTCAGAGTGACAACAAAGAAACACCAGTTGTTACTGATGGCATGAGCAATGCCAGACACTATTGATATTCAGTTGGCTAAAGACTCTGAAGCCCAGACCCAGGTAAAAACTTTCTAAAATGAATTTAACAAAAATAGCGTGGTACCCGGTTAGCCAGAAACATTCTTTTTTTATAGAAGAATATTAAGCATCAGATAGACGCTTCTGGCTAACGCGGTAGCCCCTTAAATGTGAAGGAGTTTTTTATAATCCCCTCTACATGGCTTGTAATGTAAGTGCTGTGAAATGTCTACAGTGATTCCGCTAGTGGAAATTGTGCAACAGATCCCGCATGTGTGAAGACGGCCCAAGGGTTCATTAACACAGTGTATTTTTATGCTACGGGCAAATTCATCACAAACTCTGCATGGATTTTGATTAAATTCACGTTTTCAGCAGACTTGTTCAGGGTTTACCCTTTGAAGTTCGCTACAAATGTACATCGAAATCTGTCATGCGTGAATCCAATCTTAGGTTTGCAACACACGGACAAGCGCAATATTGCACTCACCAAATGTGTGATTTCCAGCGGATGCCAGGCGTTTTTCTGTCAAAAACATCTCCAATCACTTCAGAAGAGTGGCAATCCTCCAGCACTTTCAGACGCATGGGAGGATCGGGCAAGTGTTTCCCATTGTTGTCAATGGGAAACCTCGTATTGCACTCGCGTACACATCGCATGCCGTGCAATGTGTTTTGCTGTCCCACTGAAAGCAATGGGCGATGCGTTCCAAGGAACGCGAAAATATAGGATGTGCCACGATTTTTTCCCGCACTATGATGCGGTGCAGGAAAAAAAAAATGTTCATGTATATGACTTCATTAAAAAGAATGGGGTTCATATGCTTACGAGATTTGTGCGTCTCACAATGTACAAATCTTACACAATTTTCTCGGTCGTATGAAAGTGGTCTAATAGTGTGCACCTAGTGCTGTCTTGAAAAACTACAGGATGCCATAAATAGCACAAGTACTACATGGATGCTACATTCATTGACATGGCGATGAAAAAAATAAGAAAAAATAGCTCTTGCGCCGTCTCAACAAACAACTGGAGTTGACAATGTAATATTGTCTAAAAGATTTAATGAAGTACAACGCGTTTCGTCGCGCAAAAGCGACTTTATCAAGTACATAAACCATAACATAACAATGCATACTTATATAGGAACTTACATGTATGTAGTGGTGTTAATTAGGTGAGTAACCGGTTGTGAGTAGCTCACATGACATCCACGTCATGTGTGCCACGTCAGCATAGTTGTTGCCGGTGGAAAAACGAAACTGAAACTACTTCCGGGTATGCGGAGGTCACGTGACCCGAGTAGATATATGTATATATAGAGCTTTATAGCTCTATGTATATACCGCTGTATAACACCATGTATGGGTGTGATGCAGGCGGTGGATAAGGTGTATTATGGGCTCCGGTGAGAGTTGTCGGCATAGAAGTGCCGGTCGTCATGACGCCGAGTGCGTCATGACGCCGAGGACGTGAGGACTCTTAATAGCGCTGGTGCCTATTGATATGTAACCAAGGCGACCGGCGTCAGAGCGTCATGCCGCCGAATGATGTTCCGCCGTCGGTGACGTGAGGACGTATGCTGCGCTGGTATCTGTCGATGTATTGTTTAGTGTAACTATGGCGACCGGCCGTCGTGAGACGGCGTAGTGACGTAGGTACGTCAGTATCGTCTTTAGCCCAGCGTAGGTTACATGGTGCCGCGTTGCTATGGATACAAGTGCCGTTTACAGATGTCCTATAGGTAAGTAGTGAGAGATATAATTGTATAATCATATGTGTAGTGGAGTGTAAAAGGTATATACAGACACAAAGTTAATTAAAGCATTGATCTGAAATAAAATATAGCAGAGCATGACCTGCCTACCAATACAATAATAATTGTGTATGGATGCATAGATAAAATTTTAAAAAACATTTGATACCAAATGAAAAATAGTACAATTTTTAGATTAATATATGCAATATCTCAATGTAGGTTAATAGGGCCGCTAATGTAGAGTCTGGCGGAAATGATAGTACATTGGTAGATGAATAATAAAAAAGCGGCTGGTAGGAATAAAATATTAGAGAAAAAAAAAAAAATATATATATATATATAAATATATGTGTAACATGTTATACATTGGAATATTGCTGTATCCAAGGATAGTACCATAAATGAGATGGTATATAGACGATGAGGTACAAAACAATACAGAAAATTACCAAAAAATTAAAATTACAACACAATATGAAAGTAAGTGTATATACGAAATGTTCAGATTTTTTCCAATACCTCATTTAGCCCATTGGGAACTAAAGTGTCCAATTGAAAAATCCAGAACATCTCCTTTTCGCGCAGTTTCTGGATGGACTTACTGTGTATCGTTTCTAATGGTGTAACTTTCAGTTGTCTAAAGTCTTTATTGTGGTGATTTAGAAAGTGGCGTGATATGCTGTGTTTTGTAAAGCCATTTTTAATGTTATTACGATGTTTATTTATCCTTTCCCTTAGGGAGTTTATGGTGCGGCCCACATACCTATGCCCACACGGGCATTCTAGTAAATAAATCACTGATATGGTCTTGCATGTGAGGTATTGTTTGATAGATAGAGGTTCACCATCTTTAATTTCTATTTCTTTGCATTTATTAGTGATATTTAGACAACATTTGCATTTCTTTTCGCCACATTTGAAAACCCCTGTCAAGTTTCTGTTAGTTTTATATGACTTTTTATTTGCCTTTTTTTCTTTTTTGGGGCAAGATGGTGCCAGAATATTTTTTAGAGTTTTGTTTTTTCTAAATACACACATGGGGTGGTTTGGGATTTTGCTCTTCAGAAAATAATAAAAAAAACAGGAGGAGAAACAGGAGGGGCAAGAGGGGCGGTCGAAATAGCAACAAGAACAAAAACCAGCGTGCAACAGAAGAAACGGTAACTCCAGAAGAAGCGAGAAAAAATGGAATATTTAACCTTTCCAAACATTTATTAAAAAGGAAAGAAATGGAAGTTCTAGCCAAAGGCTTGTCCTTCAGCCCCATGACGTCATCCAATTTGTTTGAATTATTTGTTGACCTTAACTCTTTCATAAGAAAAATAACTCTGAATAGACACTACCACATACAAGATATAAAAGGTACAACTAAACCCACAGATCCAACAAAAGAATTGGAATTCAGGTTGGATGACCCCATCACTACCCACCTTAAACCTATAAGCAGATTCTTCCCGATAGAATCGAAAGGTGAATACGTGGAACTTTTTTACCAGAAAGTTCTGAAAGAATTTAAAGATATAAATAGGAAAAAAATTACGACTCCAAGGAACGATAATTTAACGAAGGAACAAAGAACAACACTTCGGCAACTGGAGAAAAATGATAATATAGTCATCAGAAACGCCGACAAAGGGGGGGGCATAGTTATCATAGATTACGACCATTATCATGAGGAATCCATGAAAATACTCAATGATGAAGAATACTATGAAAAAATAAAGAAGGATCCAACTGATAGAATTAAAGCAGACTTCCAAAAATTACTAACAGAAGCGTATTCTGATAACTGTATTTCCAAATCAGAATTCAAATACATAATTGACACACCAGTGGGGATGCCTTACTTCTATCAAATACCCAAGATACACAAAGACATCAACAACCCCCCTGGACGCCCAATAATAGCGGGCATGCAAGCCATCACCAACCGTTTATCTGAATATTTGGACCTACAACTACAAAAGTATGTCAAGAATCTGCAATCATATACAAAAGACTCGGGGCACCTATTACAGGACGTCAAAGACATTCCATGGAAGGGAACATACCTCTGGTGCACAATGGACGTGGAATCTCTCTACACAAATATTGACCATATAAAAGGGGTAGAAGCCATTGATGAGACCCTGAGCGAAGATCCCCTCATGCCCACCAAACAAAAAGAATTCATTCTAAAAGCCATATCATTTATCTTGAAAAATAACTTCTTTTCATATAACGGCAATTTCTATAGGCAAACTAGGGGTACCGCGATGGGCACGATCTGTGCCCCTAGTTTCGCGAACTGTGTAATGGGGGTATTTGAAAAAAATCGATTCTCTGACCCTCGCATCATTATGTACAGACGGTATATAGATGATCTACTAATAATCTGGGAAGGAGAAGAAGAGGATTTAAGAACATACATACATGACCTCACAAAAAATGAATTTGGATTCAGATTCACATCTACTATCAATAAAGAAAGAATAGTGTTCCTGGACCTTGAATTAATGGCAGAAGGAGAAAGAATCATGACACGCACCAACTTCAAGCCTGTCGATACGAATAGCTACCTAGACTTTCGGAGCTGCCATCACAAAAAGTGGAAGCTCAATATCCCATATGGACAATTGCAAAGGATAAAAAGGAACTGTACAAACACGGATGAGTTTAAAAAGCAAGCTAAAATACTAAAAGAAAGATTCAGAAACAAAGGATACCCAAAAAGCCTCATTGACTCCGCGTATCAAAAAGCCTTGAAAAACAAAACAGGAGAGGACAAGGCAGAAAAACAGGAAGACCAATACAATAAAGATGAAGAAGAAAAAGAGAATGACGAAAAAAAGAATGACAAAGAAGATAACAAGAATCACTTTAGGTTGGCATTTATTACAAAATATAGTAGACAACATAACATAATCAAAGGAATCATCAATAAGAATTGGGCAATACTAAAAGAAGACCCTTTTCTGAAGAGCAAAATCCCAAACCACCCCATGTGTGTATTTAGAAAAAACAAAACTCTAAAAAATATTCTGGCACCATCTTGCCCCAAAAAAGAAAAAAAGGCAAATAAAAAGTCATATAAAACTAACAGAAACTTGACAGGGGTTTTCAAATGTGGCGAAAAGAAATGCAAATGTTGTCTAAATATCACTAATAAATGCAAAGAAATAGAAATTAAAGATGGTGAACCTCTATCTATCAAACAATACCTCACATGCAAGACCATATCAGTGATTTATTTACTAGAATGCCCGTGTGGGCATAGGTATGTGGGCCGCACCATAAACTCCCTAAGGGAAAGGATAAATAAACATCGTAATAACATTAAAAATGGCTTTACAAAACACAGCATATCACGCCACTTTCTAAATCACCACAATAAAGACTTTAGACAACTGAAAGTTACACCATTAGAAACGATACACAGTAAGTCCATCCAGAAACTGCGCGAAAAGGAGATGTTCTGGATTTTTCAATTGGACACTTTAGTTCCCAATGGGCTAAATGAGGTATTGGAAAAAATCTGAACATTTCGTATATACACTTACTTTCATATTGTGTTGTAATTTTAATTTTTTGGTAATTTTCTGTATTGTTTTGTACCTCATCGTCTATATACCATCTCATTTATGGTACTATCCTTGGATACAGCAATATTCCAATGTATAACATGTTACACATATATTTATATATATATATATATTTTTTTTTTTTTCTCTAATATTTTATTCCTACCAGCCGCTTTTTTATTATTCATCTACCAATGTACTATCATTTCCGCCAGACTCTACATTAGCGGCCCTATTAACCTACATTGAGATATTGCATATATTAATCTAAAAATTGTACTATTTTTCATTTGGTATCAAATGTTTTTTAAAATTTTATCTATGCATCCATACACAATTATTATTGTATTGGTAGGCAGGTCATGCTCTGCTATATTTTATTTCAGATCAATGCTTTAATTAACTTTGTGTCTGTATATACCTTTTACACTCCACTACACATATGATTATACAATTATATCTCTCACTACTTACCTATAGGACATCTGTAAACGGCACTTGTATCCATAGCAACGCGGCACCATGTAACCTACGCTGGGCTAAAGACGATACTGACGTACCTACGTCACTACGCCGTCTCACGACGGCCGGTCGCCATAGTTACACTAAACAATACATCGACAGATACCAGCGCAGCATACGTCCTCACGTCACCGACGGCGGAACATCATTCGGCGGCATGACGCTCTGACGCCGGTCGCCTTGGTTACATATCAATAGGCACCAGCGCTATTAAGAGTCCTCACGTCCTCGGCGTCATGACGCACTCGGCGTCATGACGACCGGCACTTCTATGCCGACAACTCTCACCGGAGCCCATAATACACCTTATCCACCGCCTGCATCACACCCATACATGGTGTTATACAGCGGTATATACATAGAGCTATAAAGCTCTATATATACATATATCTACTCGGGTCACGTGACCTCCGCATACCCGGAAGTAGTTTCAGTTTCGTTTTTCCACCGGCAACAACTATGCTGACGTGGCACACATGACGTGGATGTCATGTGAGCTACTCACAACCGGTTACTCACCTAATTAACACCACTACATACATGTAAGTTCCTATATAAGTATGCATTGTTATGTTATGGTTTATGTACTTGATAAAGTCGCTTTTGCGCGACGAAACGCGTTGTACTTCATTAAATCTTTTAGACAATATTACATTGTCAACTCCAGTTGTTTGTTGAGACGGCGCAAGAGCTATTTTTTCTTATTTTTTTCATCGCCATCACGTTTTCCGTGGGTCCAATTTACCATTTGGACACAGAGGCTCTGCAGCAGACTCCAACAACTTAGGAACCAGGACAACACCAGAGGAGTAAGACCCTTCAGAGGTCTGACAAGCAAACTCGGACTAGGAGGTGTTGGTGGGACCCCTCTCCACAGGGGTTTCCACCATACACCGGGTAAGTCCCATTTTATTTTATTTTATTTTATAGTACATTTCCTTTAAACTTTATTCACTTATTCGGATCACCCAGTGACACACCCCCCAGTTAACCAGTTGAAGCGCCTCCCTGACTATCTGTTTACATTCATTGACATGACCACCATGTATCACTAAATTCCGCAGCTTAGGGGTTGTCCAGCTTTGAACTATTGATGACCTGTTCTCAAGATAGGTCATCAATAGTTGACTGGAAGGGGTCATGTTCAAAGCCGGACAACACCTTTAAATAGAGGTTATCATCAGACAACCCTTTAAGGGGGAAAATAAGAATGGGTATCTTTGCAATTTGCACCCTTATATGTAGGTGAAAAATCACCAGGGTGAACCATCATGTTAAGATCCAATGTGCATGGCAATATTAGATTATTCTAATTTGATGCACTTGAAGGGGTAACCAAGCACAATATACAAATACTTGATTCATGAAGAATATGTACAGAAAGATCTAGAGATTGGTATAGGTTTTTGTGGAATATACAGCTCTTGCATAGTAGTATCAATACAGGATGTTCTCAAAAAGACTGATCTAGCGCTATATCTCAATACTTGTGTCCTATATCGAAATAAGAATAGCGTACTTGAACATGAAGGCATGGATGAGCTACACAATGGTATGGTACACAGGCCCCTGAGGGTCCCAGAACATGGATTTTATTTTTAATTGCGGCTCCTTTAAGAGATAGAGTAAAACCCAATTGCAAAGTTGAAGAGCAGCGTGCGAGAAGAAGAAATCTGCTTTCCACGTCTCTCTAAGTCCATGTGACTGCAGTAAGGAAAGCCAACTTGAAATGGCCTCCTTCTGCTACGTAACATGCATGGAGTTGTTTGACAGTGCAGTCCTGAGCTGACGCTATTATTGTGGAACTGTGTTAGTGTGCTGCAAAGCGATGATTCAGTGCAGATACAATGCAAACTACTAGTAAGAGCACAACTCAATCAGAAGACAATACAAAATTCAGTGTGAATGCGTGGGTTGGAATTTGGCATGATCGCCATGTTGGACCTGTGTTCCTTCCAAGGACTCTCAATGCGGATCGGTACCTGAATCATCTGCAGACAAAAGCGCATGACTTCCTGGATGATCTGCCCCTATTGTAGCAGAAGGAGGTCACTACGAGGACCCTTTTACGCAGGCTAATAAATCATTTAGATTCCTGCATCCAGCTAGAATTTGAACAATTGTCATTCAATCTAAATGCATGCACAGACTGAACGATGAATGAAAATTTGTTCTCTTATCATTTGTCCTTCAATTTATACATTCATAAAAACTGAACCACAATCAGCCCATGTAAACAGGCAGTTATTCATCTATGAACGACAGCCTGTTTACTGTGAATGGAGGTGGGTGGACCAAAACAATCCCCGACCCATGCTCCGGGTTCCACAGGGGCCTGTGTGGCATACCATCATGTAGCTCATCCATGCCTTCCTATTCAAATACACTATTTTTATTTCAATGTAGGGCACCGGTATAGAGAAAGAGTGCTTGATCAGTCTTTTTGACTAGTACCAGTGTAACTCTTATTCTTTGTCCAGTTACCATTAAATTCATGTGACTTCCACAGATCCAACCTAGGCATAAATTGCCCATAAACGTGGTACATTAGGTGATTTTGTCATCTGAAAGAACTTGGCATGATGACTAGTGTACTGTATTGAACTTCCCATTTACATTACTTTTAGTGTTTGAAACATGCAGCCTGGATCTAGGGTTTATTATGAGTGATTACAAATGTATGCATTACTAATCGTAAGGATATTGACTTTTATTGCCTGGATACCACCTCGGTAGTGTATATTGCACATTGGCTAACCATTTAGTGAAAGAACATGTCAATTATTAGAGATATTTGCCACGCTTAAATAGCTAATACACGACTACTTAGACTGAAATGACGTGGTCTTAGGCTAAATTCTATAATCACACACCTAAACCAACATAAAAAAATGAAACCATCACAGGAGAGAATTTGAAGGAGGAAGTGGCTAATCAGAAAAATGTGAGGAAAGTTTGGAAAAGGATTGCTAAGGGGTAATAGGAGATATTGCTGGTGTGTTCTTTACACTGTTCTTGTTTTCTTTTAGTAAAAGTTCTATCAGCTGGAAGAGTTGCTATGCTCTTTGAAGCTGGCTCCTGTTTCCCTGAAATCAGATTCCCTATTCCCATGGCTCTACTCTGCAATGCCAGCACAAACACACATCAGCAGCTGCACAGCACTTTAAAGAGTTAGCAAGGAGTTATCAAGCAATTACTTCTTACATTTAAGGCTCATGCCTATGATTTTATTTCAGGTTAGAGGTAAAGAGAAGATCAGCCATGTGAACTGAACCAAATGCATAGCAAAAGTTATAACTTCTGAGTGCTTAGAGGGGTGGCAGAAGAAATCAAGGCATCTGGCAGATAATGAGTAGGTCTTTACATTAACTAAAGTGTAACTAAACTTTTTTAAATCTTCTAGCATGACATGTTAGAAGTTTTGATTGGTTGGGTCCAGGTATCCAGACCTCTACCAATCACTATGGGCAGAAGCGTTCATTTGAGCGATTTCCCATTTGGCTGTTTCTATCACTACACAGAGTGGTGTATGGGCTCAATAGAAAGTCTGTGGAGTCTGTACACCTCTCGAGATGATAGCCGAATGGGCACAGCTCTTAGCTGAGCACTTCTGCCTGTTCGTTTTAGCAATCATAGGGGGCTTGGCACTTGGATGCCCACTGATCCAAATTTCTGACATGCCAGTGTCTAAATAACACCTGATTATTAATAATGATAACAAAAACAGTCTAGCTGCTATAGGAATGCCTCCGCTCTCTGCCGCTCATTACATCGGTTACTTGATTTGTGTAGGATTAACTTCGAAGCTCTCCTACTAGTCTACAAATTTAGACACAACAATTCTCACTTAAAGCCGTCTTTTGAGCGAGAATCGTTGTGTCTAACTGCACTGACATAGTGCAGTTTTTGTTAACCAGTCGTTGATCGTTCTCTTTCAGAATGCGATCCAGCTGTGTTCTGCATACCCCACACAGAGTGCACGGCTGTATACCAGCTGAGCGCTCCATGAATGGCAGGGGTATGAAGAACACAGCAGTCTAGCTGAGTTCTGCATACCCCGCTCGGAGCGCTCAGCTGTATAACAGCTGAGCGCTCCGAGCAGAGAACAGCTGGATGCAGAAGACAAGCGGCCCCGCCTGTCTTCTGCATCCCCTGCTCAGAGCGCAAAGTGATCACTCAACGTTTGAGCAATCACCTTGCCCTGTAAATGCACTCAACGATTATCGCTCAAAAGTCACTCTTTTGTGATCTTTTAAGCAATAATCGTTGTGTCTAAACTAGGCTTAACTTCTTTTTGAGTGATATGGTCTTCACTACAAGGAACTCCCAAGAGTAGTCTCAGTGCAGTGATAGCTGAGCCAGGTGGGTCCTTGTAGTATGGGACCAATGAGACAGGCTAGGATGTAGTCAGTATAACAGGTTGAGGTCAGGACAGGTGGAGTTCATGCAATCCGGTAAATCAGGCTGGAGGTTAGGGCAGGCAGTAATCAGCAAGACATAGTCAGAAAACAGGTAGGGGCAGGCAGAGTTTTAGAAAGCTGGGTAGAAGCAAGGGTCAGACCGGGAAGCAATCAAAATACTGGAACACTTTTACTTGGAAACCTTTGTTGAGACAACTTTAGGTGGAGTAAGGAGATTTAAATAACTTGGGAAAATCCAGGAGAGGCCTGGGAAATAAAAGCTGGGTGCATGTGCTGGTCCTATAAGAGGTTGGCCAAGAATGTGTGCACCCTACAGCAGGCTGAGGCAGCGGCTGGGAAAGGGCGTGGAATGTGCCATCGGCCACAATCGGCAAGAGATGGCCTAGAAGAAGCAGCACCAACCGGGGCTGACGGCTATAGCATGCAGAACTTCTTTCCTGCTGCACTCATTCCATGGAACTCATTGTGCCAGTCCATTAGATTTGTACTTAACACTCCCAGTTTTCAATTCCCTTTAAATCAGTCTAAAGAGTATTGAATAAGTAGGCATCCTCTCACTTATACCGATCAGATGGTAAGGGCTCTTGTGTAGGAGTGCTCTTGCTTCATATTAGTGTTTAAAGCAGAAATTGGTATTCAATAATGGGCTCAATGAACAGAGCAGCCCGTTCTTTAGGCTGCCTTAAAACAGGCAGTAAATGCTGTGGAATTTCACTAGTGGAATCGTTGCAGTAATACTGCAGCGTTTACAGTAATATCCAAGTGGGTAATATTACAAATCTCCTTCACACATTGCAGATTTTTTCTGCTGCGGATACGCAAGAAATTTGAAAGATGGTGCAGATTGCGAATCCACAGAATGTCTATTTATGTTGTGGAAACTGCGTGGAAATGAAGCAGATTTCCACCGTAGAGATAAATGGAGAACATAAAAGCTGCACCAACACCCTCAAATACACTTTTGCGGCGGAATTTGAAGTGTTTCCTTTGTAGAAACACACTGAATCTGCTTGGAAATCTGCGTTTGTTGATCTTGGAAAATATATAAGGTGGCCCATATATAATGACACTATTTAACTGGCAATACGTTGTTAGCTAATAAAGATATTTATCGCAACATTCATTCAAATTACAGCTGCGGCTACCTACCATTGTTTTAGCTGTAATTTGAATGAATGTTGCAATGAATATCTTTATTAGTTAAGTTACTGCCAGTTAAATAGTGTGTCGTTATATATGGGCCACCCTGTAGTTTGCCAGTGTAAGCTCAGTGCAGGAACTATCACTGGTAGTTCACAGAAAAGCGACACATTCCGCAGCAGCAAATCTGCTCAGAAAAATGCAAGTATATATACAAAATTTGTAGCAAATTCCGCAAAGCTCATTAGCTCTGATCAGATGCAGGAAACTAACAGAAATTCTGCAGCAGAATTGTCGCAGCTCAGACGTCGTGCGCGAAGTATGCCTGAGGGCGCCCACCCACTGGCGATTTTTTTCCCTGCGAAATTCGCAGCATTTTTTTCTCTGCAGGGGTCTATGGGACTTGTAATGTTAAAATCGCGATCGCGCAAAATCGCAATTTACCGCGAAATCGCGATTTTGCGCGATCGCGATTTTAACATTACAAGTCCCATAGACCCCTGCAGAGAAAAAAATGCTGCGAATTTCGTAGGGAAAAAAATCGCCAGTGGGTGGGCGCCCTAACAGTGGAAAAAATCTGCAGCAGATTTTCAAAGCTGCAGCATATTCTGTTTGTGGCAGAATTTATTCATTGCTATGCACGTGTATTTTGGGATGGATTTAGGTGCGGATTCACTCAGCAATGTTAAATCATAACTTTACATTAAGTACCGCCTATGCTATAAATGCCCAAAGCGATATTTTTGGTGGTTCATTGGTGGACACAAATGTACCCTCTACTACAGTGTTTCGGAAAACTTAAAGTTTTGGGGCACCCCTGGGAATTTTTTTTTATCGTGGGGTATCCCGATTAAACCAATGTAGTCAGGGGTGTGGCCAGGTGTATAGCTTATCACAATGTATGATTTTACCTCCGTTGTTTCAGTGGCCCATATAGTAATAGCACACCCTCTCAGTGAGCCCAGTAGTAATAATGCCACTGTTTTATGCATCAGGAATAATGCTTCCCCTTATTATCCAACCATTAAAAATGCTCTGTCATATTGTCCTTGCCATTATTAATACTTCCCACTGCCATAACTATAGGGGATGCACAGGATGTGGTCGCACCCAGGCCAAGGAGCCTTAGGGGGCCCATAAGTTCTCTCCTCTCCATATAGGATGCTCAGTACTATGAATAAACCATTATAATAGGGGGCCCTGTTACAGATTTTGCATTGGGGCCCAGAAACTTTAAGTTACACCTCTGATAGTCCCCTTTGTTGCCCCATTGTTAAACATGCTGCTCCTTGTTGCCACATCATTAATAATCCCGCCCTTATTGCCCTGTTATTATTAATGCTGCGCTTTGTTCCCCTTGTCAGAAATAATGATCCCTCTTATTGCCCCATCATTAATAGTGCCTTCCCTTGTTGCCTCATCAGTAATAATGACACCCATTGTAGCGTTCCATCAGTAAGAACATTCCCCCTTGTCACCCCCAACAGTAATAATGATCCACCTTGTTGCCCCGTCACTAACATTGCTGCCCCTTGTAGCCTTTTATCGGTAAAAACACTCCCCCCTTGTTGTCCCTATTAGCAATAGTGATCCCTCTTATGTTGTATCATTTAAAAACAAAAACAATATACCCACCTTTTTTATTGTCTAAGCTGCTCCTCTCCAGCGGTCCTCTCTTCCACTTCAGTCCTTCCTGATGTACAAGTTGACCTCTGGAAGGATGCTTGTAGCAGCCGCAACTGCAGCAGTAGTAATGGATTGCCCCAGGATGTGACCGGCTCATCAGGATTTTTCCCGGTGGACTGAAGGGCAATCCACCCCTGGTGTCATGACACCCATGGCACCGCTGTTGGGAATCACTAATCTAGCATATTTGTAATATGGCAGACAGAGATGTTTTACTGTTTTTTTCAGTAAAATTTAACATAAAACATGTTTTGTATTTTATTTGGAATAAGCCAAGTAGATCAAAATAAAGTACATAGCTCATATCAACTCACACATAGTAACCGGGCACAAGAATAAAGCACAGCAGACATCCATTTGCTTTGCAGTTATACGGTACAGTAGCAGGGGATTAATCATTTACAGTATCAGTTGCAGTATTGGCTCACAACCACAAGTCCGGTATTTTATAACGGTATCTGCGGTTTCTCTCGCTGCATTAATGAGTTTATAGAGAACTGATGATCACAGAGACCCACTGAGATGTATTCAGAAAGCTACCATTTGCAAATTATAATTTAGTAGTATAAAACATATTCATACTATTATACTGTACAATTATGCCAAACTAATATCTGTAGACATCTAAACTCCCTACTGTGCTTACTTGTACAAGCCATGCTTGTCAATGCTTAAAAAGAGCCGACAGCACCACCTTAAGAGACTACCAAAACCACCTCTAAGGGACTTTTCACATGGGACGGAATGGACCGTCCGACGCTCCGCAAGCCCCGGAAAAATTCTGCACCCAAGTTCATAAGCTACCAGCGGACTTTGATGTGGAATTGAAAATGGCTTAAGACCTGCCTGCAACTCTGCATCAAAACCCACAGTTAAGGCCCATTTAGACACAATGATTATCGCTCAAAATTCGCTCAAAAGCCGTCTTTTGAGCGATAATCGTTGTGTGTAACTGCACTTACATTGTGCAGTTTTCGTTAAGCCGTCGCTCATTGTTGTCTTTCAGCGTGCTGAAAGACAACCATGAGCCTTATCAGGGATTCACAGCGGGATACAGCTGATACTATTGTTTCAGCTGTATCCCGTCCCTGATAACGGGTTGGGTATGAAGAACATAGCGGTCCAGCTCTGTTCTCCATACCTGGCACCTGTGTAACAGCTGGGCGCTCCGTGCAGAAAACATCTGGATGCAGAAGGCAAGCGGGGACACCCCGCTTGTCTTCTGCATCCTCCGCTCCGAGCGCTCGGCAGTATAACAGCCGGGCGCTCAGAGGGGGAACAGCTGGATGCAGAAGACAAGCGGGGACACCCCACTTGTCTTCTGCATCCTCCGCTGGCAGTGCAAGGTGATCGCTCATCTTGAGCGATCATCTTGCGCTGTAAATGACACAACGATGATCGCTCAAAAGTTGCTTGAGTGACATCTTTTGAGCGATTATCGTTGTGTCTAAATAGACCTACGGATTTTGGTGTGGAATGCCGTAGCTGAGGATTTGCCGTTGTCCTGTGGTGTAATTCCATACCGTATGAAAGGTCCCTAAGATGACTGCTTCTTCCAAGTGGTCTATCACTACACCAGACTCTGCATAGTATTCTTTATTTACCCATTTCACTGCTAACTTAAACATATTCCACAGCATTGTGCAGAGAACGTCTGTTCTAAGGTTATGTAACTTTAACATGTCCTGTCATACTGTGCAGAGAACTTAATTCAGGCAATTAAGAGGAGTTTATAATCTAATATTCCTACCACAGGCATTCATAAATTTATGCACAGCTTTCAAAGGAGCCAATTAGTCTATCAATACATCTTTTAAGAGCCCATTCACATTTAAGTACTAGGAATGAGAAGCACTGAAAAAGCTGCAGCAAAAACTACAGGGCTAATTTACACAGGCGTATGCAAGGTGTGCCTGAGATTCCCAAGTGCAAGTCATATCGGACAACACACGAACACAAGTCCCTGTGCTCCAAATTCCAGTGACTACACCAGATGTCCCTTTTTGCTATTCACCATAGATATGCAGCAGAACATCAATTGCCAGGTTGAGGGCTTTTTCACACAAGCGTGTTTGCGTACGTTTTGCCTCTGCAACATCTGCGCATGCTTAACACAGAGAATGAAAACATTGATTTCAATGGGTTCGTTGTCTTAAGCACGTTTTCTCCAGAACTAAAGATTTGTTAAATGCCTATCTAAATTAGGCTTCTTTTCCACGAGGGTATATCAGCCGGCCGTGAAAATGGCCGGCTTATATACGCTGTGATCTGATGCATTGGATTCCAATGCATCAGATCACATGGCCATATTCCTGAGACGTAAAAGTGCCTGGCCAGCCCAATATAGCGCCGGGCGTTTTTACGTCGGGCCCAAAAGATAGTCCTGGAACAATTTTTTGGGCTGGAATATGTCGGCCACTGCATGGGCTCCTATGAGAGCCCATGGCAACTGACGGATATGGGAGGGAGTTTAGCAGCGTGGCTGCTAAACTCCCTTCCTTTTGCTGTCTTCTTCCCCCGGTGAGGCTCACCATTCTTCTCATCCCTGCTGGCTCTCTGCAATGGAAGGGGGTGGGATGGAAGCAGAGCTAAACGCTGGCCCGTCCCACCTCCTCCCATTGCTGGTTGTGGACAAGGGGCAGGATGTGGGTGGAGCTAAGCTCAGCCTTCTCCCCACCCCTTGTTCATAGCCATCAATAGGAGGAGGCGGGACGGGCCAGCGCTTAGCTCTGCCCCCATCCCACCCCTCCCATTGCAGAGAAGAATGGTGAGCCTGCGATGGGGAGGGAGGGAAAAGGGACGACGGCATGGTAGTCTTGGTGCATATGCACCGGGACCCATGCCGTCTGAACGGGCACACAAACGTTTGATTTGTGCGCCTGTTCACCAATTTTATTTCTCCCAACATAGCGTATATCAGCGGGCCGTGAAAACGGCCAGCCAATATATGCTCGTGGGAAAGAAGCCTTAATCTGAGTTCACCAAAGCAGCTTTGAGAAAGGCAAATCAGGGATTGAAAATGATCTACTAAAGTTCAGTAGAGGGGAAAAACTTTTGCCAGTGTGGACTATCTCTGGCTCAAGAAGTTTCTGACAAACATAGAGGTGCAATCTATGTACTCTCGTAGGATATAGACTGATTCAGAAGTTCAGGAAAACTGGTTGTGTCCACGACAAACCAAGAACTGGTCATGTGAGCAGTGTTTCTGATCCCTAGGTGTCGACAGCTGTCCTAGCTGATTTCAGGAGGAGTCCAAAGAAAAGCCCCCGGAGGTTGGCCTTGGAGCATGCTGTGAGCCAAGTTCTCCAGTTCTCAGTTATTCCTGGACCAGTTTCTCTGAACTTCTGGATTTCCCTGAATGAAAACCTCTTCCACCTCACATGAATTCTTACCAACTATCAAGATGAGCTCAATTCTTTCCAGGAATGTTGACAGCATCTTCTGGTACCTGAAAAGAAATGAGATTAGTGTTTTCTATACCACATAATTCAAAATAATAAATGTGTTAATACTCAACATGACATCATCCATAGCTTAAAAATGGCTGCAGGTATTGAAACAAAATACTGCATCTAATGACTGGATCTATAAATTTCTGATAAAATTGTGCCCTTGAACCCTGTATCCCATGACCCACTTTCCATTGAAGTTTATTGGGTTGAATCCAAGATGGCTGCCACCAAGATGGCCAACAGACACTACCATAGTGCCAAAATTTTTTCCCCATCCATCTAAGGGCTCGTTCAAACAGACTTATGAGTCTTTGTGCACTCCCAATACAACATATTTGTGCTAGGAATAAGCCATGCCCCAATTTAAATGGCTATTTAGCTTAATGAGCTCCAGATGTGTTCTTTTTCTTGTGAAATTGTGCAGTGTATTGTGCATCCCTTGTGCATTGCTGGCGCATTTCCGCACCGTCATAGAGTTCTATGTGGACTTTTGGTTGACACAAGTAGAGCATGCTGCGGAGAAGCTGTTGTGGCCAGCCACGATGAAATTGACATGCCGTATGGAATTCAAAGCCGCGGCAGGTCAATTTTCTACCTTCCTGCTGTGGAAATCTCACGGTAGTCCCATGCGGTCCCATTGCAGTCATTCCGTGAGATTTACATCCTGTGTGACCGCAGCCTAATGAGATCCAGATGTGCTGCGTATTGCGCGCACATCTCATAGACTTTTTTGGTGTGCAAATGCACAGGAAAATAGAGCATGTTCTATATTTTGTGCACGTGCAAAATCAGGGAATGTCTATGGATCCATTGACATCAATAGGTTCTACTGTCTGCATATTGCATGCGTAAGTTTTACACGTGTAAATACACCAGTGTGAAGGAGTCCTTAGTAAAGAATTCACAAACTTTCCAGACACTGATAAGATCACACAAGTTGTTAAATCCTTACATTTTATTGGACTTGGCTGGTATGTTATCAGGTGACACCATTTACTACCCCTACAGAACAGGAGCATGGCTTTTATCATTGACTATAAGGCAGCAATTAGAGTGCTCCATTATGATGTCTTATGTCTAAACATCTAAGTGATGGTGACATTGCATTGCATTTGTTTATTTACAAAGTGTGAAAGGGAAATTTTCAGCAGATGTTATAGATGCTACATTTCTTCAGGGTAATAAATTGATGTCCGGGGAGGGAGATGAAGGTGAACATTAAGTTTTGATGTTCTCTTCCAAAGTAAGGATACTTTCTCACAGGACTGAATTGCTGTGTGCAGTGGCGTAACTATAGAGGATGCAGGGGATGCGGTTGCACCCGGGTCCAGGAGCCTTAGGGGGCCCATAAGGCCTCTCTTCTCCATATAGGGAGCCCAGTAGTATGAATAAAGCATTATAGTTGGGGGCCCTGTTACAAATTTTGCATTGGGGCCCAGAAGCTTCAAGTTACGCCTCGGGCTGTGTGCATTCTGCAATGGAATACCTGCAGCAATTCCACAGGAAATCTGCAGTGGCCAAATCTGCATCTAATCCACATTTTTAAATGTGGATCTGCTGCAAGATTTAACGCTTGTATTTAAAAAATAGACATTCTGTGGATTTAGAATCTGCAGCACTTTTTAAAAACGATGTGGATTCATAGTGGAGAATTTCCGCACCTTGTGAATGAGATCTCTGATATCTTCTTCACATGGCTGGTACTGTAAATGCTCTGGAATTTCTGTACTGACTCCGCTAGTGGAAATCCCACAACATTTATTGTCTGTGTGAAGGAGCCCTTATTCTTTAATATTTAGCAATCAATGTCTTAAAGGAGATGTCTTGTCAAAAAATGATCTATTGTATCAATCCAGATTTTATGTTAAACAATTGTTATGGGAATTTTGTTTTAAACTTTTTTTTCATGTCACTATCTATATTTTAAAAGGAAATCCTACAGTTTTCACTCTGATCACTAAAGCTTAATAATAGGCCAATGCTTCCTGTTCTGTTTTAGTAGCCATCTCATTATCATTACAGGCAGGATTACAATGAAAGGTAACACCTATACAGTATATAGATAACACAAGCTTCACCATTCACAATAAGTCAGTGTCACAGCTCTCCTCCTCCCCCTCCCTGCACAATGATCTGTGCACAGGTGACAGAGCATACCTACAATATTCTTCCATAGTAGTCAACGGGTCAGCTCCAGTCAATTGTGTCTATGGCCCATGAGACTGTTGTAAGGCATAGATCTAAAAACTACTAACTGCAGCTCAGTCACTATGGCTACCCTTATAGTCATATGTAGCCAATAAAATAAAAAAAATCTACAATTAGGGAATAAAAACAAATTAGAATAATTGAATATGTTTCACTCAATGGTTTTAATGAGTAAAAAAACATAGGTGACACGTGCCCTTTAAATGGTAACATAATTTGGATGGATCGCCACCCAATTTTTGGAATTTTATAAATGTGGAAATAACTGTTTTGGATTTTTAGAGTTTGCTTTTTTAATATTTTCTTGTGGTACAAATATAAAGAAATAGCAGAAAATTAAAAAAATATATTTACATTTAAAATATGATTCTACAAAATGTTTTTGGTTCGAACATTAGCAAAAACTTTGCTATTTTAATGAAATTGTGTCTTTAGTGAAAAAAACAACAAATCTTATAAAACTTCATACTGTTGAGTGAACCAAACCAATAGAACACTGTTTTGGGTCTAACTTTGCTAAAATAGTGTTCTACTGATTTAGTTTTCTCAACTCTTGTCCATAACACTGCTGTATAACACTGTTTAAGAGCCATAAAAGCCCTGTTATACACTAGGGGGGGGGGGGGGGGGAGGGTTAGAGGTTTTCGTGAACTTCTGATTTGGTTTGAACTAATTCGGACCAAACTAAACTTGTTGAAAAAGTCTGGCGAACCAACTGAATTGAACTTTTCAAAAGTTCGCTCATCACTACTTCATATACCATACTAGTACCAGTGTTTCTGGTGGCACAATGTGCCATTTACTAATATAATATAGTGAAAGGGATTGGAGTTGGTCCCAGATTCTGAACCAGCAGAGCCGGACAGCAGCCGTGTGCTTATAGGACCTATGATGATGTCACGATCATGTGATACCGTTTGTTTCAAAGTATGGATCTCACAGTGGTAAAATAGCAGGGATTAAAAGACACTGGCCAATATTGGTTAGAGGTTGTGAAAATGTCCCAGAATTTTCATTGAGACCAATCATGGCTTATAAGAGGAGTCTAAATATCAGGGACAGTTAGTGAAACCCTTGTTTGATAGAGGTAGGTCACAGAGCCAGACAACACTTGCCCCACTTGGAAATGGTAACTATGCTTGCCTTAACTGCTCATGTTGTGGACATTTTGTAAGAGGAGATAGTTTTAGACACCCTTCGGGAGGACAAAAATACATGACTAGGGAAAGTTAGACCTGTACCTGATACTATGTTGTCTATCTAATTACTTGCCCAATAGGATTGGGGTGTGTTGGAGAGACAACCATGAAGGTAAGTTCTCATATGGTAAAACACAAAAACACCAAACGCACTAAAAATATGGAACTTCCTTTGTCTAAATTTTGTGGAGATGAGACACTCCATTAGCCAACTTAGATTTAGGGTCATTGACCATGTTCCATGGTTGCCCAGAGGGGGTGATCGATTGGCAATGTTAAATAAAAAAGAGTTACAATGGATATTTACATTGAATACTCTGCCCCCAAAGGGTCTGAATATTGACTACGATTTTATGCCATACATCTAGCCAGCTTCCTTGATGCATCCTCTCTATTTAGTGTAAGTACTGACAGTTGGATTGGTAGATATTGTGCCAATTCTGCTTTTTAATGTGTTGTTTTATTGTTGTTTTTAGGTCAGTTGGTTTCCAGTGATCCAGTAGTGCCTCCTCTACTTTGGTTGAGAATGAATGATGAATGATGCTATGTGATATAGCACTATCAGAATTTTCCAAAAACCAGCGCATGCGCAGACCATTCCAGAAGACGCCAATATGAGCCTGATAGATGAGGAGTCACCTGGATCCTGGCTCTACCAAACTGCGTTATGGAATGTCATTTATGTGGTTAATGGTAGGGGATTAAGTATTTAATATCTATATCTGATGTCTATTTGATTAAGGGGTGGAAACTTGATTGTTATAGGTGGGGTTGAATTCTCTGTGGGCTATTTATTGTCAGTATATGATGTCACTTGATAAAGACCTTAACAGGTCGAAACGTCGCTTGACTTTTTAAACATGGAAGATTAAAGAATGTAAATTTTTATCTTCACCGTACTTATGCTGCCACTCTTTTTGTGATTGACATGGACCATCATGTGATCAGTCACTGAGACTCTGAGCTCCGCCTCTGATCACATGACAGTGACATCCTCACAGGTCCTGTAAGCACACGGCTGCTGTCAGGCTCTGCATGTTTTAGGACCTGTGATGATGGCAGGGGGCAGTGCTCAGAGCCCCGGTGACTCATCAGATGACGGTGACATCATCACATATAACTCACACAGTCACACACTTAGTCACTCACAGACAGGTGGTCCTTAGTATTTTGATATAGACTGTGAGTCTCTATCATTGGTCTTCTACAAGTGGAGAGATATTGATTGCAGACCCCTACTGTGGATTAAAGGCACAGTATAATAAAAGATTATATCTTTTAAGACACACATCTACTTACTGAAATGCAGTTTTGTATATCCTCTGAAATATGGGCAGTGTATCCCATCAGGATAAGGTCCACTCCTTAACATCCCTGCCGACAAATGATAAATGTTTACATTTTAATAATTTAATTTAAAATAAAAAATAACACGTAATGATGATACGCATGCGGCTTCCATACGCATAATTAGTTTTTAAAGAAAATTCTAATAATATGAGGATGTAATGGTGCATAGGATTAGCCCTCCCAATACAGTCATCATGAGGAAATGGAACCTGAGCCTATGACATTTTGAGGCACTTCTGGTTCACTGGTGGGCTACGCTACAACTATGTTTGTACTCTTCTGTATTGCATTGCTGTGTAATGGTATGGAAATATGAGGACATGACAAAATCACTGGATGATACATTTCTATCCATTCATTTACACAGTGACATTCTAGTCTTAACATGGTATTTTATCAATCCACAGTGGTGGTCTATGTAGATTGGAGTACTGTCTGATATTACTGCATATAAATATACAAATCACTTGTAAGGTAACGATTCAAGGTTGGACTAAAGGAGTTTTGCTACTTTTTATTATTGATGATTTATGCTCAGAATAGGTCAGCAATAGCAGATTGGCACGGATCCGCCATTTGGGATCACCGCCGAACAGCTGATCCTCCAGCCCAATGTCAGTGCAGTGGGACCTGATGTCAGCATTGGTGGTAAGGGCAAGAAGTGTAATAAGTGTCTTCACTCCTATAGAAATCAATGAGAGTAAAGTCGTCTTTTACACCAGCCCTGACTACTGATGTAGACTTGCTCTGGGCTGGAAGTGTAATAGATGGCTTTACTCTCATTGATTTCAATGGGAGTGAAGTTGTCTATTACACTTCCTACGCTGACCACTGATGCAGACATTTGTTCCAGCTGCACT
This sequence comes from Eleutherodactylus coqui, assembly GCF_035609145.1. NCBI lineage: Eukaryota > Metazoa > Chordata > Amphibia > Anura > Eleutherodactylidae > Eleutherodactylus > Eleutherodactylus coqui. The sequence goes on along the minus strand of NC_089841.1, from coordinate 107,136,587 downwards.
GGCAGTGGCCTGGAGGATGAGTTGATCGGCAGGGATCCCAAGTGGTGGGTCCCTAATGATCTGTTATTGATGACCTATTCTGAGGATAGGTCATCAATAATAAAAACTGGAAATATCCCCTTAAATTGACTTTAAATCAGTTACTCTTAGGACAATGTTCTGAAATAGCTTACTTGATGTTTATAGACACAGGTTTGTTCTGTGAAAAACCATATTTACAGTGCGCACAGATAGTTAGTGATATAAGGCATTATGGGAGCAAGTGATACTGATGTACTTAGATGATGCATTATGGTGTAGTTGCAGTTTTGACACATCATATGCATATAAGCACAAGTATTAATGCATGATTGCATTAATAATAAATGAAAACATATGCCAGAAAAATGTTAAAAAAGGAATGAAATGTAACGTGTGCATTTTCTGGGCTCCATCTGTTTAGCTTAAAGACACCCTTGAGCATGAGATCAATGTGTTTAAATTGGTTTAAAAGGTGCATATATTTATAAAATCTTAGTATGTTTTAAGTTTACAAGTTATTAATGCCTTTTAGCTCAGATGTACATAGACTAATAAAAGCAAGCAGTAATTTAAGAAGGTTGTCCGCCTATAGAAGCAGCAGTTTTAATGAGCCAGATTACACCTTGCCACTTTATTAGCACTTGATAAATGGTGTGGTAAAATCAGGACCCCTACAATACTTTTTACTGGAGAAACCCTCTTTTTATGTTGATTTATTGCTCTTTTAAACCATGCACACTCAACTTATTCAGGCATGGGGTCCAGAAATATACATTTAATGCCAAAAATAATTGTTTGCATGTGGAAGAAGGTCCATCTACACTTCATTAACTTGTTTTGGAAGTAATAACATATTTCATATTAATGAAGAGGAGTCAATAAAAGTAAATTAAGACAATGGCAAAATGTGGGTTCCAGTGTAAAGGGCGTTTAATAAGTAATATCATCCTCTTATTTGTGGAAAGGTTGCCTGCTATTTTTTTATATAACCTAATTGCATTGAATTGTTTCCTCAAGTGGCATATCTATCATTTCATGTTCTCTGTGACACATGGGTCAAATGTTCTCCTGCAAGGTTTCTATTAATTGGAATATAAGCCATGCAATATAAACTTTGGATATCATATTATTGCCTCAGTAACTGTACTGCCAAACCTGCCAAAAGATCAAACACACCAGAATTGGTTACCTTAAATTGTCCCCAATGGGAACTCTGGTGCTCCCATGTCATTGATTGAACACGATCAACTCACATGGATGGATACCAACATAATTATTTGTCTCTTATATCACTAAGTTAATGGAATTATAAAGGTACTTTTACATGGGACAGAATTATGCTGCAGGATGCAGTGAAATCCACAGCACGCGGAATTCCACACCAAAATCTGCAAGTCTAACTGCCGGCTTTGATGCAGAATTGCAGGTAGGCTTTAAGCTATTTTCAATTCAGCATCAAAATCTGCAAGCTTTTGGTGAGAATTTTACCGCGGCTTGCAGTGCGGCCTATTCTGTCCTATGTTAAAAGGTCCTTTAGCTAGCATGTTTCCTGGTGTCTTAACATTGGAACCATAAATACAATAATTACAGGTTTATGGAAAATTAGAAAGACCTTCCATCCACTGCATAGTGGCTAGTGCCAAAGTGGCTATATCAGCAACATTTGACCTAAACTTTTTACGATATAGTAATAGTATATTAAGAAATATTATAATACATACTACAAAATACACATTACATTCACATACAAGAAAAACATCCATATAAGCTAAGAAACCTTTTTTTCCACATGGCCTTAGTACTAAAAAAGTGGACATAAAGATGTACATTTAAAAAACAGGAGAGCTAAAAGATATCTTAACCATTTAGCTTATATTGTATTGTGGAACGATAGTAATAAATATCCTTCTGTTATAGTATCTGCACCCATTGAACCCTTTTGACATGTCCACACAATGCTCCAACAAATACATTTCCACATACATAGAAACAATCAAATTCTGGACATTTTAAACCATGTCCTTAATTTCTCTGGACTGGACCCCGAACACCATAACCCTACCCAGAAATCTTCATAAAGAACCTATTAAAGCATGGACTCCACAGGACCTCTCAAGGTGTCCTGTGGTACCTGACACCAAGACATTAGCAGCAGATCCTTGAGGTCCTGTAAGCTACAAGGAGGACGCCATGGATTGGACTTGTTTCAGCACATCCCACAGATGCTTGTTCAAATTGAGATTTGTTGAATTCTAAAGCCAAATCTGCACCTTGAAGTCTTTGTCTTATCCTCAAACTATTCCGGAATAATTTTTGCAGTGTGGCAGGGCACATTATTCGCTGAAGCAGGCTTCTGCAATTTAGGAATACCATTGCTAGGTAGGGACGTACTTGGTCTTCAACAATGATTAGATAAGTTGTATTTGTAAAGGCCCATTTACACGGCCCGATGATCGCTCAAAGATTGCTCAAACGACAGTTTGAGTGACAGCTTTGAGCGATCATTTTGCATAAAGTATTAAGTAGCTATTTAGCTACTTAAGAGCAATTAAGTGTGCAAATGAACCCTTAGATGAAAGCAGTTATTAGCCTGAGGCTATTATCTGCGCTCAGATCCTTTGTTCTTCATGGGGAAACAATGCTATCAGCACTCCCCATGGAGAACTGCTGATAAGGCTGACTGACGATTTTTAGTTTGGACTAAATTTAACGATCAGCTAGCAGTACACGAAAAATACACGATGGGCGCACATTTAGACGCAACGATTATTGCTAAAACGATCGCTTTTTAGCGATTTTTGAGCAATCATCGCTTTATGTAAATGGGCCTTTACAGTAACATCCACATGAATGCCAGGAGCCAAGGTTTCCCAGCATAGCAGCACACCGCTTCCACCAGCTTGCCTTCTTTTCATAGTTCATCCTGGTGTACATGCACATGAACATGATGTAAAAGTGATCCAGCAGACCAGGCTGCCTTCTTTCATTGTTCCATAGTTCAATTATGATAACCATGCGCCCATTGTAGGCACCTTTGGTGTGCACATAGGGCAGTTTTCGTGCTCTGACTGGTCTACAACTATGCAATGCCATACTCAGCATATTGCAATGCATTGTGTATACTAACATTTTTCCATTATAGTCAGCATTATTTTTTTTCAGCAATTTGTGTTATAGTAGTTTTTTTCTGTGGGATCAGACCAGCATTGGCTTTAATTTTATGCATTTTCAAAATACCGTATTTTTCAGAGTATTAGATGCACAAAAACTTACTAAAAGTGGCTGCATCTTACACAGCAAAGATCACAATCTTGCAGGTCCCTCCAAGCAATAAGAGGTAGAGCACAGTAATAGAAGTCTCAAGGACCTTCCTTATGTCACAATCATGTGACCAGATGCGTGTAAAGAGCGTTGCAGAATATGCCCTCCTGCACTAAAATCTGAACTGCTTACATGCAAATTTTGGTGTGAAATTGAAAATAGCAGATTCTGAAATTCTACATTAAATCCATGACAATATGCAAACACCTGAAAATCCCTTTGATTCTACACTTTGTAAGTTTCTTATTTTAAACAGTTCCCTTCATAGAAAGCACACAAGTCCCTCAGAAGTCTAATGAAATCAGTATACATACTTGATCACATAATTTCTTTGACTTTTTGACCTTAAGGACAGCAGCGACTTTTCATTAATCAATTATGAATGAGTGCTCTCAGTTTAACATGCGTACCAATATATGAGCAATTTATAGCAGATTTGTGTTTAATTGTAGCTTTAGCATGTGTAGTGTACTATCCCATTGAGCAGACAATGGCAGTGTTTACTGCCAAGAAATTCAGCTCATAATTAAGCAATACATAACTTTGATTCCTTACTCTGCTGGAGGCTGAATTTTGGCTTCTTTCTTCGATTCTCGGGGTCACTAGTTTAAGCTCCCACACTGGCTGCACAGTGCAGCTTAATTAAAGCTGGGAAGTTTCATTACACACATAGATGTTCTAGCATTTTATAACTATAATCACCATATAGCAATTTGCAGTACGAAAACCTACATCAGCTGTGGTTTGTAATGAAACACTGTTTACACACCAACACATCCTAACATAGTCTGGTGACACTAATATTAATCACAACAATACGAATATTCATAAGAAGCCAATTAACCCAAACATGTAGATTACAAGTGTTCTGAGACAGTAAATGGGAGTAGTTTACTTTTCTTCTGTACATAATATTCACACGCATGTTTTTATTTTTATTTAAAGGGGCTTTCAGAGTTTTTACACGTGGCAGATTTGTTGCTATTTCAGTGAATGAAAATCAGTTACATTCATCTGAATGAGGTGTTAAGGCATCAAACCATTTTCAGATGAGTATGTATCAGTCTAAGGCCTCTTTCACACGACCGTATGCGTTTCTGAGTTCGGCCATAAGTGCTGAAAAATTGCATGAATGTAGAATAGCCGCGATCAAGTCCCGATCTAAATTAGAGTTTTCCTTGTCCATTCACACGGGCGGCTGCGATGTATCACCTAAAAAATATGCTGCTGCGCAGAAATTCCTCGGTCGGCGGAAATCATTGGAATGACTACTAATGTTTAAATAGAGCCAGCTGTCGTCTATTCTCAGTGTTCGATGCAGCTCCCACTCCCTGGCCTTTTTTCCAGCTTCCATAGGAGTCTATGGGAGCTTCTAGCATATCTCATCAAAAGATAGGACAAGACCTATCTTTTCACGCGCCGAATAAAATCAGTGTCCGTTTTTTGGATATAAATGCAGATCAAATACTAATGAAGTATGCATCACATATTGATGTAGTTTCATACAGATACGCTCATTTGAAAGCTGCTAATTTCACATAGGCAAGTGCGGTACCGGAGCCCTGAATCATGGACCGATATTGCGCTCACCAACATGCGATTTTGCCGCCAATGCAAGGGGTTTTTGTATCAAAAACATCTCACATCACTTTTTGGAAGAAGCAATCCTATTTTTAATGGGAGACCTTGCATCACGTTCACTCAGCATGCGTGCGATGCTGCCACCGGCCCCATATACTCAATGGGTGGTGCGATGCGAGCGCATGCACAAAGATAGAACATGCCGTGATTTGTTTCCCGCATCGCAGTCTGATGCGGGAAAATCTCGCTCATGTGTATGATCCCATTCAAAAGAATGGGGTTCATATCCGTGCGAGATTTGTGCTTCTTGCGTGAGAATTTTGGCCTTGTGAAACCGGCCTTTGGGTAGTTCGCATGCAGGTTTTTGTCGCAATTTTTAAAGCAATTTTTTGGGCCAAAACATATTGGAAATATAAGGGTGCTTTTATAGATGGAATTATTCCTAAGAGCATTGCGATATTTGTGTTCTTGCAGAATATTTAGCACCAAAATAAACACTGCTAATTAGCGGAACAAATACTTCTACTTTCACTTTTTAGTACGCTATGTAGCCTGGAAAAGAGGAGGCAAAAGTGATTAAAAAACACTTCTATCTTCTCCTCCAGGTCCGTGGCTGTGTCTGACAGCCAAAGACCTGAGCTGCTTGATTGCAAGAGCAGAGGTTTTAATCACATGCTGTATTTTTGCTGTTGGCCGAGATTAAAGGATTAAAGCCCAGGACCAAGCACCGCAAAACTTATGGTGCTTGGTCCTTAAGAGGTTAAAAACTGAAAATACCAGTTAATGCAAATACTGATGCAATATTGATAAAATATTGATGAAAAACTGATGCATCCTGTTTCTCCATGTTATCGGTACTGAAGATCTGGACGTTTTACAGTGCATTCTTGCAAAACAGGACTTGAAGCGTCTTCACAGTACATTTGTGACTTCAGGAACCAATATAGGTTGTTTTATACTGAGCTTCTCCTTGTGAATAAAATAATGACAAAACAATACCAGGATGCTAGATTTGTGCAGGGCGCAGGTACAGTGATCCTCACAGAGGCCACCAACATGTCAAACCTTGACACAGTTAATGTTCAAAATGAACCAACAAGTACACGAATTAAAGGGGTATTCCGGTTATGCAAATCTGCTGTCAAATGAATCCTAATTAGAGATGATCAAGCATACTCGTTAAGGCGATTTACTCGAGAGAGCATCGCCTTTTTCGAGTAACTGCTGGCTCATCCCTAAAGATTCGGGGGGGCCGTGAGGGTGAGCGGGGGGTTGTGGAGGGGACCGGGATATCTCTCCCCTGCTCCCCCGTGCCGCCCTGCCCCCCCGAATTTTCAGGACCGAGCCAGCAGTTACTGGAAAAAGGCGATGCTCTCCCGAGTAAATCGCCTTACTGAGTATGCTCGCTCATCTCTAATCCTAATCATAAATTATTAAAGTTTCCAATGCGGTTCTGCTCTGGATTTTTTGTTTGTAGGTCTACATACAATCATCTTCTCCTGGAACTTCAGAAGTGTTTATTTAAAGGTTGCCCTGAATACGACTTGCATGCACTCCAGCGCTACAGGTAGGGATCGCTCAGTAAGAACGAATGGGGACAGCTTTTTTTTTCTATTCAGCTCTCAGGATGAGACTGCTTACCAATAGCAGGGCAGCGCTTAGTGGGGACACACAGAGGAAGGATGTACAGAGCAGAAAACTATGGTAAATGTCATTTGAAGCTGCAAGTCAGCAGGGATGTGGTGGCCATCTTGGAAAATAGCGATGTAGGAAAATATCAGAAATGGAGCAGAAGATAAGAAGGCAAGGGTTGTGTAATTTATACTCACAAACAGCTGTGCTTAAATGTGGAGAAAACACCTTTCATAGCTGAAATTTTTAAAAATTCGCCCCACAACTGGAATATCTCTTTAAGACTCCAAGACATGAGAAACATGAATATAGTAGTGGGAACACTCTCCCTAACCAACTTTGGCTTGGTGTGCCTTCCCGCCCTCGCTAAAAGCAGATTGATCATCCCAATAGGGACGGCCCCGCGTCTCGAACCTAGCCTGCCTTTAGGTGTAGGATAGGGAAAGATATATTGTACATGCAAATGCAATCTATATATGTAACAAAGCTATGCAAAGGTGAATAAACCTTACAAAAAAGTATCACCACTGGTACTTAGCTACAGAGGACCGCTGCCACACCAGACACCTTAGGCAGGATAATAACCAGCACCCATGTAGAGGCGGGCCTAGAATAAATACACTTCCATTATGGCCAATGGGCTGGCTAGTGGAAACACCAATCAGTCTATACACCACAGCAGATATTGTAGCAGGGAGGAGAGAAATGGGATATTAAACACTGAGGGATTCCCAGCAGATAACACTTAAGGGAACTTCCCAATCAGTCCATACACCCCAGCAGATATTATAGCAGGGAGGAGAAGTAGGGAATATTAAACACTGAGGGATTCCCAGCTGACAACACTTAAGGAAACTTTTGCAGTGACAGGAAACACCGCGGGATTCCTTATAGATGACTCCTCAGAGAACTTCTGCAGTGACAGGAAAGGGACACTCATCAGCGTTGATTGCCAATTGACAGGGAACATCCACCGAAGGTGAGATCACATGGGTCAGAGCTGACGTTGTGATGTCACCCCGGCTCCACCTCCTGATTACGGTCGGCCCGCCACAATAAAGGAGAGATAATAATTGCATAAGACTATTGCCAGGTGCAGAAATACCTTTTTGTACTCCTAGTTGACAGTGAAATATTTTATAAAGAGTTTTACTTGGCATGTTTTAATTTACTATGTAATAAACACGTTGCAGGTATTGAAAGCTGCAGACTGTGTAACTGATATTAATGCTGTATGTACTATGGATGAATTTAATGAGAACACAGGAGAATTAACTGTTTATTTGCTTTATGCTCAGATATATTTACATCTTGAATGCACGTCAGTAAGAAAACAGTGTACACATTAATATTTTATGGTAAATCTATAAACTGTACAAGATGCATCAAGGAGGAGGCAATGACCAAAACATAACATCAAATTAAGAATTTAAGCCATGAAATGTGATCCACTTAAGCCAGGAATACCTATGCGGTGAGTAAAATTAGCATTTGACATTCATTCATATGAAAGACTCAGCTAAATAACAAGCATTAAACGACTTGTATTTTTCTTCTACTTTACTAACATATCTATAATAACTTGCAGTTTAATGAGTCGCCAGAATTGGAAAATGAAACTTTAGCCTTAAAAATGAATGGGAGCTTCCAGTTTTATGTAAATAAATCTTATTCATTATAAAAACCACAGAATTCCACAACATTTTAATATCACTTATCTCATTTCATCTTTATTTTCAAAATCCATTCTTGTTGTCAGTAGATGCTAATGGTAGATTGAAACTTGCCTTAAAATCTGCCAAAATCCTTATATCTTACATGCAGAATAGGATGTGGATTTGGGTAGGGATTTGCCATGAAAACGGTGCTGAAATGCCTCATATGGTAAAGAGTGGAATCTGCATGCAGTTTTCCCATTAGGCTCAATTGCCATTTAAATCGGGGCGTGTTCGTCTGACACGTGCAAATGAGCATGCCCTGCTAGAGCAAAAAGAAAATTAAAAGGGCTCTTTCACCAGGGCACATGTGTTTTTACACATGCCTTAGTGCAACGGATTTGCACTTTGAGGGTGCATTCAGATGAGCGTGGTTTACACACTGCTACAGCAATGTGTAAACCACGCTTCTATAGCAACCAATAGATTGCTATAGAAGCCCTCACACTTTTTTCTGCGTGTATTAGTGTATTTTACTATACTTTTGTGCTTGAACGGCATGTTCATTTGTTCTCAACAGGGGGGCAAGCCCAGATTTAAATTGATATTTAGCCTAATGAGTTTTAGATGTGTTCTTTTCCTGTGGAATTGTGCAGTGTTTCACACATCCCCTTGCATATTGCGCTTGCATTTTCGCATGCCATAGACTTCTATGGGGATCTTTGGTGCGCAAATGGACAGAAAGATAGAGCATAATCTATTCTTTTGCACATGCACAAAATATGGAGATGTGTACAAACCCATTGACATCAGTGGGTTGTACTCTGTGTATTGCACGCGTAAATTTTCTGTGTGCAAAAAAACCGCGCAAATACGCCCGTGTGAAGGAGCCCTTACCTTACAGCTGGTGCAAAGTTCGCAACACAGGCCCACAATCTAAACTCACACAAGGAGAGCATTATAACCTCCATGCACATGTTGCTCTTGGTCAGATTTTAACCCAGGACCACTGGGCCACTTTGATGCCTTTAATTTTTTTTACTGATGTCTTGGTAATAACCTTTTTGCATATAGATTAGCAGCTGGTAAAGTTAAGCGCTGCGGAATAAGTTGGCGCTATACAAATAAAGATTATTATTATTATTATTATCATCAGTGGGACATGGAAATAATGGTGTCATGTACCCTTAATAACATCACTTAGTATAAAAACATTCTCAATTTATTTATTGTTATTGAGGGAGTGATATAAAAATATCAACTGTATATATAAAAACATGTTACTTTGTAACAGTGAATATCAGTACTGTATAGGGGGTTAATATCAGTATAGGAGACCACCTGAAACAGCAATTTGTGTCACACATCTCTGACACATTTTTGTACTTTAAAATGTTGAAAAAATGTTTTATGCATATAGCACAAGCCCTGAGAATATGCATGAGCCCCCTTGTACTGGGTAATATATTAATATATCTGGAGTCAAATCCTTCTTCCATATACAATACTTTTTTGCTTTCCTAAGTTTAGTAAACATATTCTACTGTAGACAATAATTCTTCACCATTGAGTACGCGGGAAAAGCATAATACGATAAGCAAAAAAGTGCATTGACAACATTTATAATTTAAGACGCACACATGTAGATTTACTCCATTCATTGCACCAACCCCACTGTGGATTAAACAATCAAAGGGAACGCAGTACGTTGTAAGAATTGGTTTATCTTATTTGGGAACGTATAGCATTGAACATTACTATGGATGAAGTGATTATTTTTCAGGCATAATGCATATCATTTGCAAAGTAGGGAAACGTAAATATAATTTTAAGTGGCTACAAAATAAGTGCATGTGAAGAGTGGAAAAGATTCTGCAAATAAAATAAGAATAGAAATCTTAGATCAGTTGGGAATTTTGAGACGCTGTGAAAAAAGTACTTTGTATATTGTGGCAGACCCAGCGCACACAGTTGTCACTTACGAGCAGAAAGTTAAAAGACAAAGCTCTATCTTGCATCCAGTTTAATTTGCTAAGGCACATTCTATCTCCTGCGTTCTCAAAGTGGGAACACGTCTTCTATCACAACCTGCAAACTAGCTCGCTGAAAGATTGACAGCAAGGTGAAGGGAATGCACACCTAACACTTTGTTCAGACAGGCAAAGTTTTAATCACAGCCCTGGTGATGAGAGGGCTGGGAAGGTTCACCTTACACATACTAACCTAAACAAACAAAACCCGATGCCTTCCCCACAACAGTGCCATCCAAATCACATCCTCCAGGAACATTTTTTTTGTATTCTGCTTGCTGCATTATTTAAAAGAATGTAACGAGCATACAAAGCCTTGCATCATTTTACATCACTGAGTCTTTGAAAACCATCTTTCACAGTTGCTTATCTATGGTCTGATACAAATAATGGTCCATTAACTCTCGAAGGCTTTTGTGTATTCATTGTTATTTTCCATTACTACTTAAAGAAGTCCCTCAAAAATGTCTGTTTAATATGGTATGTATCTCAAATTCTACAAAATATATATTATCATTTATACTGTGATACTTGCAATGAACATGGGTGGACCAAGAGAGAACCCCTCTAGTGGACAAGATAACACAAACTTCATGTAGATGTTACTATTTATGGTCCCAAGTGGGATATAGAAGATGTACGCCAACATGGGATTCTCTTGCTAATTTATCAAAATCAAAGTTAGAGTCTTAAAACTCTTTTCTTTTACTAAAGTGAGAACTTTGTGGGTCAACAACTTCCAGTAACACAGTTCCTTATATGGATTCAAGTAGGCAGTAGGAAGAATTATTTTCTTTTTATGGTGAGGACAGCACCCATTTTCTCCAGATCCATCCTTCAGTTGTAGAGGCTTGAACAATTATGGCAAGTTCACCCCTAATAGTGTACAATAAGTGGTATGTCTATAATATAGCAGTCAGATTTTGTCATCATTTCTACCAGGATGGAGTGTGGAATAAATGAAATGAGTTATCTTATGGTTATCAACCCTAACTGCTTGGGCATGGTGTAAACTCTTTAAATAAATGAGTCCTCCACTTAAGGAATGATCAGAAATTATCACCAAACTTGAATACTGAATATTAATCTAACAGGTTTATTCCCATTGTAGACATTTCTACATGATGTGTCATAAATGTCTGATAAATGTGGATTCCATATCTGGGACTCACATATACGCCATACCAGGATTTCCCCCCATTTCACTTGCTGCTGGTTCCGCGTTCAGGCTGAGCCTCAGTATAGAGGTGGCTGGATTAGGGAAACAGTAGAGATCTGTGTGTTATAATTGTTTTTGTAACACATAAAAGTGAATGGGGGTTACTGAAACAGCATAGCACAGTGAACTCCACTGTTTCCATAAGTTGGGGGTTATGGAAACAGTGTAGCAATGTGAGCTATGATGTTCCCCTAACTCCTACTACCTTTTATGGGAGTTGTGGAAACCATGTAGCACACTGAACTTGGATTTTTTTTAGTCCTGGACACCTCTCTATTCAGTTACAGCCAGAATGCGATGGCCAGCAGCATCTGGGACAGGGTCAGGAACTAAGGAGCTAATTTATTAATTGACATCCTAGTGGGAGTTCACAGTTTGGTGATTATCTCCAAATGTTAAGATATATTGTTCATGTGAGCATATAGAATTTTTGCAAAATAACTTATGTATATTGTGCATACAGTGGGGGGAAAAAGTATTTAGTCAGATACCAATTGTACAAGTTCTCCCACTTAAAAAGATGAGAGAGGCCTGTAATTGACATCATAGGTAGACCTCAACTATGAGAGACAACATGAGAAAACACATCCAGAAAATCACATTGTCTGATTTTTAACAAATTTATTTGCAAATTATGGTGGAAAATAAGTATTTGGTCACCTACAAGCAAGCAAGATTTCTGGGTCTCACAGACTTGTAACTTCTTCTTTAAGAGGCTCCTCTGTCCTCCACTCATTACCTGTAGTAGTGGCACCTGTTTGAACTTGTTATCAGTATAAAAGACACCTGTCGACAACCTCAAGCAGTCCCACTCCAAACTCCTCTATGGTGAAGACCAAAGAGCTGTCGAAGGACACCAGAAACTAAATGGTAGCCCTGCACCAGACTGGGAAGACTGAATCTGCAATAGGCAAGCAGCTTGGTGGGAAGAAATCAACTGTGGGAGCAATAATTAGAAAATGGAAGAGATACAAGACCACTGATGATCTCCCTCGATCTGGGGCTCCACGCAAGATCTCACCCCGGGGGGGTCAAAATGATCACAAGAACGGTGAGCAAAAATCCCAGAACCATGCGGGGGAACCTAGTGAATGACCTGCAGAGAGCTGGGACCAACGTAACAAAGGCTACCGTCAGTAACACACTACGCCGCCAGGGACTCAGATCCTGCAGTGCCAGACGTGTCCCGCTGCTTAAGCCAGTACATGTCCGGGGCTGACTGAAGTTTGCTAGAGAGCATTTGAATGATCCAGAAGAGTATTGGGAGAATGTCATATGGACAGAGGAAACCAAAGTAGAACTGTTTGGCAGAAACAGAACATCCAAAGAACACCATACCTACTGTGAAGCATGGGGGTGGCAACATCAGGCTTTGGGGCTGTTTCTCTGCAAAGGGACCAGGACGGCTGAACCGTATACATAAAAGAATGAATGGGGCCATGTATCGTGAGATTTTGAGTGCAAACCTCCTTCCATCAGCAAGGGCACTGAAGATGAAATGTGGCTAGGTCTTTCAGCATGACAATGATCCCAAGCACACCGCCAGGGCAACGAAGGAGTGGTTTCGTAAGAAGCATTTCAAGGTCCTGGAGTGGCCTAGCCAGTCTCCAGATCTCAACCCTATAGAAAACCTTTGGAGGGAGTTGAAAGTCTGTGTTGCCCAGCGACAGCCCCAAAACATCACTGCTCTTGAGGAGATCTGCATGGAGGAATGGGCCAACATACCAGCAACAGTGTTTGCCAACCTTGTGAGGACTTACAGAAAACGTTTGACCTCTGTCATTGCCAATAAAGGATATATAACAAAGTATTGAGATGAACTTTTGTTATTGACCAAATACTTATTTTCCACCATAATTCGCAAATAAATTCGTTAAAAATCAGACAATGTGATTTTCTGGATGTGTTTTCTCATGTTGTCTCTCATAGTTGAGGTCTACCTATGATGTCAATTACAGGCCTCTCTCATCTTTTTAAGTGGGAGAACGTGTACAATTGGTATCTGACTAAATACTTTTCCCCCCCACTGTATATTCATTGGCTGTTGCATATATATTTCATATATAAGGCATGCAAATGCATATGACTGTTGAGTGTGAAACCCAGCGATTAGTTGAGAAGCAATTACAGGCTGTTTGCCTACCTAATGTCAAGAGGTAACATATACAGAAGAGATTGGCCCAAATTTCATAATGGTAATTGTATAATTTACTACAACCAAATTAAAGAGGGGTACTGTAGATGGCAAAGTTTGTGTCAAATTCTTAAAAAGCCAATTGCATTAAAATAAATATATTTGACGCATTTTAAAATCTCTGACTGTGTGAAAATGTTTTCTAAATTTGCTGGACTAAAATTTTGTACATTTTTTCTTAATCTATTTGATAAATCTGGCATAAACTATGCCTCTAAGGAGACCACATTAATTCCTCTCATCATTTTTTAATTTGGCAAGTGAGGTGCAGAAAAATTCCGCAATTCTATTGCATGTTTGGATGTGGTTTTTAATAAATTTAGCAATTTACACAACAAACTGGCAAAAACAGATTAATAAATGAGAGCCATTATGACCGAACGCATCAGTTGGCATCAGTAGAAGTAATGACTAGAGCTCATAAACAGCACTGCACGTATATACACATTTTACCATTATTAGCGTTCTTTAGAAATATTAAAGGGGTTGTCTCACGCCGAAACGTTTTTTTTTTTTATTCAATAGGCCCCCCGTTCGGCGCGAGACAAACCCAATGCATGTGTTAAAAAAAAAAAAAGTTTAGTACGTACCCGAATCCCCGCGCTGCGGCGACTTCTTACTTACCTTACTAAGATGGCCGCCGGGATCTTCACCCACGATGCACCGCGGGTCTTCTCCCATGGTGCACCGTGGGCTCTGTGCGGTCCATTGCCGATTCCAGCCTCCTGATTGGCTGTAATCGGCACACGTGACGGGGCGGAGCTACGAGGACCAGCTCTCTGGCACGAGCGGCCCCATTCACCGCACAGAAGACCGCACAGCGCAAGCGCGTCTAAAATCACCAGAAGACGGCGATTTTAGACGGATCCATGGCGACGGGGACGCTAGCAACGGAACAGGTAAGTGAATAACTTCTGTATGGCTCATAATTAATGCACAATGTACATTACAAAGTGCATTAATATGGCCATACAGAAGTGTATACCCCCACTTGATTTCATGAGACAACCCCTTTAAGCTCTCAATTTCCATATATATGGACCTCCAGTGCAGGACAGAAGTATATGAAAAAAGCAAGGATTATCCCTTTTACTCTGGGAAATCAATTCCCTACAGTATATAGCTATACTATTGGCTATGTAACATTCTAATATACCTAGATAGATTTATGTTACACATTCTCCATTTTTCATTAAATTAATGAATTGAATATTTTTTCTTAAAAGTACAGTAGTTTTTAATTACATGTAATGACTGTATACATTTGAAGAGTTCTACTAACTCTGACCTGTTTTCTTGCATTGTTTTTGGCTACCAGACGGTTTATTTTGTCTGCTTTTGTTAATAATGTTGCAGATCCTTCCTTGTGGGAAAATATTTTCTGAACCCACAATAAATAATCAGCAGTTCCTGACCTTTAGGACATTGTCCTTTTATGTACGAAATATAAATGCAATGAAATAATTTAACTTAGAATTATATATATTTTTCCTTCTAATTTTTTTGTACTTATTTATCAGGAATAAGGTTCTGAATAATTTGATTTTGTTCATTAAATTGTAAACTCACTTATTTTCAAAATTGATTCCAAGAATTAACCCTGAATTCTTCTCATGAAGTATAGAAGTGTTTTAGTGTATCAACTTAGTTCTAAGTTAAATATAATGAATAGAGATGAGCGAACGTACTCGTCCGAGCTTAATACTCGTTCGAGTATTAGCGTGTTCGAGATGCTCGTTACTAGAGACGAGTACCACGCGATGTTCGAGTTACTTTCACTTTCATCTCTGAGACGTTAGCGCGCTTTTCTGGCCAATAGAAAGACAGGGAAGGCATTACAACTTCCCCCTGCGACGTCCAAGCCCTATACCACCCCCCTGCAGTGAGTGGCTGGCGAGATCAGGTGTCACCCGAGTATAAAAATCGGACCCTCCCACGGCTCGCCACAGATGCATTCTGACAGAGATCAGGGAAAGTGCTGCTGGTGCCGGAGCTGCTATAGGGAGAGCGTTAGGAGTTATTTTAGGCTTCACGAACCCCAACGGTCCTTCTTAGGGCCACATCTGACCGTGCGCAGTACTGTTGAGGCTGCTTTTAGCAGTGTTGCACAATTTTTTTTTTTTGTATATCGGGCGTGCAGAGCATTGCGTCCGCAGTCTGCAGTCATTGTACAGAGTATAGGGCCAGTACTGGTGGGGCAGGGAAAGAGATATTCAGGCTATATAGGCAGTGGGCTTTTTCCAAAAAATTGGGGAAAAATACTATATTTGGGCTGCCTGTGACCGTCTTCAGTTTACTGCGTGTCTGCTGGGGGTAGTAGTCCTAATTAATACGCAGCTAAGCGTTACAGCAGGCTTGCGCAAAATTGTTTCCTGGATCTGCTGTCTCTGTTACATCAGCGCCGTCATCCCGCCAGAGGGAAACAGTATACATAATATTATACGCTGCCTACAGTATCTATCTGCTGGGGGTAGTAGTCCTAATTAATACGCAGCTAAGCGTTACAGCAGGCTTGCGCAAAATTGTTTCCTGGATCTGCTGTCTCTGTTACATGACCGCCGTCATCCTGCCAGAGGGTAAGAGTATACATAATATTATACGCTGCCTACAGTATCTATCTGCTGGTGGTAGTAGTCCTAATTAATACGCAGCTAAGCGTTACAGCAGGCTTGCACAAAATTGTTTCCCGGATCTGCTGTCTCTGTTACATCAGCGCCGTCATCCCGCCAGAGGGAAACAGTATACATAATATTATACGCTGCCTACAGTATCTATCTGCTGGGGGTAGTAGTCCTAATTAATACGCAGCTAAGCGTTACAGCAGGCTTGCGCAAAATTGTTTCCTGGATCTGCTGTCTCTGTTACATGATCACCGTCATCCCGCCAGAGGGAAAGAGTATACATAATATTATACGCTGCCTACAGTATCTATCGGCTGGGGGTAGTAGTCCTAATTAATACGCAGCTAAGCGTTACAGCAGGCTTGCGCAAAATTGTTTCCTGGATCTGCTGTCTCTGTTACTTCAGCGCTGTCATCCCGCCAGAGGGAAACAGTATACATAATATTATACGCTGCCTACAGTATCTATCTGCTGGGGGTAGTAGTCCTAATTAATACGCAGCTAAGCGTCACAGCAGGCTTGCGCAAAATTGTTTCCTGGATCTGCTGTCTCTGTTACATGATTGCCGTCATCCCTCCAGAGGGAAAGAGTATACATAATATTATACGCTGCCTACAGTATCTGTCTGCTGTATTAGCTCAGCATTTAAAAAAAATAGAAGCAAAATACTTAAAGGGGTTGTCCCGCGCCGAAACGTTTTTTGTTTTTTTTCAACAGCCCCCCCGTTCCGGCGCAAGACAAACCCGATGCAGGGACTTTAAAAAAAAACCGCACAGCGCTTACCTGAATCCCCGCGCTCCGGTGACTTCTTACTTACCCGGTGAAGATGGCCGCCGGGATCTTCTCGCTCGGTGGACCGCATGGCTTCTGTGCGGTCCATTGCCGATTCCAGCCTCCTGATTGGCTGGAATCGGCACGTGACGGGGCGGAGCTACACGGAGCCGCTCTCCTGCACGAGCGGCCCCATTGAGAAAAGAAGAAGACCGGACTGCGCAAGCACGTCTAATCTGGAGATTAGACGCCGAAAATTAGATGGCACCATGGAGACGAGGACGCTAGCAACGGAACAGGTAAGTGAATAACTTCTTATAACTTCTGTATAGCTCATAATTAATGCACAATGTACATTACAAAGTGCATTAATATGGCCATACAGAAGTGTATAGACCCACTTGCTTTCGCGGGACAACCCCTTTAAGGCCTACTACTGGCCTTTGGCCACTTGACTGCTTCTGCGCTGTGAATTCCACTAGCTCAGTCATATGCACCTACGTCTCACTACAGGCGTGCACAAAATTGTTTCCTGGCTCTGCTGTGCGTTCCGTAAGGGAAGTCAGCCTCCAACCACAGGCCAATAAGCGGTACATTTAATTACAGTGTTCTGTTTCTGCACTACTGGTAATACAGCATGCTGAGGGGTAGGGGTAGGCCTAGAGGACGTGGACGCGGGCGAGGACGTGGAGGCCCAAGTCAGGGTGTGGGCACAGGCCGAGCTCCTGATCCAGGTGTATCGCAGCCGACTGCTGCAGGATTAGGAGAGAGGCACGTTTCTGGCATCCCCACATTCATCTCACAATTAATGGGTCCACGCGGTAGACCTTTATTAGAAAATGAGCAGTGTGAGCAGGTCCTGTCGTGGATGGCAGAAAGTGCATCCAGCAATCTATCGACCACCCAGAATTCTGTGCCGTCCACTGCTGCAACTCTAAATCCTCTGGCTGCTGCTCCTCCTTCCTCCCAGCCTCCTCACTCCATTACAATGACACATTCTGAGGAGCTGGCAGACTCCCAGGAACTGTTCTCGGGCCCCTGCCAAGATTGGGCAGCAATGGTTCCTCTCCCACCGGAGGAGTTTGTCGTGACCGATGCCCAACCTTTGGAAAGTTCCCGGGGTCCGGGGGATGAGGCTGGGGACTTCCGGCAACTGTCTCAAGAGCTTTCAGTGGGTGAGGAGGACGATGATGATGAGACACAGTTGTCTATCACTCAGGTAGTAGTAATTGCAGTAAGTCCGAGGGAGGAGCGCACAGAGGATTCGGAGGAAGAGCAGCAGGACGATAAGGTGACTGACCCCACCTGGTTTGCTACGCCTACTGAGGACAGGTCTTCAGAGGGGGAGGCAAGTGCAGCAGCAGGGCAGGTTGGAAGAGGCAGTGCGGTGGCCAGGGGTAGAGGCAGGGCCAGACCGAATAATCCACCAACTGTTTCCCAAAGCGCACCCTCGCGCCATGCCACCCTGCAGAGGCCGAGGTGCTCAAAGGTCTGGCAGTTTTTCACTGAGAGTGCAGACGACCGACGAACGGTGGTGTGCAACCTTTGTCGCGCCAAGATCAGCCGGGGAGCCACCACCACCAGCCTCACCACCACCAGCATGCGCAGACATATGATGGCCAAGCACCCCACAAGGTGGGACGAAGGCCGTTCACCACCTCCGGTTTGCACCGCTGCCTCTCCCCCTGTGCCCCAACCTGCCACTGAGATCCAACCCCCCTCTCAGGACACAGGCACTACCGTCTCCTGGCCTGCACCCACACCCTCACCTCCGCTGTGCTCGGCCCCATCCACCAATATCTCTCAGCGCACCGTCCAGCCGTCGCTAGCGCAAGTGTTGGAGCGCAAGCGCAAGTACGCCGCCACGCACCCGCACGCTCAAGCGTTAAACATGCACATAGCCAAATTTATCAGCCTGGAGATGCTGCCGTATAGGGTTGTGGAAACGGAGGCTTTCAAAGGTATGATGGCGGTTGCGGCCCCGCACTACTCAGTTCCCAGTCGCCACTACTTTTCCCAATGTGCCGTCCCAGCCCTGCACGACCACGTCTCCCGCAACATTGTACGCGCCCTCACCAACGCGGCTACTGGCAAGGTCCACTTAACAACGGACACGTGGACAAGCACAGGCGGGCAGGGCCACTATATCTCCTTGACGGCACATTGGGTGAATTTAGTGGAGGCTGGGACAGAGTCAGAGCCTGGGACCGCTCACGTCCTACCCACCCCCAGAATTGCGGGCCCCAGCTCGGTGGTGGTATCTGCGGCGGTGTATGCTTCCTCCACTCAACCACCCCCCTCCTCCTCCTCCTACGCAACCTCTGTCTCGCAATCAAGATGTGTCAGCAGCAGCACGTCGCCAGCAGTCGGTGTCGCGCGTCGTGGCAGCACAGCAGTGGGCAAGCGTCAGCAGGCCGTGCTGAAACTACTCAGCTTAGGAGAGAAGAGGCACACGGCCCACGAACTGCTGCAGGGTCTGACAGAGCAGACCGACCGCTGGCTTGCGCCGCTGAGCCTCCAACCGGGCATGGTCGTGTGTGACAACGGCCGTAACCTGGTGGCGGCTCTGCAGCTCGGCAGCCTCACGCACGTGCCATGCCTGGCCCACGTCTTTAATTTGGTGGTTCAGCGCTTTCTGAAAAGCTACCCACGCTTGTCAGACCTGCTCGGAAAGGTGCGCCGGCTCTGCGCACATTTCCGCAAGTCCCACACGGACGCTGCCACCCTGCGCACCCTGCAACATCGGTTTCATCTGCCAGTGCACCAACTGCTGTGCGACGTGCCCACACGGTGGAACTCTACGCTCCACATGTTGGCCAGGCTCTATGAGCAGCGTAGAGCTATAGTGGAATACCAACTCCAACATGGGCGGCACAGTGGGAGTCAGCCTCCTCAATTCTTTACAGAAGAGTGGGCCTGGTTGGCAGACATCTGCCAGGTCCTTGGAAACTTTGAGGAGTCTACCCAGATGGTGAGCGGGGATGCTGCAATCATTAGCGTCACCATTCCTCTGCTATGCCTCTTGAGAAGTTCCCTGCAAAGCATAAAGGCAGACGCTTTGCGCTCGGAAACAGAGACGGGGGAAGACAGTATGTCGCTGGATAGTCAGAGCACCCTCCTGTCTATATCTCAGCGCGTTGAGGAGGAGGAGCATGAGGAGGATGAGGAGGAGGGGGAAGAGACAGCTTGGCCCACTGGTGAGGGTACCCATGCTGCTTGCCTGTCATCCTTTCAGTGTGTATGGCCTGAGGAGGAGGAGGAGGATCCTGAAAGTGATCTTCCTAGTGAGGACAGCCATATGTTGCATACAGGTACCCTGGCACACATGGCTGACTTCATGTTAGGATGCCTTTCTCGTGACCCTCGCGTTACATGCATTCTGGCCACTACGGATTACTGGGTGTACACACTGCTCGACCCACGGTAGAAGGAGAACCTTTCCACTCTCATACCCGAAGAGGAAAGGGGTTCGAGAGTGATGCTATACCACAGGACCCTGGCGGACAAACTGATGGTAAAATTCCCATCCGACAGCGCTAGTGGCCGAAGGCGCAGTTCTGAGGGCCAGGTAGCAGGGGAGGCGCGGAGATCAGGCAGCATGTACAGCACAGGCAGGGGAACACTCTCTAAGGCCTTTGCCAGCTTTCTGGCTCCCCAGCAAGACTGTGTCACCGCTCTCCAGTCAAGGCTGAGTCGGCGGGAGCACTGTAAAAGGATGGTGAGGGAGTACGTAGCCGATCGCACGACCATCCTCCGTGACGCCTCTGCTCCCTACAACTACTGGGTGTCGAAGCTGGACACGTGGCCTGAACTCGCGCTGTATGCCCTGGAGGTGCTTGCTTGTCCTGCGGCTAGCGTCTTGTCAGAGAGGGTGTTTAGTGCGGCTGGGGGAATCATCACAGATAAGCGTACCCGCCTGTCAACCGACAGTGCCGACAGGCTTACACTCATCAAGATGAACAAAGTCTGGATTTCCCCAGACTTCTCTTCTCCACCAGCGGACAGCAGCGATACCTAAACAATACGTAGGCTGCACCTGCGGATGGAAGCATTTTTCTCTATCACCATCAAAAACGTGGACCTTTTAGCTTCATCAATCTGTGTATAATATTCATCCTCCTCCTCCTGCTCCTCCTCCTGAAACCTGACGTAATCACGCCGAACGGGCAATTTTTCTTAGGCCCACAAGGCTCAGTCATATAATTTTTGTAAACAATTTTTATACGTTTCAATGCTCATTAAAGCGTTGAAACTTGCACCTGAACCAATTTTTATTTTAACTGGGCTGCCTCCAGGCCTAGTTACAAATTAAGCCACATTAACCAAAGCGATTAATGGGTTTCACCTGCCCTCTTGGTTGGGCATGGGCAATTTTTCTGACGTACATTAGTACTGTTGGTACACCAATTTTTTGGGGCCCTCGCCTACTGTGTAATCCAATTAATTTTTTGCCCACCTGCATTAAAGCTGACGTTACATCAGCTGTGCTGGGCACTGCAATGGGATATATTTATGTACCGCCAGTGGGTTCCTGGGAGCCACCCATGCTGTGGGTCCACAGGGAGTTGTAACTGCATGTGTCTACTTCTAAAGAACCCCAGTCTGACTGGGGCATGCAGTGTAGGCCGAAGCCCACCTGCATTAAACATACATGACATTACCTCAACTGTGATGGGCAATGCAATGGGATATATTTATGTACTGCCGGTGGCTTCCTGGCACCCACCCATGCTGTCGGTCCACACGGAGTTGTAACTGCATGTGTCCATTTCTAAAGAACCCCAGTCTGACTGGGGCATGCAGTGTGGGCAGAAGCTCACCTGCATTTAATCGGACGTTACCTCAGCTGTGATGGGCACTGCAATGGGATACATTTATGTACAGCCGGTGGGTTCCAGGGAGCCACCCATGCTGTGGGTGCACACGGAATTCCCATTGCGGAGTTGCACCTGCCTGTGACTATTTATAAAAAAACGCGGTCTGACTGGGGCATGCAGGCACCTTGACAGAATGAATAGTGTGTGGCACATAGGTTCCCCATTGCTATACCCACGTGTGCAGCTCCTGATGGCGGTGGCACAGGATTACATTTCTCATTGCTTCTGTACAGCATTGTGGGCTATCGCCCCGCCCCTTTTAAAGAGGGTCGCTGCCTAGCCGTGCCAACCCTCTGCAGTGTGTGCCTGCGGTTCCTCCTCATGGCAGATGCACTTATAAATAGACATGAGGGTGGTGTGGCATGAGTGCAGCTGAAGGCTGCGCAGAGACACTTTGGTGTGCGCTGTGGACACTGCGTCGTGCGGGCGGGGGGTTGGGCAGCATGTAACCCAGGAGACGTGGCAGCGGAGTGTCATGCAGGCAGTGATTGTGCTTTGTTGGAGGTAGTGTGGTGCTTAGCTAAGGTATGCATTGCTAATGAGGGCTTTTCAGAAGTAAAAGTTGTTGGGAGGGGGGGGGGCACTCTTGCCGCTATTGTGGCTTAATAGTGGGACCTGGGAACTTGAGATGCAGCCCAACATGTAGCCCCTCGCCTGCCCTATCCGTTGCTGTGTCGTTCCCATCACTTTCTTGAATTGCCCAGATTTTCACAAATGGAAACCTTAGCAAGCATCGGCGATATACAAAAATGCTCGAGTCGCCCATTGACTTCAATGGGGTTCGTCACTCGAAATGAACCCTCGAGCATCGCGAAAATTTCGTCCCGAGTTACGAGCACCCGAGCATTTTGGTGCTCGCTCATCTCTAATAATGAAATATGTACTTAAGGCGGTTGCTCCAGAATTAATATTTTTTACCAATGGTTTACCAAGTTCTAACCACAATTAGTCTAATAGAAGACAACTTGATATGAAGCTGACTTAGGAACCAATCACTTTCTGTTACCGTTTGATTTGTATTGGTTGATTTACAAATAATGCATTACATCATGTTGTTGATATATCCTTTGTGTATACTAATAAAAACAAAATGTATATCACAATAGAAAGTTGACCTGCACATTTTCTGTCTCTATGGAGGATAGGTCCCCAAAGAACACTAGGGTCAGAGTTTTTATTTCCATGAGTGAGGCAGCTTGCTACAATAGAACCTTGCCACCACTGCTCTTTTGATAATCAAGGCAATTTAATTAGATGACTATGAGGATATAACCCTTTGCCAAAGTACTATAAGACTGTTTGTTTCAGGATCTTACTGGAAGTCTTGTAATTGGTCAGTGGCTTAGTGTTTTATTTCTGAAAGTTTTTTGACACATTTACAAATCACAATTTGAAGACAATTTTACAATAAACATAAAAGGGTGATCTTCATGCAAAGAAATACACAATGCAAAAGTTTTTTTCTATGAGAGAAGAATAGGAACACATCCAGCAGTGTTTTTTAGTTTTTGTTTTTCCATGTCTAACCTACAATTAGATGTTAACTTCAAAATATTCATGTTTTTACTAGCAGAGTTCTTACTGCAAACCAAACAGTTCTGCTCTGCGATTAATCATAGAAACAAAGATTTCCTTTTCTCAATTGACTTAAAGGGGTTGTCCCGCGGCAGCAAGTGGGTCTATACACTTCTGTATGGCCATAATAATGCACTTTGTAATGTACATTGTGCATTAATTATGAGCCATACAGAAGTTATAAAAAGTTTTTTACTTACCTGCTCCGTTGCTAGCGTCCTTGTTCCCATGGAGCCGACTAATTTTCGCCCTCCGATGGCCAAATTAGCCGCGCTTGCGCAGTCCGGGTCTTCTGCAGTCTTCTATGGAGCCGCTCGTGCCAGAGAGCGGCTCCGTGTAGCTCCGCCCCGTCACGTGCCGATTCCAGCCAATCAGGAGGCTGGAATCGGCAATGGACCGCACAGAAGAGCTGCGGTCCACGGAGACAGAGGATCCCGGCGGCCATCTTCAGCGGTAAGTATTGAAGTCACCGGAGCGCGGGGATTAAGGTAAGCGCTCCGGTAAGCTTTCTTTACTTCCCTGCATCGGGGTTGTCTCGCGCCGAACGGGGAAGGGGGTTGAAAAAAAAAAAAAACCCGTTTCGGCGCGGGACAACCCCTTTAAATCATCTCTCCAATCATTATTATTGGTGTGACTAGCTATACCATGCATCTATAGCCTTCTTAAATAATATTGACTTTCTATAGATCAAACAAGATCATATAGGTTCTATGTATTCATCTTTCCTTTTAAATGTTATTTTAGACTTTAACAATAAAAAAGTTGCAACATTCAAGCTATATTATTAACTGCATATAGTGTTTAATAACCTTCAAGCTTATAGAAATAAACACTGCACTCCCAGATGCTAGTGTAAACATGAGAAACATGGTTTACTTTTTCCTTCTATTTTTCTAAACTTTTCTTTTAATGTACGCTACCAGTCAAAAGTTTTAGAACACCTCAGTTTTGCCTATTATTTTTAACATTAACACAGTTCAAGTACAGCAAATAATGTGAAATAGTTCAAAAGAAAGTTAAAAACATAAAAAATATTATGAAATTTTAACCAAAAAGGCAACAATAGTGTGGATTTATGATTTTAAGCAAATGGATTTTTTCAGTGAACACATCGAGAACAGCTGCTTTGCAGCACAGAAAGCAAATCAGGGTTTAAAATTGGATGCAAACTATTTCCACAGGTGTCTCAACTTTCCTAGATCACTTTCAAACCCATATGATTCTATATAACCAGTGTTGGAATAGACTGCATTACAACACCCTCTAGGGCAGGATTTGGACAGTTTTGCTCTTCAAGACAAAGCACATTGCTATCATAATAAAATCAGCAATTAACAAAAGAAAACAGACAGCCAATTATAACCCTTAGAAGTGTAGATCTGTCCTTCAGTGAAATTGCTAAGAAAGGTAAGGTGGCAATCAGTACTGTTTCCTATACCATCAAAAGGCGCTTGGAACCTGGAGGAAACTCTGAAAGGAAGAGGTCTGGCAGACAAAGGGCCACTACGAAATCAGATGACAAGTTCTTGAGAGTCAAGAGTCTGTGTAATCAGCACCTCACAGCCCAAAATCTTGTGAAGAGAAGACTTCTATCTGCAGGTTTGACTGGTAGAAGAAGTAGTATGATGGTCTGAAGCTCTTTTGCTGGATCCAAAGTTGGCAATTTGCAGAGAATGACTGACACTGTGCAAAGAGGGCTTCCACAGCTATTTGATAATGCATGCAATATCCCCTGATGTATGTCTAGTTGGTCAGGGGTTCATAGTTCATCAAGACAATAGTTCTATACATTTATCTACGCATGAGCATAATATACAAAGAAAATAGTGTTACCCCACCCATAAAATACAATTAATAACTATATTTAAAGGGGTTGTCCCGCGCCGAAACCGGTTTTTTTTTTTTCAACCCCCCCCCCGTTCGGCGCGAGACAACCCCGATGCAGGGACGTAAAGAAAGCTTACCGGAGCGCTTACCTTAATCCCCGCGCTCCGGTGACTTCAATACTTACCGCTGAAGATGGCCGCCGGGATCCTCTGTCTCCGTGGACCGCAGCTCTTCTGTGTGGTCCATTGCCGATTCCAGCCTCCTGATTGGCTGGAATCGGCACGTGACGGGGCGGAGCTACACGGAGCCTGCATTCTGCACGAGCGGCTCCATAGAAGACTGCAGAAGACCCGGACTGCGCAAGCGCGGCTAATTTGGCCATCGGAGGGCGAAAATTAGTCGGCTCCATGGGAACGAGGACGCCAGCAACGGAGCAGGTAAGTAAAAAACTTTTTATAACTTCTGTATGGCTCATAATTAATGCACAATGTACATTACAAAGTGCATTATTATGGCCATACAGAAGTGTATAGACCCACTTGCTGCCGCGGGACAACCCCTTTAAGCAAATCATAATCTCACCCATCCCCTCTCCCAAAAAAACAGACTCTTCTCCCCTTTCTCAGCTTGCTCCCTTACCTCTCCAAATCCCATCAGCTTTTCTACAATACCTCAATGCAACAGCGCTTGATATAAACTATCTTTCATATATATCAGATCACCTTCCCCAAATTTCCTTAAACAACCATTTATCTAAAAAATGCCAATAGAGCTTATTCCGTTCTAGCATTACCCTCAAACAAGTTAAACATAAAAGGGCGTTAACCTCCAAACTCTATCCAAAGCAAATCCCTCACCATTCATAATCAACAACAAATAGAGTGGAGAGTAATCAGACACAATTCGTGGTAGATATTCAACTCTTTAAACATAAGGAACCATAGATGGAGTACCTATCAGGAGATCTATTCTAGAAAGTGTATTATGTGGACTGGCATAACAAGAATATTGTAGCGCTTATGAATTTCTCAACCTCCAACAATCACATAAACCTAATTCCATTAATAAATGTGTGAAGGTCATTGGAGAAGGAGAAGCCATTATAGGGCTTAAATCTACCCAAACAGGGTTCCAGACAATTATTAAAATATTCTATGGAATCCGGAGAGGGAGGGGGTAATTATCGCCACAAAAAAAAAAATTATTTTGCACAATAATACATTTAAGACAAACAAACCTCCCATATAATCTATAAAGTATGACTCACATTTAAGAGATATTTTTATGAATCA
The DNA here is from genome assembly GCF_035609145.1 of Eleutherodactylus coqui. NCBI lineage: Eukaryota > Metazoa > Chordata > Amphibia > Anura > Eleutherodactylidae > Eleutherodactylus > Eleutherodactylus coqui. Next base: position 107,109,971 of record NC_089841.1, on the reverse strand, counting down.
GTAAACTTACTTCATACAAATAACTTGAGTACACAGAATGAAAAGAATGTGCCCATACAGAATGGTGAAGCAAGTGTACAGTATCTCCTGTAAAGTGTGTTTCTAATAGACAAACATTAGCTGGGTGAAATTGTTGAGCAGATGAAAAAACAGCAAATCTTTTAGTTTTGTTCCCTATACCCTGCACTTTCCACAAAGTTATTTAAACATCTTAAATTAATGAATGGGTGAGTGCTGTCTCTGATTGGCTGAGCGCAGGGACCAATCAGAGGCAGCTCTCAGCTTTTATTGAATAGCTGAGAGCTGCCTCTGATTGTTCACAGTGCTCAGCCAATCAGAGGCAGCCTATTCAGCAGGCGGTGATTTTAAATCCCCACCTGCTGAATACTACTGAGAGCAGTGCAGGGAGAAGAGCTGGCTGGACGCGGAGTTGCAGAGAGGTGAGTATAGATTTTTTTTTATTTTTACACATTTTTAAGATGGTTTTCAGGGAAGGCCTTATATTTTAAGCCCTTCCCCGAAAATTACTACAGCGCTTGCCGGCAGCCTATTGCTTTCAATGGAGCAGGCTGCATTGCCGGCTCCATTGAATTCAATGGGAGAACATAGTTCTCCTCTGCCACAGCTGTCACATCTGTGGCAGAGGATCATGATCTCCAGTATATGTTCTCAATGGGGTCGGCGTTGCTGCCGCCGGCCCCATTGAGCGCAAGGTGAAATTTGCACATGTGACCGCTGCTATTGAAAAGCAGTGGTTCTATCTAGTGCAAATTTTTTAACGTGGGGAAAAACATCCGTTAGAAATGCCAGTGTAACTAAGCCCTAAGGCAGATGTAAACTCTATAACCGTCTCTTAACATCTTGAAACTGCATTTTTGGTATGTCACTAAATAATCTGGCAAGACCACTATATGGTAGCCATCCATATTGAACTCTTTAATTTTCTCTTACTTTCTTTAAAATAAAGATTTTAATGTCAGGATCTTTATAATGCAGGAGTTTTATCAAAACAGTTCTCTGGTGGCACCAGGTGGAGGTAGTTTAGAAGGAACTATATGAACCCAGCAAAGTATCTTCACCAATAGTTGATTTCAACCATCCCTCAAAAAATTCTCTTGCATGCAATCCTTCCACCTTTTCTGGAACCCCCACAAAATTATTTCTGCTTAGTCTATCTTCCAAATTGTCGGCTTTATATTGTAAAGTACAGATAGACTGCTCGCGTTTTCTAATTATATTCGCATAGGAAAAATTTTTCTTCCAGTTCTTTAATACATGTTTCTGCTGCTGACAATCTTTCAGCAACTTTCTGAAAATCATGTCTTATAAATCCAACATTTTCTTTCAGGCTACCAACCTGAGGAAAGAGGGAAGCTAAAACAGTATTGCTTTTAGTCACAGCTAGTAGGTTCATTTTCTGTATAATTTTGTATATCCACAACACTAACTCGTTCTGAAATGGCCTGCATAATAGTATTTGCAGAGGCAGATGAAGCAGGTGAAGCATATAAAGCAGGGCAATGCTTACCCTTCTCAGCTGGGTGAGATAATGTATTAAAAGTCCCATCAGAGGAGGCAAATACAACTGTAGATGTTTCACGAGCACCTTTTACCGGGGTTGCAGGAGTAGTTGAGCAAGCAAATTCTGCCAACCTGTTTGCCACATCGTAGCATTTCTCAGCAAAGCAATCAGAATGGTCAACATATTCAGTACATTTGGCACAATCACCCTACTTAATATTCAATATTGCCTCCAATGTTGCACGGGCAGCCTCACAGTGCAAAGAATTCACAGTAGTGCTCACATGAGTGCGATCATTAAGGTCCTGTGCAACGCCAGACTCTTACTTACTTGTTATTCCAAATTAATTAAACAATTGAAAAGCCACCATCAATAATATACAAAAATTGACAACCGTCCTCACCAGCCTTACAACCATGGATGGAATGGAAACAGATGCCCGCTTAGCTGGGATGAGACCCTAATCCCAATATAGTCTACAAGCTTCGACACAGGAAAGCAGCATCAGAGTTGTATAGTAATTCAAGTTCACAGTTCTGTTCCAATCAGAAATACTTGTTTATAACAACAACAGCCGTTTCAACCCATCTCATGGGTCTTTATCAAGCTGATGCTGCTTTCCTGTGTCGAAGCCACCATCACTGATCCTCTGCTTCCCGACAACAAAAACCATAGTGTAGCACAACCAAAAACTCAGGGATCAGGAAGGCAGCCAGCACAGCCTAGTCACAAACACCACTTTAGAAAGCTAGCATAACAGGTGGGAGCTCTTCTGGTGTGTCTCTACTGCTTACATCATGCTCCAGGCCACAACCTTCTTCCATATCCCACAGTCTCCAGACTTAAACCCCATTGAGCTTGTTTGGGATGGCCTGGACAGAAGGGTGAAAGGAAAGCAATCTACAAGTGCAACACATTTGTGGAAACTTCAGAAACAATGTTTGGAAGAAATTTCTGAACAAAATCTGAATGCAATTGTAGAAAGAATGCCTGGATTGTGTAGTGCTGTTATATCAGCTAGAGGTGGCTACGTTGAAGAGTTAAAAATCTAGATTTAGTTTGGCGAAACAAAGTTAATCCATTATTTTTATTCATCTTGACTTGTTTATTTGTTCTAAGCCTTCATTACAAAGTATATTTGAGACATTAAGCTGTGTAAATAGCAATGCAAACTGGAAAAATTGAGGTGTTCCAAAACTTTTTACAGATAGTGTAGTATATATATTTCAAAAAAATATTTTTAAAATATATGTTTACTTTCAAAACCTTTTTTTTTTTTTTTACCTTTTTAGCAAATTTAAAATGAAATACTTTTTCAACCTGGTGATCCTTGCTGGTGTTGCTGGGCTAAGAAAACATGATTAAAAGGATGTGTTCTGTTGTGTAAATTCAAGGCTTAATACAAGCCCTTTCCTTGGCTAAGGCCAAAAGATGAAAACACAGCAAAGAATTCTTTCTACGGCGGTGTGCAATTACCTGTAAGTCTATAATAAAAGCTTTAGCTCTATCTAATTGAGAACACTTGTTAGAGTCAGCAATTAGTAAGGATATCAGTATTTAAGCAACATTTTTATTCTTTACCTAGTAAAAAGAATACGTTTATCTATATTAGGCATAGAAAGGATGATAGAAGACGGACATTAGCTCCTTGCTCAAGAGGTGTATGTTGTCCTGGGCTACAGTCTGGTAGAATAATGAGCCACCTGTATCTGAAGTGGAGAAGATGGATGTCAGATGGTTCTTCAATAAAGTACATGTGATGTGCAGAATATCAAGCACAGATTAAGTTACTCATGTATATTAGTATATTCGTAATATTTTATTAATTGAAAAAGACATATTGACTTTAATTAGAGTCATTTCACAGGAACTGTCAATTAGCACTTGTCAAATTTGTTAATTCAAAACAGAATTCTTTTAATTAGGGTTTGCTTTTCTTTCACTGTTAAGACCATTGAAAAAGTTTCACTTCACTGATATTCAAATACATACAAGATGTTGAAAATAAGACTATGTAATATTAGAGGTCCATATAGGTGTCAATAAGATCCGAGGCCGATCTGGGGGGAGAGGGATACCACAACATGTGTCTTAGATGCTGGGAGCCAGAAAGGATAACAAGCCACATAGAAACATAGAAAATTGATGTCAGAACAAGACCATATGTTCGATCTAGTCTGCCCTTATATTACTTCTTTTTTAGGAATTTACATACAGGGCTATGGCAGTGAACTGAATTTGCCCCAGGTAAAGAATAGACGAGCCATAACTTTGTTCAAGAGGTCTTGCCACTGGATAGAGTCAGTGGGGCTGGCAGCACAGCTCTGCAACCATGACTCAACTGACTATCTGCTTTTTTCTGTACTCAACTCCCTTGGCCTAGATTAGCTCTTCTCAGGTCCCATGTTCTCAGCGACAAGTGGGCAGTCCCCATAGTTCACTGTCAACAGATGACATCAGACTTGGTTGAAACCATGCAGACAGCCTCCCTGATTTTAGCCAGTGATGGATCCTCTTTAAGGCATATTAGATGGTTGAAAAATTGCCATATTTACTGATACAAGGCTACAAGGGAAGGTACAAACATCAGTTCCCAGCAGGATGCACCTCCCACGGACTAGCTTCCTTCTTTGGAGGAGGAAGAAGGGGGGGTGGGGGTGGTTGGGGATTCCGCATGGAGAGGGTGTGTATGAACAACCCCCCTCCCTTCCCGCTTTACAACACTATGTCAGCGCTGCCCTGGTCTTCCACAAATACGCCAGGTGCTAAACAAGAAGAGAGGAAGCCATGCAAGATAGATGACAGAGGCAGTATAATGGAACCTGTGTGACAAGCACTAAGGTACGAGGATGTCTGTAAGATGGAGAGGAATAGGGATGGGGACAAGTGTAATATTCTTTGTAACTGGGAGAAGGTGGGAGACCCATTAGGAGCAATCTGTGTAACTAAGGTGGGAGACCTACGAAAGGTATTCAGTGTGACAGAGGGGGAGAACTATGAGAGGCATTCTGTGTGACTGGGGGCAAAAACCATGAGAGGCAATCTGTATGACTGGGAGGGTGAGGTGGATGAAAAAGTCCACAGAATGTGAATGAGACTTGTGAATTCTCATCCACTTGTCTGGAACCATTATCCTATACACTTTTTTGTTTCTTAATTTTGTTAGCAGTAAGACTAAAGACTGTTTGAAGGAGGAGTTTAGCCATGATTTGGCATGGTTGGGCAGGGACAGGGCATGGTTAAAAGGAACCTGTCATGGGGAGTCTGGGGAGCATTTTCTGATACTCAATGTATGCCCCGTTCCAGCACTGTGTCCCCGTTAAGTTGCAGCATGGACACCGCTTGACTCTTTTCTGCTTGTTTTGTGCGTGCGCTCTCCTATTCCTCTCAATGATTGAGGGCTCATACACAGCTGGCTGTAAATGAGTCACGCTGTGTGCGCACAGCAACTTTATGGGGATACCAGAACAGGGCACCTGGTGAGAATCAAAAAACTACTACCTGGACTCCCTGTTCCCTGACCCTTGAGCTACATAACATAGTTTATGGGGTTTCCTGTTTTCTTTTTATATTTTTTTGGGGTGAAATTTAATATATAATTAATAAAAGTTTATTTTTAAGGGGATCCACTCAGGGTTGTTGCTTTTGGCAAATGTATTTGTTTTGGTATTGATTACACTGCAACCCTGTTGGACCCTGAGCCTTTTCTTTTTCAGGTTCCCTTTAAGGGGAATAGTTAGGGCATGGCTTAGCATTTCCGCACTGTGCACACTGCCTAAAGTGTCTTTCTTTGCATTTCTTTGAAATTTCGAGCTATGCATCTTTCCCCACTCCCCTGTACTTCTCCCCTACAGCCTACTCCTCTCTCACAGTAGATTACGCGCCACCCCACTCAGTAAGTAATGAACACTCCTCTCAGCTGTGAATTGGTTACTACAACTTCCTGTTCCCGCTACAGTCTATAAGTATGTGACAGGAGCCTATAGTAACCAATGAGTGCTCTTCTTCACAGCCACTGATTACAGCTTGGCTGTGGCCAGCCCAAGGTCCTCAGAAACAGTTGATCGCACAAACAGGTGATTGGCTGTGTTTCTCTCGGCATGACAGGTGGTTCAATCCGTGCATCCCTCAGTCCATCGGTTGTGCACTTCTGGTCTATGCCATACTGTATACTTTATAATTGAATATCATCAGCAGTTCTTGTGAACATATTTAATATATAATCACATTACAGTTATGGTTCCCTTGGTAAGTAATAAATGGTGATATATTTAAGAAGCAGCTTAATTGAAAGATCATCTTTAAGCAAATAAAATCTGGCTCCATACCTTTATCTAAATTTATCGGTGCCCGGGAACTATTTTAGGTATTTCTGCGACTATGTGAACTATATTCTTTGAAAATTCTTGCTTTATTATAACATCATCTCTACAGCAAGTACTTGAAGCTGATTTTCACTGCAGTGTAAGGTTTGATAGGTATATATTCATGCAACTTAATAAACCTGACATAAGCTGATACGTAGGCCAAATGCATGAATGTTCCTGAAATAGTCTCATTGTGTCTGTCACTTCTAAATACCTGTGTCATTTTACAGTGGCATTAGAAATGTCACAGCGAACTTGTATTATAAGAGGAAATATAAGAGTCGGTACTATCAGTAAAAAACAGGCTTGGGTTTTGATTAGATACATAGGCAGCTAATTATTGACAGTGTCAAGTAGGATAGATCAGATTAGATAGATAGATAGATAGATAGATAGATAGATAGATAGATACTTTGTAGAGGTTTCACTGTATTGGTTTATATCTGGGGATATAAAATCAGTTCAAGGATTTTTCAAAAGTAAGACCTCCCTAGGTTGGGTATATCATCAGCCCACTTCTGCACCTTTCCAATGCTCATTTTACCAAATTTGTAGAAAAAGTCGAATGTTTATCAGAAGTCTTTGCCTACACTAGGAGTACAAAACATGTTCTCGTCTGAAGGCCACATTATCATATGGAATTACTCTCAAGGGACACAATAAAACATAAAGGGGTATTATGATCTGATGCATTTATGGTACTCCTCAATGTTGATCCAGAGAAAGGCAAAAAAAGCCCATGAGGTAGTAGTCAATTTTCCTCATATTAGTGGAAAAACATTCCTTCCCGACTTCAAATCTGGCAATCAGAATAATTCCTGGGGTGTAGGTCCTACTTCCAGGATTCTCCTCTACAGGGACTCACTCGCTATTATGGGCGTTTCAGTAACATCAACCTAGTTTGTCAAAACTTCCATACTACACATTGGAAAGCGCCACATGCATGCATAGACCTCTAACTAGTATTCTCTTTCTGAAGTGCTAAACAGGAGTCAAGGAACCCCATTTTCCTGATATATGGAAAACGTAGAGATGGATACACAGCACAACATTAGTACTTACCCATCACTACTCCTGAGTTGTATGCCACTTCTCTCTTACCTGGAAGCTACATATGAGCAGCCACACACAGAGAGGTGTATATGTATCCAGATGGATGGGGATGTACAGATTTGCAGGTTGCATATGTTGCCTGGGCCGATTGTGCACCACTGGTCTATGGGTATTGTTTAGAAGTTTAAAATATCAGACTTCACATTGGTCTTATGTATATCTATTATCCATTGCTAAATTTGCTATGCTTAGCCTCTATTCTAATGAGTAGTTCTCCATATCTTGTTTTTTTCCTAATAAAAACTTCATCTTCAATAAAAATGAGATTATGTGAATTTTGATGGTAAAGCCATTGATTTTGTTTTCAGTGTGATTTATGGATACTCGAATCATGTGATTTTAGAAACAACATGTTAAAAACAGACAAGCTGAAGGGTGTGTTCACACGTAGCTGATTTCACCCAAATCTTGTTGCAGATTTGCAGCAGATTTGATTTCACCCTTCAATTTGAATTCAACTAAAAGGGGGCAGATCTACACCAAAATATGCACCAAATCAAATACATGTGAATGTATCCTAAAGGGGTTTTCCCTCTAAAGACATTTTTTCCCTATCCACAGAATAGAGGAAAAATGTCTGATTGCTGGGGGTCCAACTGCTGGGACCTTCAGCAATCCTGAGAACGACACATTCCAAAAGCCCATGTGACTGGTGCGGTGATGCAAATATGTGAGCTCTGCTCCATTCACTTCTGTGGGATCAGTGCTGAATTGAATCTATTCTACTCAAGAATAAAATCTAAACAACATGATAAGCACGCTGCAATTAGGTGTCAATTAAATAGACAGTTCAATGACAAGTTGGCCTCTATTTTAGAATATGTACCAGATATTTGCTTTAAATTATCAGATTAGAGTCAGTACAATTTTGACTACAGAGTGTCTGAGGGGCTTTTCTTGCTTTTTTTCTGTTCTTTAGTTTACAACTGAAGTTCAACAACCATATACTCGTTATTTTCTTAGGCTGAAAAAAACTGTTATGTTGACCTATATCAGATAAAGGATTACAGCGATTAGCAAAATGGATACTTAATAGCTGACCTCTTGCTTTTAAAGAGGATTGTAAAGAGGATTATTTGATAAAAAATATTTTATACTGTGTATGCTCATCAGGCTTTGCTTATCATATCATGAGCCTGATTAACCAAACAATAACATCGTTTTCAAAATCATGTACAATTTCCTCACTTTAGTTACATTTCCATTCTTCACACTGATGTAGTCAAATTTAACTTGTGTGTGATAACTTTCTGAAACTTGTTATCTTATCTGAAACCATTAAAAATTGATTGTTCTATATTAACACAACAAAACCAGTTGTACAGCAACTGAAAAGGCAAATCAGCTGTGGCATAGAAAGTTATCGAAACGGGTTAAAGGGGTTTTCCAGGCATAAATACTATTGATGACCTATCATCAGGATAGGTCATCAATGGTTGATCAGCTGAGTGTGTGCATGCTGTCAGTGCTGCAATAACAGAGATCAGAGCTGAAGCCTCCGTGCCGACCTCCTTGTAGTGGCTGGCACTTGTATGTGCAGGCACAACTCTCATTGAAATCAATGGGAGCTGTGCCTTCAGTGACAAGCGCCGGCCCCTACATGGAAGGTTGGCGCGGAGACTTCCGCTTCAAGTACACAGAGGTCGGTGAGGAAGCCTGGAGGCTGAGAGGACCAAAAAGATACATGTGTTCTGTATAAGGAGACTATTGTATAAACTTTTCTTTTTGTTCCTAAACTTATAAGGGTTCCAGACCACTTGCTTTCCTGTCCGTTTCCAACAGAAGTACAAGACACATCCCGTCAGCCATAATAACGTCCAATGCTTTCTGTCCGCCAAGTTTAGTAGCACAAACTCTCCAACTCCTATCTCTCAAACTACGCAAAGACATGTATGATTAAATCTATGTTTTTTGCTCAGGAATGTGCACTGTCTAAAGTTATATATTGTGTTTTTTTCTAATTACTGCAGAGGATACAATCCTGGATATTTTAATTTGTTTCAGTGCAGTGAACAAGCTCAAACTGTGTGGCAATGTGGAATACCCCAGTGGTCTGCGACCCGCGCCTCTCCTCCTGTGGTGAAATTAGTCCTAGCATACAGTGAAATTTTCTGAAGGAAAATGCAAAGAAAATTCTGAAAGCCGCTGCTCAGTGCATTGAGTGGTGCTGCAAAGTAATCCGTCCATTATAAAATTAGAAGATGCGGACTACTTAGCGCACTGCTCACTGCATTGAGCAGCGGCCTGCAGCCCTGACACTGGCGAAACAATAGGGGGGAGCTTAGCTTATAGGGTTAAACGTAGGTGACAGATTCCTGTTAAGTGATATATACAGCTAACTTAAAATGTAATAATCTTTAATTACTAATACTATACTTATTCTTTAAATTTTTTTTAAGGAAAGATAAGGTTAAAATGAGGCAGTGACGAACACATGCTATACCAGCATCCTGATATAAATATTTCATAGCATAATGGGATTGGTTCCGCCTGTTATTTTTGTTTTATTTAGGGCCCATTGCACCAAAGTTTTGATCTGAGATCAACAAGAATTGATCAAAGATTAAGTAGAAAAACATTGAATCAACACGGTTTAGACCATGATCATGGTTCAAATCTAGGTTCAATTTGATCCCACAATTCTGGCAGATCAAACTAATTGGTCTAAGTTCAACTAGCGAAATCCAAGATGGTGGACCATGCTGAAAGCATGATAGGCTATTCCTAGGTGGTGAAATTAAACCAATGTTTGCTATTGGTAGCGGCCATGTTTTTACCACCACTATGAACATTGGGAAGGTCACCTGACTATAGTCACCACTCACAGTGTTCAATACATTTCTTCTAGTTTAAACCTTTGATCATAGGTTAAGCGATCTTGGTTTCGCAAATCTTAGATCAAAAGGTGTTGGTGCAACACTTTTTCCTTAAATCAAGTTCAACAGTTAGTTGCAGTTTAACCAATCCTGGATCAACAGCATGGGTGGTGAAACAAGCCATTAGTTCTATTAAGCAAAAAAAAATCTTCTTACGTCTTACTGAGCATTGCTCCATGTAAACATTCTAGTGGTGCCCAAGTCCATACATAGCCTGCCATAACTGACAGTATGTGACATGGTCACAGCAGGACACCTTTACTCTGCAAAGTATAGGTGTCCCATATTTTAATATAGAGTAGAAGAGAGGGAAAGAGACAGCCTGATATTTTCCTGTATGAAAATCGACTAAAAGTTCAATGGGACTCCAATCTTGGACTAGCCCACAGGAGAACATTTGAACCTCCCAGTAGGTTCCTGAGCATGGAGTAGACCCCCACGTCCCAACACCTGCATGGGTGGTATGTAGTGCAGTACACTCATCACCATGCATACAGATAGGCAGCACCTCGGCCACCCTGTGTGTCTATATAATAAAGATGTCAAGTTTATCAATTTTTATAGATGCTAACTGAGATGACATCTAGGCATATTGACAGGTCAACCCGCATCCTCCCTCACATGGCTTACCTTTTCAAAGTCATTGCAAGGGCCCCATCACCAATTATCTTGCTGCTGCCTGTGGCCTGAAGCTCTGTGAGCACATATGAGAGGGCACCCAGGACAGAAATAGTCCATTGCAATGTACAGTATTATGCCTGTCAGTGTGGCCTATTAAGTTTTGCCTCTGGCAGGACTTAATAGCCTTCTATACATGGCATGTCTGTAGACCACTGTTAGGCTCTAGTGGCAATGACAGCAGTGTGGCAGGGGGGCAAGTAATCTCCCATCTTGGCTATTGCAGCTGGGGATCAGCTGTATAACACAGCCAAAACCTGTAACATATAGAAAGGGCTCAGCTCCTAAGCTTGTACCATATGCTCCCTTGCGACATGTGATGTACATATATGACACCTCGGGAAGGTGTTTACACAGCAAAAAATATGTATAGCATACAGTTGCAAACATCTAGGCTGTATGTTCAACCCATATATACAGTAGGAAGGTTTTTACTGTATATACGCTGAATACTTTAAAAATGCAACATAAAGCAACAATTGTAATAGTAGCAAAAACTCTTATTCTTGCCCTTATCCGTTCTCATCCAGACTACTGATCATTCATTCCCTCACTAAACTCTCTTCAATCTATAATAAATGTAGCAGCCAGGCTTATCTTCCTGTTCAATCGCTACACTGATGCCTCTATCTTGTGCCAGTCACTGCACTGCTTGCCTGTTCGTTATAGAATACAATTTAAGCTCATTACTCTCATTCGTACAGCTCTCCACAGTGCTGCACCTTTCTATGTCTCTTCCCTCATCACTGTCTGCCACATTACCTTTGTTCTGTCTTCTAATTGTTATGTTCATGCAGAGCTTATCCACCTTGCCCGCACGAACTAAGAAAGGGGTTCACACGAAGACATAATTGTCCCACATGGACCAGTGAAAAACATAAAAAGAAAAGTTATCCCTAGCAACTTTTGAGGAGTGGACCCTGCCTACAAGCAGATTGTCCTGACAAGAATGGTCCTGCAGCTCATACCTAGGGGCCTAGTCTGCCCCTAGATGTAAAGTAGGAAAGAGGACAGAACTAGACAGATGTAAGATAAACCATAGGTACTCAACACACAGATGTCACATGCTCACCCCAACACCAAACAAGACATGGATTCAGGCAACCACACACCTACAGACTGAAGGGATACATTTGGACCAGGTGTCCGCAAACCTACGGACTAAGGGGATGCTGGGATCCATTCACTGATAGATGGAGGAGAACAAATAACACTAAACATGAATTCCAACCTGGATCCAGGCAAACACTGATAGAACAGAGCCTAGACTCAAACACCCGCAAACAGACTACACCCATCTGACACAACATAGAGCTAGACTCAAACCAATCTGTACCCAGACAGAGAGCTGCACAGCTTCTACCTTCACACAATCAGCTAGACTACGGAATAAACTACTCCCAGGAATGGGTTACCAGATTAAATACACTCACACCATGGCTAATTGGCCAAATAGAAGACACACCTCCCTGTCCACCAATCAGTACACCAATCAGGAGATGCTACTGCAGAGGAGAGGAAGGCCCCAGTGAGGTATTTCCAACAGACAATGTCACAGGGACCTTTTGCAGTGACAGATAAAAGGCAAAAAGTAGAGTTGAAGGCATAGCCATGTGGACCTGGATGACATAATAACACCACCCTAGTCCCACTGCCTGTTATGGAGGGCACACCATAACACTAATGATCTCAGACTAAATTCCTCCATAATCCATACTTCCCAATCCTAGACCCAATCCGAGCTGCTCAGAGAATCTCTTTAAGTATACCTATCATATCTTCTCCATTTATCCTTCCACTGACACCCTAGCATGCCCAACACACAATGCACTCAAAGGTACTTCATATCTGTTCTTACATAGATCTTGGTTGATGCCTGGACCATTGTACAGAGTACAGAATAAGCACTTGTACCCCATTTGTCATCCCTATTTCCTAAAAAATCGTATGTAGGGCCATCCCAGGGGCGTAACTAAAGGAAATGCAGGGGATGCAGTTGCACCGGGGCCCAGGACCCTTAGGGGGCCCATGAGACCTCTCTTCTCCATATAGTAAGCCTAGTAGTATGAATAAAGCATTATAGTTGGGGGCCCTGTTACAGATTTTGCATTGGGGCCCAGGAACCTCAAGTTACGCCTCTGGCCATCACTCTTATTCTTCAAATTGTTTTAAAGTTTAAGACTGTATGTAATGTCTGATTTGGTCTGTTCATGCTCCCTGTGATTTGTAAAGTGCTGAAGTATATGTTGGTGCTATATAAATGAAGATCATTATTAACATTAACATTTAGCTTACTGACTTCTCAAGAGATTATAGCTTTTAGGAAAACATGTCATTTTACTTGATATTTTACATTACATGATTTTTTTACAAATACTACATAGAAAAATGTCTTAGTAAGGAAGTTTATAATTATATTGGTTCCTTTTATGTTACTAATTCAATTCACAACTAGTATAAAAATACCTTAATGGAACATATTGATTTGATCCTGTTTAATTCACACCAAATAATTACCTTGAAACAACAGCAGACCATGTTTTGTATATGGAGTGATGAAATGCAGAATTTCAAATGAGGACGCCACGGATAAACTTGTGTTGTTTGTAGAGGAATATCCTCTACATCACTTACATGTTCTTTATACCTTCATTTATACTTACATTTTAATTCATTGTCTATATTTAGGACAAGGTAATGTTTTATAGAATATGCTTTTGTCATTAATGGATTATTTAGAAAGATTTAAATATAAAAGTGGTGACATGAAGAGCAACACTTCAAAGTTTTCCATAGAAACATGAATAACTCATAAAAGAATGAATTCTTTAAAAACAGTTTTCATATTACTGAAGCATAGATAAGCGAATTACTGATATATTGGAGTTCAAACAAATAATTATTACTAGACTTATAAAGTGTCTCCTGTAAAGAGGTAGAAGCATGTTTTTAAATCTTTCCTCCTAAGACATATGGAAATATACATTATACCTCCCAGTGACTCCACAAAAAACTAATGCTTCTCTTCTTCATTGTTTCCTATGTGGTGGCCTGGAATGGCACTGCCAGCTCAACCTACCTCAAATATACAGATTTGTGCACCAGAACTTGAACAGTGTCTAGGAATATTACTGCAAGCTCAGTCTCCTTCAAGTGAATGGGGCTAAGCTTGCAGTACTGTTCTTGACTACTGCACAATGCACACAGCTATGCACAGTGCCCAGCGACTCCATCAAATTGCTGATTGACAGGGGTGTCAGGTGTAAAACCCTCAATGATGTGATATTGAAGACCTATACTGAGGATAAGTAATCAATATTATAATCCTGAAAAATCCCTTTAAAGGTTTATTTTTCCAAACACTAATATTTAGAGTGTAAATGTTTGACAGGTGAGCATTCCACCTCTAGGACCCACAGCTATCTGGGAAACCTGAATTCTCTCTATTAAAGACAATAGGATTTAAGGAAATAGCTAAGCCAGTAAACTTTTCCATAATGGGATCCCCTTCCCCTATATGCCAAAGATGTAAAATCAAATAACCAGCAGTGACGTTTTTTTTTTTAAATAAATCAAGAGTATATAATCTTAAGGCTGTGATGACACGGGGCGGAAATCCTGCAGAAATCTTGTCCGCAGCAAGGCCGCACAGAAATTTACGCAGCGGAAACCTGTGCAAAACAACAGGAGTAAAAACCATGTATAGGTCTAAACAATACTACGCATTTCGAACACTTAATACAAATGCCATTAAAAACGCGTAGGAAATTTTTAAACCTATGTATAGTTTTTAATCCTGCTGTTTTGCATAATAATGCTTTTTATGTGACTCTCGACGTGCTAGACTTTCTCTATGAATCTTAACTCTTGGTCGCTGGTCCATATAACCTCAGTGTTTTTCTTTTTCACCACCATGTATGCAGTGGATTGACTGCATGCAGCAGATCCAGATGTCAGCTTTGTTTCCTCATTTGAGTCTACATTTAATTAAATGCAATTTCAATGAAAATCATTTGAAATGGCATAAATGGCACATAACCTCAAGGTCTTGGCAAGAGTTCAAAGGTTGGCAAGTGAAAATATAGGTCATTTAGAAGGGGTGCATGTATTTTATGTGGATGGAATTTTAGGAGTGACAACTGGGGTTATTCTTAAAGTGGGGGAGTGGTATGTGCAGTCATTATCTGCTAGATACAGGAAATAAAAAACAGGGATTTAAAAAGCAGAGTAGTATTTTAGTATTTATATATATATATATATATATATATATATATATCGACAGTGAACAGAAATACACATGGTGGGATAGGAGCAATCCATACCAGCTCGGGAAATATGTTGCATTCGTCATTTCCTTAGGCACTGCATTCAAGTCAACTTGAAGTGAGCCTAGAATTCCCACACAAAGCCATACCAGCTGGACAGAGAAACATTGCTTGCAACACTTTCTTTCAGTTGGATCAGTTGGAAAGACTGATGAAATTTTGACTCTTTAGTACAAAACTGTTACTCATAGAAGACTAGGGGAACTGTCTTCTGTTTAACGTCACCTTTTTTTTTGTAAAATGATAAAAGCAACTTAGCCAGAGGCACAGACATATGAAGAAGAGCCTTAAGATAGTTCTCATTACATTGCCTTGGACCTAATCTGTGATTATTATAGTTCACTTCTGTTAATGATATCTTGCTTGTCAGTTCTGAATCCATGCAGTAGCTATCCATGATATTAAAGATATCCATGGATATCCTTCTGTTTTTCTATATTTACACCAGGGGTATACAATAACATTTTTGCTCTAGATTCAAAGCGGACTACTGTCATGGTGGGGAGGAGTGTTATGTAATGTCTTCTTTACACCCTGCATTGCTTTGCAAAGATTAGTACATAGAATGATTTAGTATCCTATGGTATATAGGGCAATACATGGTGTAGGCGAGACATTATCTGATACATATGTAATACATAAAATATCAATAAAAATAAATAAATAATAAAAAAAATAGACGGTATACCCAATGAAAGGACACACTTGATTAGCTTGACTTGGCCTCAAACTGAATATGAAAAGAACTTGATCAAATAGTTAAAGCAATTCCAACAGGACTAGTTTAAGATTGGTTATGGATGCTTTTACACAACCCAAGTATTGGCCGAAAAATTGCTCAAACAAGTGCCCCGTATAAGCTGTCTTCTCACAGTGTCTTCTCACAGTGAATCAAGGTGGGCATATGAAAAAGATCTCCGACAAGGTCAGCTTCCATTCACTTAGGATGGCTGTCAGGTGCTTATGTGCCCAACAGTTGTCTTGCCTAAGAGTACCCTAAATCTCGATTTCACCTCTGGAATCATCACCCTACCTGACTATCAACTGTAACCAAATATAGGATAAGGTAGTCATGCATAGATTATTCCCTAAGGTCTATGGGAATTACAGAGACAGCTGGTGACTCCCTTTAAAAAGACTTTAAAAGAGAAAGACACTGACACATTGGTTACGTAGACTTGTATAACTGTCACCAAGGATCTTGAGGGTTGTCCCTCAAGTGATCGGTGCATATAATATGTATATAAATGATTGTTTATTATTGAGAGTACCTACAGAATACTGGACCTTACAGCAGACTTTTGAAAGTTTAGGGTCACTTAAAAGTTTTCTACAGCCTTTTCCTCCTCAGTGCAGTTCACTAGATAATTCAGTTAATCTCTTCCCATGTCAGTCATTTTTCATATTTTTGCTGTCATCTTTTCTTCCCCACCCCCAAGAGGTATAACTTTTTATTTTACTGCTAACATAGTTGTATGAAGGCTTATTTATTGCAGAATAAGTTGTATCTTTTAGTTTCAAAAGTTTTTTATTTGATTTTTATATAGCTTTACATAATAAAGAGCTAAAGAATACCCCTCACAGGGGTGACTTTAGTAGAAACAATCTTAACCCCTTGAGTGGCACGCCCGGAAAAGTTCCATGACGAGCTCCACTGCTCATAGTGACATAGCCCGGAAGATTTCCGGGCTATGTATCACTATGGGAGCTGCAGAGCACAATGCCACAAGCTGTGACAGTGTGCTCTGCCTGCACAGTCCCACAGAGAACAAAGCAAGGGCTTTGAAAAACCAGCAGAAGATATTGCCGACATGTCGGCAATGTCCTGCTTTGTTTACAGGTTGCCATAGAGACCATCGGCTTGTCAGAAGCAAGCCGATGGTCTCTGTGGCAGGGAGAGCTGGTTGTTAGCTGTCAGAGGACAGCTAGGTAATAGCTCTTACAGCAGAGATCAGAGAAAACCTCCGATCTCTGCTGTGTTAACCGTTTACATGCTGCAGTCTATGTGACTGCAGCATGTAAAGGGCTGTCACTGCAGCATGTAAAGGGCTGTCACCATCGGACCCCTGGAATGTGATCAGGGGTCCTGATGGGTCCCTGTGGAAGTCCCCTAAAGGGACAAAAAAAAAAAAAAATTTGTAAAAAATTTAAAAAAAAAAAAGTAAAAAAATTATTAAAAAAATAAAAAAAAACACTTGTCTCCCTTTACTTTGTAAAAAATCAAAAATACAATCACACATGTGGTATCCATGTGCGTCGTAATGACCCAGAGAAGGAAGTTAATACATTATTTAACCCCTTAATGACATGGCCCCTTTTTTCTTTTTTCCCCATTTCTTTTTTTCCTCCCCCCTGTTTAAAAAATCACAACTTGTCCCGCAAAAAACAAGCCCTTATATGGCCATGTCAATGGAAAAATGAAAAAGTTATGGCTCTTGAGACGCAACTGCAAAACTAGTTGAAATTCAATGATTAGACCATTTTAAAAAACCTGCCCTGGTGGGCACGACAGGGTGGTAGGAAACCTGCCACTCAAGGGGTTAAAGGGGTTGTCCGGCGAAAGCAAGTGCAGTTAAGCACTTCTGTATGGCCATATTAATGCACTTTGTAATATACATCGTGCATTAAATATGAGCCATACAGAAGTTATTCACTTACCCACTCCGTTGCTGGCATCCCCATCTCCATGGCTCCGTCTAATTTCAGCGTCTAATCGCCCGATTAGTCGCGCTTGCGCAGAAGGGTCTTTTCCCTTCTGGTCGGTCTGGGCATGAGCGGCGTTCTGGCTCTGCCCCCTTCTACACGTCATCGCGTAGCTCCGCCCCATCACATGTGCCGATTCCAGCCAATCTGGAGGCTGGAATCGGCAATGGACCGCACAGAGCCCACGGTGCACCATGGGAGAAGACCCGCGGTGCATCGTGGGTGAAGATCCCGGCGGCCATCTTGGAGGAAAAGAAGGAAGAAGTTGCAGAGAGGGGATTCGGGTAAGTAAATTTTTTTTTTAAATTTCAACACATCCCTTGGGTTTGTCCTGCAGTGAACGGGGGGCCTATGCAAAAAAAACAAAAACGTTTCGACGCAGGACAACCCCTTTAAGACTGTAAATGTTAAACAAACAACTAAACAGATAAACATAAAACTTATCATATAGGTTTCCATTCATTAATATATCTGTAAGAAAAATATTCTCATTTCTATATAGGATGGTATTGGTATCATTATCTGGTGTGTCTCAGGAGATTTACTCCTATGAGGACAATAGTCGTGACATATTTAGTATATGTAGATAGTCAGACTATGGTTTCCAAATCTTAAGGAAGTCCACCATATAATCATCTCCATAGCAGACAGCTTTTCACAGATCATCATTTTGGAGATTCTAGCTATGATGGGGTTCAGAATAAGGGATGATTTCAACCACTGGGATGCTTTTTTGATGCTTGCGCCATACATATAAACTGGGAGAGTCTGTGTTGTTGATTATTATACCTGGTCGGTTTGTCCACCAGCAGGCAAACCGAGGGGGTGATGGGAAATGTCTTGCCCAAGACACTCAAAACCAGACTGGCTACCTGCCTCCACAGGGATCTCACTGCTGGGCATGTCCACCAGGTATGCAAAACCGAACCCTGTGCCCAGCAACCTCTAAAGCAATTAAGAGAGGTAGTAGGGGAGAACTTGTGTATTGTTGTGGGGACGTAGTGTGACCTGTGTAGTATCTTGTAGGAGGTTTCGGCCAGGGTCACCTGATGGCTGCCCTTGGCAATAAATGCACAGCTATGGTGCCATCTTGCCGTTGAGAGTAATATGGTCAGATTTTCCTCCCAGCGTCTCATAAATGGGAGTTTGTCTTCATGTGAGGGCTGATTCATATTATGATATAGGAGAGAGATCGTCCCAGACTGAAGGGGTAATCAGACACATAGCCTCTCAAACAGCGTAATGGGTATTGGGAAGTGGAGTTGAGGAAACATTGTCTGCAAGAAGCTATATATCTGGCGTGTTTCCAGCCACAAGTGGCTTGGAACTGAGTGTTTTTCTAAGATTTGATGAAAAGTCATGGGGCTATTTAGTGTGATAAAATGATGTAGTGAGATCAGTCCTCTACTTCGCCACCAAGCAAAACTATCTGTTAGCAAGCTGGGAGGAAAAGCATGGTTTAGAGTAATAGAAAGCAGTAGTGGATGGTCTGAGATTAAGGAGTGTTTGAGTCTATTTAATTTCCAAACTGTAAGGAGGTGGAAGGTGAGAAGTGTCAGGAGTTGTATTTTATATGTGTTGAATTTTTTGTCCCAAATGATAGCTCTGAGGTTCACAGGGAGAACAAATTGTATCTTTTAATGGTATCTAGAGATGAGCGAGCGTACTCGGTTCAGGTGTTTTTGCACTCGAGTCCCGCTTTTCCGAGTAACTGACTACTCGGACAAAAAGATTCGGGGGGCGCCGGGGGTTGCAGAGGGGAGTCGGGGGGGGGGGGGGGAGGGAGAGCTCCCCCTGTTCCCCACTGATACCCCCCGCTCCACCACACCGCCCCCTGGACACCCCTGAAT
The DNA here is from genome assembly GCF_035609145.1 of Eleutherodactylus coqui. Classification (NCBI taxonomy): domain Eukaryota; kingdom Metazoa; phylum Chordata; class Amphibia; order Anura; family Eleutherodactylidae; genus Eleutherodactylus; species Eleutherodactylus coqui. The sequence goes on along the minus strand of NC_089841.1, from coordinate 107,090,537 downwards.
CTGTTCGTCCGAGTAGTCAGTTACTTGGAAAAAGCGGTGCTCGAGTGCAAAAACACCCGAACCGAGTACGCTCGCTCATCTCTAATGGTATCATTTAATGTACCATATAATGTATTAAAAAACATTAAAACATTTTTAAAGTGAGATTAAAGGGAAGAAAAACGCAATTCTTATATATCATTTATATTGCAGTGTATTTGCAGGGCTTCTGCAAACTGCACTATGCATTTGGCTGCCTTGAGCACCATTCATCACTGTGCAATTGCTTTGTTGGAGCCCAATTGGGTGACAGAGGGAGGCCCCTGCTTCTAACGACTTAGATCTCATGGTCAGTTATCTTCGATCCCACCCACTACCTGCTGCATGCTCATCTTCTAGCTTTATGATGTATATGCATGTCAGATGTCAAGAAGAGAGTTAATAAATATACTGTATATGGATAGATGGTGGGTCATTGGGCCCCTAAGTCCTAAAGGTTATGGAGGCCTGGGACAGGTGCCACTTGTGTCCTCCTTATAATCTGGTTCTGCATACCTATTGTAAAAGATGCAGAATATGGCAGCATATATGGAGAAGCTGTACAAAGTTTGCTACAGAAAACTAGGGCTGTTGTTAGGGAGTGTAATCTGGGCAATTGCCCAGGGCCCCTATCTGCATAAAAAATGTACTTACGCCACCTCTCGCTTCCCTCACTGCTGATGGTCTGATCTATGCTACTTTGGTCTCTGCTTACCTCTCAATCGCTAGTCACATAACTGATCCCTAGTCTCAGCGATGGTATGGTTGGGGAAAGCAAATGACTTAAATGATTATGTGATTGCACTACCCCAGAAGTGAGGGAGACTGTAGCAGCACAGATCAGACCAGCGTGGAAAGCGAGAGGTGAGCTGTTTTATTTTATCCATTTTATAGTATAAATGAAGCCATTTTTCTGAGTGGGATCATTGAGACTGGTGGAATGATAAAAGAGGTATTATCTAAGACTGGGGGCATAACAGAGGCATTATTAGTGAGTGAGTGTAGAAATGGAGCATTACTAAAGAGTAGAGGCTTAGCGAAGCATTACTAAGGTGTGGTGATATTGAGAATTTCTGTCACAGCCCATATTATTGCTGAGAGCTTCAACTAAAAAAATTTGTAGTTTATTGGGTTTCTTTCATTAGGTTGAAGACTTCAGCTGCCATCGGCCATAACTTTTTCTTTTTGTTTTTGAGGAGGGTGGCTCCTAGTTCCTTCAGACTGGCATCAATATACAAATGAAATAGAAGGATACAGTCTGCAAGAATGGGTGCAGTGCTAAGACATTCTTTTAATTCTCTAAAGTTCTGTTTCACCTCATGGCTTGTCTATTCGAGGGGAGATAGCTTTTCTGCTAAGGGTAGCACATCTGCACAACAGTTAGTTCAAAGGAGATGTAATCTTGGTAAAGCCACGGATATATCTTTATTAATACCTGACAAGTCCTAGAAAAACCCACAATTCTGAGACTGTGTGAGGTTCTGGTTACAGCCAGCACTTTTTTAGACTCTGAAGACACACCTTCTGCATCGACAACATGACCCATATAATGGATCTCGGTTCGAGCAATATGACATTTGCTAGGTTTGAATTTAAGTCCAACTTTCTACAAACGAGTCACTACTGCATCCAAGTGGAAGAGGTGTTCCTCAAGCGTAATGGAGAATACAATCACAACATCCAGATAAATCAAAGACATGTCAAAAATAGAATTACCCAAATAACGCTGCATTAAAAGTCTTTGAAATACACTAGGGGCATGCATTAAACCCAATGAGATGTGGAGAAATTCAAATAGTCCCATGGGGGTGATAAAGGCTGTTTTCTCTATATCTTCTGGTTTAGCTGGTACTTGCCAATATTTGATGGTCAAATCTAAAGTAGTGAAGAAATTATTCTTTTGCATAACAATGAGTGATTATTCTACCCTTGGAAGAGAATAGGCATCCCTATGAGTGCAAGCATTGAGTAGTTGATAGTCAATAAAAAATCTGAGAGATCCATCTTTTTTTTCTAACCAATACAATGGCAGATGCTCAAGGACTGCTACTTTCTTGTATAAGTTGCCCATCTAACATTTTCTGTGCTAGTTTCATAATCTCCTGAAAAAGGGCTGGTGAAATATGCAGATATCTCTCTCTAACTGGAATTACATCTTCAGTATAAATCTGATGCTCAATTGTTTCAGTATAACCGAAATCTTCCTCATGACAAGCAAAGGCTTGCCAATGCTGCTGGAAATGTTTTTTTAATTCTTTCTCAAAAACAGAAGGGGCAACTCCATCTAATCTCAGCAATTTCATAACCAAGGGATAGCCTCCATAGCTGCTTCTTTCTCTGCAGTCTTTTCCGCAATACAAACAAAAAGTTCTACACCTCATGTGTTTGTACTGTATAGACTTCAGTGTTGACTAGGCTTGATGGGGCAATTATGGGTTAATCTCCACAATTTACTGACACACATCCCTCATGAACTCAACATAAAGTCCTTCCAATTGTCCATGTGTTCGGGTCTTTAGGAATCAGTATTGGATCGATCATGACTATAGCATTTTGTAGCTTGTAATGGGCTCCTACTATTAATGGTAAGATAGTGACATGGAGGTATCGTCAACATGTTTTGAGGGTAAGGCACGAATCACACTAGCGTTTCCATTCAATTGGGCTAAAGTTTGTTGCTGTGGATAGATCAATTGTAATTGCTGCAGTGACCATTTTATGGTTGAGTTTGTGCTCAGTTGTTCCCAATAGGTGGTGCCCATTTCAGCAATCAATAGTCCATCTAATTTTTGTAGAAAGTTCATACCCAGCAGCATGGAACATGAGGTCTAGCTATGTCTCTTACTTGTATTACAGCAATATCAGGACATTTGCATCCCAACACATCAATTTAATGTATGATTCTAGTTACATTGATTGATGGATTGTTGGCAGCCATTAGGGTGAGCAAAGAAAGTTCTATGTTTTTCTGTTCCGTTGTTGAGCGATAGTGATAAATTCTGAACCTGTATCTATGAGACAAGTGATCAAGTGTCCATTTATACGAGCATCCAGAATTCGGCATTGTCCTGCAATCTTTTCAATACCATCATCAGGCCTTTTTAATATGTCCCTGCGGCCTGGCCCACAGTCATGACTGATTCTAGTTTAATGGGATCAGAACATTGAGGTCTGGCTGATCTGTTCTGCACTCTCTAGCAAAATGTCCTGTTCAATTGTATCTCCAACACCTTCTGTCCATAGGACCCTTGGAGTAAGCCCTTTTACCTTTATTGTCAAAAATTGTTCTTATGGTTCGTAGATGTCCTATCTCATCCTTTATTCCTTGGAGGGATTCTTGGAGTGACTCTTAGAATACTTTAGTAAACTCAAGCATTTGATTATTGGAGTTTACTGAGTCTGTTAAGGTGTTTGTTTCTCTATTTAATATTTGGGTAGATATGTTGGCATTTTCCTCACTATCTCATTGAAATTCGATGGCCTCTTTAATTACACCATCAAGGGCAATATGGTGATTTACTCTTATCATATCCTTTAATATTCTTTTTAATGTATGATTGCATATTCCAGAAATGTATTGATCTCGCAATAATCTATCTGTATTGGGAACTGCAGTACAACTTTCTTTGTTTTTGTTCTTGAGTCGACTCCATAAATCCTGCAACCCTACAGTGAACTGCTGTATAATTTCTCCCTCTTTTGGCTGCACCTATAAAATTTATTTCTTAACTCTGTAGTAGGTGTTGTGTTTTTCAGATAGTTGATGATTCCTTCTATAGTCCTCCGTTGTTCATCTTTGAGAACCAATACAGCTTTTCTTGCGTCTTCTTTCAATAGATTCAGAGTTAGATCAACTTAATAGCTAAGAGGAATTTGATGTAATCTGGCAGCCGTCCTTAAATGCTGTACCCAGTCCCTTACCGACATTGTTTTTCAAATTTTTGTACGCTTATTAATGCTACTACCATTGGGATGAATACTGATGGTGAGGCGGCCATGCTGCTGGAAGTTTCTGACATTTCTAGGCTCATCATAATACAAGTGACTCCAGATGGTTCTGAATAGATATTATGTATTTTGATGTTAGTCTTGGTCAGTTTTCACTGTAAACAGTTTTAATAGGATAACTTTTCCTCCCACTCCTATCTGCGGACAAAGGCATCGGCAGGTCCTCTTCTCTGACTGTCAGCGTGTATGAAGAGCAAGCAGTCAGAGAGACAATTAATCATGCAGCTTGGCTGTCAGCCAAATAGTAAAGCTGCAGCCAGAGACCCCGGTGTCCAGCAATACCGATAGATCACTTCTGTAAGAGCCCCTTCACACGACCGTATTTGTGCCAGCAATACGCAGAGAATAGAATCCATTGATTTCAATGGGTTCATTTTCATCACTCTTTTTTCTGAACATATGCTCTATTTTTGTACGCAGAACTTATTAGGCTATATAGCAATTAAAATCTCATTGGGGGGGTGTCCCACAAAAAGTACAGTAATATGTGCAAAACGCATGCAAAAAAAACATAATTCATGACACAAAAGCTTTTTTGCGTATACTCTTGTGTGAAATCAGACAGAGCAGGACCTTCATCAGCACTGCAGTATCGCTCTCACTCTCTCCTTTCCCGACAGCTGGTTCGCAGCTCAGCCTATCAGCAAGACTATCTGGCTGCACCGGAAGAAGGCTTCTCTCCCTCAACCGTACTACACACCACTTCTCCACCCCTACTAGCTGCCCTGCATGCCTTCTTTTCAGCTAGCAGGTAAGTGTCATATTTCTGCTCCTGTGAACCCGTGGTCCTGTGGGTTTCCAAGAGCGTACTGCTGCAGGTGTGGTTGATTTGGCTGATGGTGTGGAGTTCTCAGACCAGCCAATTGCCACCGATCTGCTGCATATAAATACCAGTTTCTCTTACTAGAGGGTGCTGGTCATTTATTCATCCCATTCCTTTCAGAACTTGGTGTTATGCATAATGTTAGTCTGAAGTGTTTCTTCCACCTTCCCTGAGTATGGTCTGCACACCTGTATTCCCCGTATGCATGTTTTGCGGGCCGCCTCTCTTTTCCCCTTTGACAGGTGCGGTCTTCAGACGTCTGATGTCAAGTGTGTTGTCAGGGGGGTGATACCTCACACGGTTCACTTTACATCAGTTTAGTGTCTGTGTCGGTGACCAGACATGAGGTGTGAACAGTGATGTGTTCAGTTTGTATGTTGGAATTCCCTTGTCTGTTTGTAGCTGTGAAAAGCGACATATTAGGTGTCTGTGTAGGTGAACAGGCATTTGGTGTGAACAGTTGTGTGTATGTATTTTCCTTGTCTGTTGTCTGCGTGTAAATGGTGTTCCTACCACCTTTCAATATCCTCTACATCAATACAGATATCTTTCGCGTCCGTGCATACCGTAGGGATAACAACTTACACGGACGCAACCCAAATAAGGGCTGACATGTTCGAACCTCATCTACACCGCGCCCAGGATGAATGTATGGTTTTGTTCACACAGGGTAAGAGAATGTGCATACATCACAACACAGACAACAGACGTGAACTACAATCTGTACTATAATGCTACAACATATACACCGGACGTGTGTGCGATCAAACAAGAATGACTGACAAACACCAAAACACTTATAAATATTACCAATGCACATAAGCAGATGGAACGGCTAATAAATATGAGATATTAGTTAGTAGTTTTGCCAAAGTACATAAGTTCATGAGACCACGACAAGGGTCCTCATTGTCTCATGAGTCCCTTCTCTAACAAGACAACTTAACCCCAGGAGTCCAGCATAAAAGTGGAGTGATTGGCCCAATAGAGATTGCCCTAGATCTGTGATGGCAAACCTACATGCGTAGCCATAGTCGCTGACACACGGCCGCTGTTGGCCATTCACCTCGTTAGTGGTGAATACCGGCAGGGGCCGCGGCTCCCCTGCTGGTATTCACTAAGTAGCGCTACTAGCAGCGCTGATCCCGTCGCACACTGTGATGTCAGTGTGCAGCTGGGATTCCCCTCCGCCGACTTCTCCTACCACTTGGTTTCGTGAGAGCAGGGGACGGAGGCATCCAGCAGCACACTGACGTCACAGTGTGTGCCGGAGATCATCGCTGCTAGCGGACGGCGGAGGAGCCGAGCTTCCACGAGGTGGAGGGGTTAAGTATATGGGTCTCGGAGGGCACTGTCACTGCTGGGGGCAACTGTGGGGGGTCACTGTCATTGCTGAGGGCTGCTGTGGGGGGCAGTGTCACTGCTGGGGGCCTATTTGGGGGGCACTGTCCCTGCTGGGGGCCACTGTCACTGCTGGGGGGCCGCTGTGGGAGCACTGTCACTGCAGGGGGCTGCTGTCACTGCTGGGGGGGTGCTTTCACTGCTAGGGGCCGCTGTGGGGGGCACTGTCACTGCTGGGGGCCGCTGTGGGGGTGCTGTCACTGCTGGGGGCCGCTGTGGGGGCGCTGTCACTGCTGGAGGCCAATGGCGGGGTGCTGTCACTGCTGGGGGCTCATCATTACTGAGATAAGTGAGGGGGAGGATGGGAGAGATGAGGGCCTGTGCTATGGGTGTTTTGGGTTTATTAAATACAGTTATATATTACAATTATACATTTTTGTTATTTAAACTATAAATATCGCACATTTATGTATTTTTCTCAAAGTGACACACCACCCGAGTTATGCTCAGTTTTTTGGCAAATTTTGACACACCGAGCTCAAATGGTTGCCCATCACTGCCCTAGATGATAGGAGACAGGACACCATTCACATGGTTTGAAACACTTCAAACTAAAATCATTAACAGCACCAAGAGCTGAGTGGGAATGAGATAAAGGATGAATAAATGACTAGCACCCTCTAGTAATAGGGGCTTGTATTTATGTGCAGCAGACAAGTGGTGATTGGTTGACTGGAGAACTTCACACCATCAGCCAGCCAAATCAACCACTCCAGCAGCAGTGTGCTCCTGGAAACCCATAGAACCACAGGTCCCAGGAACACAAATGTGCCAATAACGTATAACTTAAAGGAGATGTCCCGAGGCAGCAAGTGGGGTTATACACTTCTGTATGGCCATAATAATGCACTTTGTAATATACATTGTGCATTAATTATGAGCCATACAGAAGTTATAAAAAGTTTTTTACTTACCTGCTCCGTTGCTGGCGTCCTCGTCTCCATGGTGCCGACTAATTTTCGCCCTCCGATGGCCAAATTAGCCGCGCTTGCGCAGTCCGGGTCTTCTCCTCTTCTCTATGGGGCTCCGTGTAGCTCCGTGTAGCTCCGCCCCGTCACGTGCCGATTCCAGCCAATCAGGAGGCTGGAATCGGCAATGGACCGCAGAGAAGCCCTGCGGTCCATGAAGACAGAGGATCCCGGCGGCCATCTTCAGCAGGTGAGTATGAAGACGCCGGACCGCCGGGATTCAGGTAAGCGCTGTGCGGGTGGTTTTTTTAACCCCTGCATCGGGGTTGTCTCGCGCCGAACGGGGGGGGGGTTTAAAAAAAAAAAAACCCGTTTCGGCGCGGGACATCTCCTTTAATAAAAACAGTACATTAACACAGTGACATTATATATTGATGAGGGTTATAAATATAACCACCCCTTACAGATGGGCAGAGTCAAGTTGTCCATGAAGAGCAGTGACATGTGTCTCCCTACGGGATGAAAGTGTGGCACAGTAAGTTGTTGAGAAAGGAAAGTTACTTTTTTCATGGTCTTGCAGCCTAGGAGATTGTGATGCCCTTTGGGTAAATAGTGAGTGCCACTGCAAGTTGCTCAGATTTGTGGATCAGCACATCAATAAACAATTCAACTGGTCACTATGGAACCACCATCGAAGTCTGGCCCTGCCCTGTTCAACAACTTGAGAAGAAACTGTATCATTGTTCTAAGATTTGGTGTCTGCAGCATGTCTGGCCATCCAACTACTTGTCGAAAAACTCCATCATGGGCATGGCGATGCTTCTACATGTGGAAGGAAGTAGCTAGCTTCTTCTCCTACTAGAGTTTAACTATAGCTGCCAGTTTGTATGAAAGCCAGTACATGGGATTTAACAAAAAAAAACGTTGCATTTTCGTTTTACACCCTGAGACACATACCCTGAGCAGTTTTAGTTCCAGCCTCTGGAAATACGTTTTAAGTCAAACTGTTGTATTTTTAAAGAGATCACGCAAATTACTCATTCTATGAACAAAGAGCCTCTTTTTGAAAGCTGTCAACTTGCTGACAGTTTTGATGAACATTTACTTCTCCTTGTAAAACACATTAATCAAACCTATTCAAAAACCTGCAGTCCAAGGAGGTTTATTTTGCCTTTTCCTTTTTTGTTATTGCTAGAAGACATAAGTTATACCAGTGAGTGGATGTGACCACATAAAAGCTTTCTCTGCACTGTGCTAAATACTAATCATTTATTGAAATGAACACAGTCGAATGTTTAACATCTTAAAGAAAAGTCGCTATCAACTTCTCAAAGTGTTTATTCCAATAAGCTTTCACTAAGCATTTCACTGAACCTTAAAAGAAGCATTTGAAAAAATATATATATAGGATGCATTTGCGAGCTGCAATATATGACATGCAGGGCTGGCAGGCTGCCTAGTTTATTCTTAAAAGATTGTCATTCTGGGGAAAATAAATTTCTCTAACTAGACAAAAGTCAATGTTTTCATGTTTTACTATAATCAAACTGATATGGTTGACAATTTAATGCCTTAACACATAAAATATCTGTGGATAATCAAAATTACCTCAATCAATCATAACCACGGCTAGGGTTTTTTTTTCCCTTCTATTTAACGCCCATGCAGATTAGCCTAAGAATTTTAATAGTTTTGTTTAAAAAAATTCATGAGTTCAGACGTATTTTATATTTGTGTGCATTTGGAGATAGTTAAAAACCATATGCCGTCACATTGAAACCTTTGTTTTAATGTTGTGTTTTATTTAATTTTATGTATATTTTATAGCCTGCTTGCCTGTCAAGGAGATGTGGAAATGTGCTGGCATCCCGGCTGAAGACATCATTATGAAAAAATGCTGAAGGCTTTTTCAAAGTGGGTGCTGAAACAGACATTTTCTTTTTTTTTTTTTTGACTCCAGGGGTTGCTAATAGGAGCCCTCGTAGAAGGGTATTGTCGGGTCAATTGGTAGCTATGCAGGGTGCCCTGAGGATTTCTTCAGCAAGTCCATTTCAGTGGAAGCTTCTTAAAATAAATATGAAAGAGAAAATGACATTAGAAATATGAAAAGGAATGTGAAAGCGGAATGAATTGCGGTAGCGTAACACTTGACAGGGCTAATTTCCAGATATGACAGGTTGAGTTCAGCAAGATTTGCCATTGATACCGATAGAAAACTTCATACGGCTTCAGAGTTGTATCTATTAAGAGATGCTGCGGTGTTCTTACAACCTGAGAACAAGTTCACTAGGGCATGCTATTCTTCTCCCTCAATAATAAAAATTGATATAAACTCTTTCAAATGACTTACATATAATTACCCAGAAGACTCAGTAAGGAAAGACTATATCTTTGGAGTATTCCTTTATCTTTTCAAATAAGGAAGTTTTTTTCCCTCTCCCCCTCTCTTTTGTTTCTTTGATTACTTCAGGCCTTGTAATCAAACTAAGCTTAGTTTCAGGGCCCTTGGGGCAGCATCTCTCAGCTCCCTGTCAAGCTACGTTGCGAAACAATCAATCATGTTCTCGCACTAACTTGACGGAAGTGCCACGACAAGAAGAGTGCAATCCTTTGCTCTTGCCATGAAGTCTCGGTGACAAAAGTTTTTTTTTCCTCCATACAAGAAGCTGACTGCATTTGGGGTTATGAATATGCAATGACTCTCATTAGTATTGAAACGCAGGAGCAAGAACTGACATCCCCCGCCACTTTTGCTGCAGCAGAATCGTCTAATGAATTGTCTCACTCTTTCACAAGCACATTTTTTTCCTGTTGTGGCTCCCAGTTCCAAGGGGAGTCGCCCGGTTTGAGAATACCATTGACTGCAGAAATTAATTGCCAGGGACCTCTCTTGATTCAGTTAAACATTGTTGAGACGGTGTTTAAATTGTCAAAACAGAAAAGCGTTAAACTCTGCATGAGACACAATCTTCATAAAGCAGAAAACCTGAAATAGATATATACCCCACGATAAGCAATACAAAATCTGACATCCTACTGGTTTGTTTATTAGCTAGTTAAATGGGGGGATAACAGAGCTGAGAGCAACTTTCTTCAAATGAATGGACCGCTAACACATAGCTTTTCTAGAAGCCCTTTACCATTTTAATGCTTTTTTTTTTATTTTGTGTCCCTGGTCCTCTGCCAAATATTTTAAGGCAAAGACAAGCAATCTTTCCTGAATACGTTACAGATTAGGGTATGCTTTTCTATCACTGATTAAGATATTCAGACAAAGTGATGTGTATCGCATGAGCAGATAGGGAATATATTCAGTACTTTTTTTTTTTAGTGGGAAATGTTTTATGGCATTCTGTCACTACGGAATTTAGAAACGTTGTTTGCAAATGCGCTGCATGAAAAAACTTTTCACGCAATTGTCTGACAGAGAAAGACTACCATATTGCAAAATAGAATTCTGGGATAAAGAAGGTACTGTATAATGACATACTTATAAAAAAAACCATTAAAATGTAAAAGAAAAATTCTCGAGACAGGGATGGCATGATATGATCATTTATGGATTTTTAGAATTCAGCTTTTTTGTAGCTTTTAGTGTGTTGCTGTGGCTTAATCCATTTCATGGGTGAAGTAGAATTTTAAGACATTTACAGTACATTTCAGCAGGTTCTCTATAGATTGAATGACTCCTTTAATAGAGACAACCATATAGTAATGCATTGGATCTACTTTGGCCTTCAGAATCGCAGCCATTTGTTGTGATATAGTCTCCACTAGGAGTTGAAATGTTGAAGTCATACTGCAGAAATATTGGACCCAGGGTGTTCCAAGAAAACATTCTGTTACGTCTATGTGGGCGCACCTCGCCACGGGATGGATGCAGGAGTGGTATTGTGTTTAAATAGGATGCGCTGGCTGGAACACGAAAGGGACAGTGAATTGCATGCTGGGAATTGGACTCATGGACAGACATAACATAAGGATTGACAAATGACCAAAACACTCACCTTGAATACCTGCACACATGACAGATGGAATAGCTATAGAATATACAAGAAATTGGTTTATGAATTGGCCAAGACACTTAAGCCCGTGAGCCCAAACTTCAAGGGTCCTCGTCTCGTGGGTCCCTACTCTAACAAGACAACATCCAACAGAACCCTGCCTGCAAGCAGAGTGATCGCGACGATAAGGGCGGCACCTAACTGGAACCTAAGGGCCTCACTAGCCCAGATATGATACAAGAGCCAGCAGGACAGGACACAGTTCACACCAGCACACTATGGCTAGCATGCAACACAGAACACCATTAACACTAAACATGCCTGTTCACAGACACTGAACATGACACTGGTCACACACATATGCACTGAACACATATAACAGGTATGCAAGAAAACCAAACCCTAAAGTAAAGGAATGCCAGCTTCTTCTAGCAGAGGGACTGATATATATATATATATATATATATATATATATATATGCAGTAGACTCGTGGGGATTGACTGGCGGGACGAACTCCATATGCGGCCAGCTCAATTATCCCACACCTGTGAAGCTGTGCTCATGGAAACCTGTAGAACCATAGGTCCCAGAAGCACACACCTAACACATTCCCCACACCATTACTCTTAACTATTGGCAGCTGACAGGAAGAGTCCACCAATTCATGCTGCTTGATCTACAAAAGTATCTACAATGGATCCACGTGTGGAATTTGCCCTGTGAATGGGGAAAATCCATGTGCAGAATTCTAAACTTCTGGATGTGGAAACATAATTTTCCACACTGGAAATCCACATTCATATTTTGCCCTTAATTAAGCGTGTGGATCAGCACCAAAAAATGCGGCAAAAAGTAGCTGTGTGAACATATCCTAACAGTGATGAAAAAGCTTACATAAAAGTCTCTTATTTCTCATTACTACCCTGACCATGTATTTTATATCTCATCTGATAACTAAATAATCTTATGGGCCTTACTATATCCTCATATACCTTTGATTTTGTATCAGTTTGGAGGCTTGTTCTGTATGGAACACAGTAGAAAAAAATGTGGTGTGCTCCATTGGATGCTGTATTTCAGAAGTAGTTTCCTCTAGAAGCATTGCTCTTAATGGAAAATATCTCGTTGCACCACAGTGCCCACTACTCTGTGCTATGGAATGGTAATGACTCTTTATGTCACCATAAGGCTTTATTAACATAGGTGTAAATTACATCTCTGTGCTGTCCATGCATTTCGTGAACAGCACACAGATCCATAATAGCCATTGACTGATTTTCACATGGACCGATTCTAACCTGTTTGGAAAATCTGTGATAACACTGGGACTGTCAGAGACTTTCTCACTGAATCATGAACACCATGGCTAGGGACGAATACTACATGCAATTTTGTACATCCATAAACATTGGATAGCACATAGATGGTGTCTGTGTGCTTTCCGTTTTTGTGCCCATTATTTATGGGTGCAATACAAACTTGCCCACGGGTGGATTGGGAAATCAATGTGGTCCCAGAAAAAAATTACACAGTGGCCCCTATGTTGTAGGTAAGCCTAAACCAGCAGCAAGTATGGCAAACACAGGTAAGTAGGAGTCAGCAAATTATCCACCCAAGCCACAAGTAGGGTGGTAGGAGGTGGGAAGCCTATGTGGCATGCATAGTTCACCGAAGTAAATTTACTATGAAGCACAGTACATGTCAGACCTTGAGTTGGATAACATTAAGCTGCCACCTATTTCTAACCCGTTAAGTCTCCATGACATAAATAAACCTCATAGACTGGCTTGTCTTTAGTGTCTATGGCAGACATTTATGTCATGTGTCCTGTGCCCGCATGATCCCTCTGCTGACTGAAAGCCAAGCTCTTTCTGTAATGGCAAGGATCAGAAAGACTCTGATCCCTGTCATTTAACTCCCTAGACGCCACAGTCAATAGTGACCATGGTATCTAGGTGATTAGACAGAGGCAGGGAGCTTCCTTTGTCCCCATCGGTCCCCCACAAATGCAATTGCAGGATGGTGATGGGTAACCATGGCAGCCAGGCCTAGGAAAGACCTCCAGGCATGCTATAGTTGTATGCCTATTAGGCTGATCCTTCAGCACCGCCTAATAGATTGCTTTGCCGTCTTAGATGCACAAGGAATAATTCTTTGCTATACAGAGTATAGCAAAGATCACATTGTGACGTCCCTAGTGGGTCTAAATAAATAACGGAATAAATATTAATGAAGTTTATTTAAACAATTTATACAGTTAAAAACACAACTTTGAAGAAAAAAAACACACACAGAGTATCCACAGCAATCATCATAGCCCATATAATTACCTCCATACTGTCACGTAACAAAACCCATTATACCTAGACCAGCATTACAAATAATAACACTATATAAGGGCCAAATAATACTTCCACACCATGATTATATATCACCACCACATAGGGATTAATACCACCATACTGTCACTGAATAAAGATCAACATGAATCTAATAATAACACTACATGAGGCCAAATAATACCGCCAGACTGTGATCACATAATACCACCATAGTCTAGCTATGGTGGTATTATAGCAATAACACTATGTGAGGGCCAAATAATACCCTCAGACCATGACCACATAATACCACAAAATACTACCATAGTATTGCAAAAAAAAAAACACTATAAAAAGACCGATATTATCTCCTTCCTACACACACACACACACACACACACACTACTGGGCCCAGGAGCTTTGGGGGGCCCAAAGGCTCCCCTGTTACATACCAAGACATCAGTATTATAAATGGCACATGGTAGATAGGTGGCCCTGTTACAGATTTCACAGATTGGGATCTAAGAGCTCCTAGTTATGCCTCTGATCACAGGTAATGTCCTCTCTGACTGGAGTGGTTCACTTTCCATTTTTCTTCATTGCCCAGACCATCATGATGACTTCTCCTAGTCACAACTTGTTTCTTCAGAATTTGACACAGACATCTTTGACACCTCAATTTTCCAGGGATCTAGCTTAATTTTCCAAACTTCTATATATTCTCCCCATTCATAGTGCTCCAGGTAGTAGAAATGCCATTTGAGGTGACCTACACTGTAATAGTATCCCCCTCTTTGTGCTCTCTGTAAGCTCCAAATAGGAAGTGCCACTTGTAGTGTCCAACACACAGTAAAAGTGACCTAATTTAATAATAATACTCCTCTCATGCCCCTACTCAGTAATAATGCCCCAGATAGGCTTCCACTCAGTAACAACGTCCCCTATAGGCCTTCACTCAGTAATAATGCTCCTCACAGGCCCCCACTCAGTAATAATGCCACCCCCCCCTTCCAGTAGCAATGCTCTTTAGATATAGTAAAAAAACATTTATACTCACCTGTGCTGCTGTTCCTCCTACTTCTAGGCTCTGCAGTCTGCATCTGCACAGCTCACCTACTGACTTCTGGGTAGAGCTATTCTGTTATCACATGATCGCTCTACCTGTAACTCATTCAGCGAGCTGTATGGACATGGACTGCGGGATTGCACTCATTACAGTGAGTATTACTTTAATTTTTTACATTTAACCATAAAACTACCTCTCTTTACTGGTCCCAAGACCCAACCGCCCGACTGGGAATTTTCCCGGTGGTTGAATGGCCAATCTACCCCTTGACTTGCCCATGTAAATAAGGCCTAAAAACTCCCTGTACCGCCATGTGCATGAGTCTTTAAACTCCTGGATGACCTCTTTTATCCTTTCATTTGCTTGTGGCCACACCCAGAATTAACTCCTGTCAGTGTCTGACTGCACACAATTGAACATGAGATTAGATGTTATCACTGATGTTAAACATAAATAGTTAACATGTTAAAAAGACTTAACTTTAATCTACACTTACATGTTAAAATAATCCTTTGCTGCATAGGATGGCGTTCTACACTGACCTATGTGAGCACTGTAATCCTTTTCCTCCTGTTAATGGAAGGTTTGTTGGCAGTTCTCGAAAGACCTGTAATTTTAAAAAGATCAAGTTAAATTACTTTGAGCAGTAAAGAAAAGTAAAATAGGGAGTTTAGCTTTTATTGGACCAACAATAGTATATAGTTCAGAGATTTCCTTCTGATCACAAAAAAATTGTATGCAACATGCAATTACTGATTAACCAGAAGACGTTCATGCTGTCTGAGAATTCCTTTTCTTTTTATTCCCCTAGAAAGGTGACCTATAAAGCTGAGAGTTTTACACATCCATGGGCTGACTGCATTCAAGAACAGATTCTGATCAATTCTGCAGGTGTCTGATAATGTGGCCGAAACCGGAAAACAAAAGATTTGGAATATTTTAGTGCTCATGAATGAGGAAACGAGAATGGCATTAAATAGTATGAAGTATAGACCAACTTTCAAAGAAAACACCCTCTCTAGGGCTGAAATGTTTTTTTTTTTAGTTGACTAGAACAAGACAAAAACAGAAATAAAATAAAGAATTTGGATTCCTTATGAGGTTCCTCAATACTGTATTTCCATTACGGAATCCATAATTATATCCAGAATTCTTTTTGTATTTAATGCATTTATATAGCACAAATATATTCCACAACGCTTATTTAAACCTTTAAGGGTTTTCATTGTTTCTTTCTGCCTTCAATAAGATAGTAACTTATTTTTATTTATACAGTGACACAGTCAACTGAGGTCTTGTTTTTTTCAGAACTAACTCTTTTTTTGCAATAGAAAAACTTCCATAAGGGTGTGTATCCACTAGCGATATTTTTTCTTGCGATGCGAGAGCAATGATTATGAAACCAATGACTTTCAATGGTTTCATACTCATTTGCTCATACTGTGATTCATAGCTGTCATTCAATGGCTGAGCGCTGCCTGAGATTGGCTGAGTGCTCAGCCAATGAGTCCAGCGTTTTCTGGGGCGGGGATTTTTCAATACCCGACCTCCAGAAGACAGAAGATGACTGCCGGGGTTAGAGAGAAGAGCTGGACGGCTCTTCTAGATGAGTATAATTTTTTTCACTTTTCTTTACAGCTAGGGCTGATTTTTCAGGGAAGGGCTTATATTTTAAGCCCTTCCCCCAAAATTATTGCTGCGACGGTTTCCTGCAACCCACTGCTTTCAATGGGGCCGCAGCAGTGCCGATCCCATTGAAAGCAGTAGGGGTGCATCACGGACGTCTGCCAAAGCTGTGGCAGAAGTCTGCGATGTACTCCCTATGTTCTTAATGGGGCTTGCGCTGCTGCCGCTGGCCCTATTGAAAACAATGAGCGATATCGCAGAGTTTTCTCTGCGCGGCGAGGCGTGAGGCTCTCACATTACAAGAAAAAATATCGCTAATGGGTAGGCACTAGAGATGAGCGAGCACCAAAATGCTCGGGTGCTCGTTACTCGGGACGAAATTATCGCGATGCTCGAGGGTTCGTTTCGAATAACGAACCCCATTGAAGTCAATGGGCGACCCGAGCATTTTTGTATTTCGCCGATGCTCGCTAAGGTTTTCATGTGTGAAAATCTGGGCAATTCAAGAAAGTGATGGGAACGACACAGCAACGGATAGGGCAGGCGAGGGGCTACATGTTGGGCTGCATCTCAAGTTCCCAGGTCCCACTATTAAGCCACAATAGCGGTAAGAGTGGGCCCCCCCCTCCCAACAATTTTTACTTCTGAAAAGCCCTCATTAGCATGGCATACCTTTGCTAAGCACCACACTACCTCCAACAAAGCACAATCACTGCCTGCATGACACTCCGCTGCCACTTCTCCTGGGTTACATGCTGCCCAACCCCCCCTGCACGACCCAGTGTCCACAGCGCACACCAAACTGTCCCTGCCCAGCCTTCAGCTGCCCTCATGCCACGCCACACTCATGTCTATTTATAAGTGCGTCTGCCACAGGAAAAGCAGGCACAGACTGCAGAGGGTTGGCACGGCTAGGCAGCGACCCTCTTTAAAAGGGGCGGGGCGATAGCCCACAATGCTGTACAGAAGCAATGAGAAATATAATCCTGTGCCACCGCCATCAGGAGCTGCACAGGTGGGCATAGCAATGGGGAACTTATGTGCCACACACTATTCATTCTGTCAAGGTGTCTGCATGCCCCAGTCAGACCGGGCTTTTTAATTCATAGACACAGGCAGGTACAACTCCCTATTGTGAAGTCCCTTTGGACCGACAGCATGGGTGGTTCCCTGGAACCCACCGGCGGTACATAAAAATATCCCATTGCAGTGCCCATCACAGCTGAGGTAGTAATGTCATGTTTAATGCAGGTGGGCTTCGGCCCACACTGCATGCCCCAGTCAGACTGGGGTTCTTTAGAAGTGGAAACAGATGCATTTATAATTCCCTGTGGACCCACAGCATGGGTGGGTGCCCGGAAGCCACCGGCGGTACATAAAAATATCCCATTGCATTGCCCAACACAGCTGAGGTAGTAATGTCGTGCTTAATGCAGGTGGGCTTCGGCCCACACTGCATGCCCCAGTCAGACTGGGGTTCTTTAGAAGTGGAAACAGATGCATTTATAATTCCCTGTGGACCCACAGCATGGGTGGCTCCCTGGAACCAACCGGCGGTACATAAAAATATCCCATTGCATTGCCCAACACAGCTGAGGTAGTAATGTCGTGCTTAATACAGGTGGGCTTCGGCCCACACTGCATGCCCCAGTCAGACTGGGGTTCTTTAGAAGTGGAAACAGATGCATTTATAATTCCCTGTGGACCCACAGCATGGGTGGCTCCCTGGAACCCACTGGCGGTACATAAAAATATCCCATTGCAGTGCCCATCACAGCTGAGGTAGTAATGTCATGTTTAATGCAGGTGGGCTTCGGCCCACACTGCATGCCCCAGTCAGACTGGGGTTCTTTAGAAGTGGAAACAGATGCATTTATAATTCCCTGTGGACCCACAGCATGGGTGGCTCCCTGGAACCCACTGGCGGTACATAAAAATATCCCATTGCAGTGCCCATCACAGCTGAGGTAGTAATGTCGTGCTTAATGCAGGTGGGCTTCGGCCCACACTGCATGCCCCAGTCTGACTGGGGTTCTTTAGAAGTGGAAACAGATGCATTTATAATTCCCTGTGGACCCACAGCATGGGTGGGTGCCAGGAAGCCACCGGCGGTACATAAAAATATCCCATTGCATTGCCCAATACAGCTGAGGTAGTAATGTCGTGCTTAATACAGGTGGGCTTCGGCCCACACTGCATGCCCCAGTCAGACTGGGGTTCTTTAGAAGTGGAAACAGATGCATTTATAATTCCCTGTGGACCCACAGCATGGGTGGCTCCCTGGAACCCACCGGCGGTACATAAAAATATCCCATTGCATTGCCCAACACAGCTGAGGTAGTAATGTCGTGCTTAATACAGGTGGGCTTCGGCCCACACTGCATGCCCCAGTCAGACTGGGGTTCTTTACAAGTGGACAGATGTAGTAACAACTCCCTGTGGACCCACAGCATGGGTGGCTCCCTGGAACCCACCGGCGGTACATAAAAATATCCCATTGCATTGCCCAACACAGCTGAGGTAGTAATGTCGTGCTTAATACAGGTGGGCTTCGGCCCACACTGCATGCCCCAGTCAGACTGGGGTTCTTTAGAAGTGGAAACAGATGCATTTATAATTCCCTGTGGACCCACAGCATGGGTGGCTCCCTGGAACCCACTGGCGGTACATAAAAATATCCCATTGCAGTGCCCATCACAGCTGAGGTAGTAATGTCATGTTTAATGCAGGTGGGCTTCGGCCCACACTGCATGCCCCAGTCAGACTGGGGTTCTTTAGAAGTGGAAACAGATGCATTTATAATTCCCTGTGGACCCACAGCATGGGTGGCTCCCTGGAACCCACTGGCGGTACATAAAAATATCCCATTGCAGTGCCCATCACAGCTGAGGTAGTAATGTCGTGCTTAATGCAGGTGGGCTTCGGCCCACACTGCATGCCCCAGTCTGACTGGGGTTCTTTAGAAGTGGAAACAGATGCATTTATAATTCCCTGTGGACCCACAGCATGGGTGGGTGCCAGGAAGCCACCGGCGGTACATAAAAATATCCCATTGCATTGCCCAATACAGCTGAGGTAGTAATATCGTGCTTAATACAGGTGGGCTTCGGCCCACACTGCATGCCCCAGTCAGACTGGGGTTCTTTAGAAGTGGAAACAGATGCATTTATAATTCCCTGTGGACCCACAGCATGGGTGGCTCCCTGGAACCCACCGGCGGTACATAAAAATATCCCATTGCATTGCCCAACACAGCTGAGGTAGTAATGTCGTGCTTAATACAGGTGGGCTTCGGCCCACACTGCATGCCCCAGTCAGACTGGGGTTCTTTACAAGTGGACAGATGTAGTAACAACTCCCTGTGGACCCACAGCATGGGTGGCTCCCTGGAACCCACCGGCGGTACATAAAAATATCCCATTGCATTGCCCAACACAGCTGAGGTAGTAATGTCGTGCTTAATGCAGGTGGGCTTCGGCCCACACTGCATGCCCCAGTCTGACTGGTAATATGTACCTTAACAGTAACCTCGTTGGTGGTAATGTGGTGGTGACTGCGGACCTGGTAGCGCGGTTTTATGTAGTTGGTTTTCGGAATGTGGCCAGGATTAAGTGGGCCGTGGCGGGGGGATGGTAGTGGTGCTCTCTTGTTGTGTCGTTAAAGGTGAAATTCTTGGACTGCCACCAGACGGACCAATGCAAAGGTATTTGCCAAGAATGTTTTCAATGTTGGAGGAGGAGGGGGATGTTTTGGAGGCACTATGTGTCCTCTACACGTGTCCGTTGTTATATGCACCTTAACAGTAACAGCGTTGGTGGGAAATAGCCTCGCCGCCATCATGTCTTTGTGAAGCCTCTGTTTCCACACCCCAGTGACATACCATTAGCAGCGGTATAGGCAGAGCCCAGAATTATTAACATTTCAGCGGTAGCATTAGGGACAGGCCCCACTAACATATCACTAGCAGCAGTATAGGGGGAGCGCAGTCTTAGTTCCATTTCAGTAATAGTAGCACTCAAGACAGGCCCCAGTAACATTCCCATTGCAGCAGTTTAGGGAGATAACAGTCTCTTTCACATTTCAGTAGCTGCAGTATAGACAAGGCCCCAGTTACATTTATGTAGCTAAAGTGTAGGCCAACCACACACACCTTTCTGTACCATGAGTGCAGGCGAAGAACATAGAAATTACTATGATTACACTGTAGGTGAGGGCCCAAAAAAATTGGTGTACCAACACTACTAATGTACCTCAGAAAAAATTGGCCATGCCCAACCAAGATGGCAGGTGAAACCCATTAATCGCTTTGGTTAATGTGGCTTAAGTGGTAACTAGGCCTGGAGGCAGCCCAGTTTAACGAAAAATTGGTTCAAGTTAAAGTTTCAACGCTTTTAAGAGCATTGAAACGTATAAAAATTTTAAAGAAAAATTATATGAGTGAGCCTTGTGGCCCTAAGAAAAATTGCCCGTTCGGCGTGATTACGTGAGGTTTCAGGAGGAGGAGCAGGAGGAATATTATACACAGATTGATGAAGCAGAAATGTCCCCGTTTTGGATGGTGAGAGAGAACGATGCTTCCATCCGCGGGTGCAGCCTACGTATTGTTTAGGTATCGCTGCTGTCTGCTGGTGGAGAAGAAAAGTCTGGGGAAATCCAGGCTTTGTTCATCTTTATGAGTGTAAGCCTGTCGGCACTGTCGGTTGACAGGCGGGTACGCTTATCTGTGATGATTCCCCCAGCCGCACTAAACACCCTCTCTGACAAGACGCTAGCCGCAGGACAAGCAAGCACCTCCAGGGCATACAGCGCGAGTTCAGGCCACGTGTCCAGCTTCGACACCCAGTAGTTGTAGGTGGCAGAGGCGTCAGGGAGGACGGTCGTGTGATCGGCTACGTACTCCCTCACCATCCTTTTACAGTGCTCCCGCCGACTCAGCCTTGACTGGGGAGCGGTGACACAGTCTTGCTGGGGAGCCATAAAGCTGTCCAGGGCCTTAAAGACTGTTGTACTGCCTGTGCTGTACATGCTGCTCGATCTCCGCACCTCCCCTGCTACCTGGCCCTCGGAACTGCGCCTTCTGCCACTAGCGCTGTCGGGTGGGAATTTTACCATCAGCTTGTCCGCAAGGGTCCTGTGCTATAGCAACACTCTCGAACCCCTTTCCTCTTCGGGAATGAGAGTGGAAAGGTTCTCCTTATACCGTGGGTTGAGCAGTGTGTACAGCCAGTAATCCGTAGTGGCCAGAATGCGTGTAACGCGAGGGTCACGAGAAAGGCATCCTAACATGAAGTCAGCCATGTGTGCCAGGGTACCTGTACGCAACACATGGCTGTCTTCACTAGGAAGATCACTTTCAGGATCCTCCTCCTCCTCCTCCTCCTCCTCCTCAGGCCATACACGCTGAAAGGATGACAGGCAAGCAGCATGGGTACCCTCAGCAATGGGCCAAGCTGTCTCTTCCCCCTCCTCCTCATCCTCCTCATGCTCCTCCTCCTCCTCCTGAACGCGCTGAGATATAGACAGGAGGGTGCTCTGACTATCCAGCGACATACTGTCTTCCCCCGTCTCTGTTTCCGAGCGCAAAGCGTCTGCCTTTATGCTTTGCAGGGAACTTCTCAAGATGCATAGCAGAGGAATGGTGACGCTAATGATTGCAGCATCGCCGCTCACCACCTGGGTAGACTGCTCAAAGTTTCGAAGGACCTGGCAGATGTCTGCCAACCAGGCCCACTCTTCTGAAAATAATTGAGGAGGCTGACTCCCACTGCGCCGCCCATGTTGGAGTTGGTATTCCACAATAGCTCTACGCTGCTCATAGAGCCTGGCCAACATGTGGAGCGTAGAGTTCCACCGTGTGGGCACGTCGCACAGCAGTCGGTGCACTGGCAGAGTAAACCGATGTTGCAGGGTCCGCAGGGTGGCAGCGTCCGTGTGGGACTTGCGGAAATGTGCGCAGAGCTGGTACACCTTTACGAGCAGGTCTGACAAGCGTGGGTACCTTTTCAGAAAGCGCTGAACCACCAAATTAAAGACGTGGGCCAGGCATGGCACGTGCGTGAGGCTGCCGAGCTGCAGAGCCGCCAACAGGTTACGGCCGTTGTCACACAAGACCATGCACGGTTGGAGGCTCAGCGGCGCAAGCCAGCGGTCGGTCTGCTCTGTCAGACCCTGCAGCAGTTCGTGGGCCGTGTGCCTCTTCTCTCCTTAGCTGAGTAGTTTCAGCACGGCCTGCTGACGCTTGCCCACCGCTGTGGTGCCACGACGCGCGACACCGACTGCTGGCGACGCGCTGCTGCTGCTGACACATCTTGATTGCGAGACAGAGGTTGCGTTGGAGGAGGAGGAGGGTGCTTTAGTGGAGGAAGCATACACCGCCGCAGATACCACCACCGAGCTGGGGCCCGCAATTCTGGGGGTGGGTAGGACGTGAGCGGTCCCAGGCTCTGACTCTGTCCCAGCCTCCACTAAATTCACCCAGTGTGCCGTCAGGGAGATGTAGTGGCCCTGCCCGCCTGTGCTTGTCCACGTGTCCGTTGTTAAGTGGACCTTGGCAGTAACCGCGTTGGTGAGGGCGCGTACAATGTTGCGGGAGACGTGGTCGTGCAGGGCTGGGACGGCACATCGGGAAAAGTAGTGGCGACTGGGAACTGAGTAGCGCGGGGCCGCCGCCATCATACTTTTGAAGGACTCCGTTTCCACAACCCTATACGGCAGCATCTCAAGGCTGATAAATTTAGCTATGTGGACGGTTAACGCTTGAGCGTGCGGGTGCGTGGCGGCGTACTTGCGCTTGCGCTCAAACACTTGCGCTAGCGACGGCTGGACGGTGCGGTGCGAGACATTGCTGGATTGGGCCGAGGACAGCGGAGGTGAGGGTGTGGGTGCAGGCCAGGAGACGGTAGTGCCTGTGTCCTCAGAGCGGGGTTGGATCTCAGTGGCAGGTTGGGGCACAAGGGGAGAGGCAGCGGTGCAAACCGGAGGCGGTGAACGGCCTTCGTCCCACCTTGTGGGGTGCTTGGCCATCATATGTCTGCGCATGCTGGTGGTGGTGAGGCTGTTGGTGGTGGCTCCCCGGCTGATCTTGGTGCGACAAAGGTTGCACACCACTGTTCGTCGGTCGTCAGGCGTCTCTGTGAAAAACTGCCAGACCTTAGAGCACCTTGGCCTCTGCAGGGTGGCATGGCGCGAGGGTGCGCTTTGGAAAACAGTTGGTGGATTATTCGGTCTGGCCCTGCCTCTACCCCTGGCCACCGCACTGCCTCTTGCAACCTGCCCTGCTGCTGCCCTTGCCTCCCCCTCTGAAGACCTGTCCTGAGTAGGCGTTGCCAACCAGGTGGGGTCAGTCCCCTCATCGTCCTGCTGCTCTTCCTCCGAATCCTCTGTGCGCTCCTCCCTCGGACTTACTGCCCTTACTACTACCTCACCGATAGACAACTGTGTCTCATCGTCATCGTCCTCCTCACCCACTGAAAGGTCTTGAGACAGTTGCCGGAAGTCCCCAGCCTCATCCCCCGGACCCCGGGAACTTTCCAATGGTTGGGCATCAGTGACGATAAACTCCTCTGGTGGGAGAGGAACCACTGCTGCCCAATCTGAGCAGGGGCCCGAGAACAGTTCCTGGGAGTGTTCCGGCGCAGAACTGTGGGTGGACGATAGGTTGCTCGAAGCACTTTCTGCCATCCACGACAGGACCTGCTCACACTGCTTATTTTCTAATAAAGGTCTCCCGCGTGGACCCATTAATTGTGCGATGAATGTGGGGACGCCAGAAACGTGCCTCTCTCGTAATCGCGCAGCAGTCGGCTGCGATACACCTGGATTAGGAGTTCGGCCTGTGCCCACACCCTCACTTGGCCCTCCGCGTCCTCGGCCGCGTCCACGTCCTCTAGGCCTACCCCTACCCCTCAGCATGCTGTATTACCAGTGATTTGATTTCCCAGGCAGGAAATAAATTGGCGCAAGCCTGCTGTTAAATGTAGCTGGCTGCGTATGATTTCTTTACGTTCTCCACCCACCACACACGTACCCAGAACGCTGAGGACTGTCAGAGGCAGGCCAAATGGAATGTTTCCCTTTTTTTTTGAAAGGGAAGGCCCACTGACTATATTCAATCAGATAAGAAATGTGTTCCACAGAACTGCAGTGTTATATGAAGTGCAGCAGAGCGGTGATTTTTCCCAGGCAGGAAATAAATTGGCGCAAGCCTGCTGTTAAACGTAGCTGGCTGCGTATGATTTCTTTACGTTCTCCACCCACCACACACGTACCCAGAACGCTGAGGACTGTCAGAGGCAGGCCAAATAGAATGTTTCGCTTTTTTTTTAAAGGGAAGGCCCACTGACTATATTCAATCAGATAAGAAATGTGTTCCACAGAACTGCAGTGTTATATGAAGTGCAGCAGAGCGGTGATTTTTCCCAGGCAGGAAATAAATTGGCGCAAGCCTGCTGTTAAACGTAGCTGGCTGCGTATGATTTATTTACTTTCTCCACCCACCACACACGTACCCAGAACGCTGAGGACTGTCAGAGGCAGGCCAAATAGAATGTTTCCCTTTTTTTTTTAAAGGGAAGGCCCACTGACTATATTCAATCAATAATATATGTCTTCTGGCCCTGCCTACACAATTCTGTCCCTGTAGTATTACTGCAGGGCGCAATGCTCTGCACAGCCGATTTTGAAAAAAAAAAAAATGCAACACTGCTAACAGCAGCCTGCACAGTACTGCACACGGTTAAATGTGGCCCTAAGAAGGACCGTTGGGGTTCTTGAAGCCTACACTCACTCCTAACACTCTCCCTGCCTAACCACCACTTCTGTCCCTGTAGTATTACTGCAGGGCGCAATGCTCTGCACAGCCGATTTTGAAAGAAAAAAATGCAACACTGCTAACAGCAGCCTGCACAGTACTGCACACGGTTAAATGTGGCCCTAAGAAGGACCGTTGGGGTTCTTGAAGCCTACACTCACTCCTAACACTCTCCCTGCCTAACCACCACTTCTGTCCCTGTAGTATTACTGCAGGGCGCAATGCTCTGCACAGCCGATTTTGAAAAAAAAAAAAAAAGGTGCAACACTCCTAACAGCAGCCTCCACACTACTGCACACGGATAGATGTGGGCCTAAGAAGGACCGTTGGGGCTCTTGAAGCCTACACTCACTCCTAACACTCTCCCTACAGCAGCTCCGGCACCAGCAGCACTGTCCCTCAGCTATCTCACAAGGCATCTGAGGCGAGCCGCGGGAGGGGTCGACTTTTATACTCGGGTGACATCTGATCCCCCCAGCCACTCACAGCAGGGGGGTGGTATAGGGCTGGAACATCACAGGGGGAAGTTGTAATGCCTTCCCTGTCTTTCAATTGGCCAGAAAAGTGCGCTAACATCTCAGACAGGAAACTGAAAGTAACCCGAACATCGCGTGGTACTCGTTACGAGTAACGAGCATCCCGAACACGCTAATATTCGCCCGAGCATCAAGCTCGGACGAGTACGTTCGCTCATCTCTAGTAGGCACCCTAAGGGTGCTCTCACACAGGCAGAATTAGCCTACAGGACGTACCACAAATTATTTATTCCACAGAAAAATCTGTTAGGGTTCTTGTTGACTTTGATGCAGAATTCAAAATTGCTTAAATCCGCTAGCAATTCCACATCAAAATCCGAAGTAAGAGTATGTTTAGATAGCAGAATTCACCATGGTTTTTGGCCCAGATACACACACGGAATTTGTCCTGTCAATGGGCAAAATACATATGCAGAATTCCAACGTGAAAAATCATGTTTCCAATAGTTTCCACATCAGGAAGTTACATGCTCGCTTCTGCATCAGGATTCTGCTTGCGTATTTTGCCAATTGACAGGGCAAATTCCATAGGTGATCCGTGTCAAAAATTGGAGTAGGAGGAACATACCTCCGATTTTAGACAAAATCGGAAAGTGTGTGAACATACCCTTAGACATTTTTTATTTATTTTTTACTTTTGGTAATAATTGAAAAATCTTTATTTAACTTGTTTTTCCTTTTTTTTGTAGTCCTCCATAGGGGACTAGAACTAGTGATCATTTGATCGCTTACACAATATACTGCAATATTTCAGTATTAGTAAAACTTGTAGACTTGTATTCAGCATTAGAGAGGCATACCTTTCTTACTCCATAAAATCATATCTTTATTTGAATATCTTTAAACATGAACCCTTTCCTGAAAAACAACCCAAACTGGTGTAAAAAAAAAAAAAAGATCATACTCACCTTTCTTTAGCTGCCGGGGCTCAGCCGCATCCTGTCTCCACTGTCCCCAGCTCTGCACTGAAGTTGAAATCCCTGCCTGCTGAAAGAGCTGCTTCTGATTGGCTGAGGTGCTCAGCCAATCACAGGCAGCTCTCAGCCATTCAATGAATGACAGGCGAGGGTTTATATTTAAAGCCCTTCCCTGAAAAACAATTAAGGGGTGCCAGCAGCTGGATCCTCTACTGTAGAGGTCATCTGTGACAGATGCGATAGGGAATTCTTTATTCCCCGCGGGGATGAAGAACTCCTTTGCCGCATCTGTCACATCTGTGACAGGTGCAACATTGAATCTTTATTCCCCATGGGGATTGAAGAAAACATGTCCTGCATGTGGCAGATGTGTTCTTCATCCCCACGGGGGACACAACAGCGGCGGACAGGTAAGTATATATATTTTTTAATTTATTTTTTACACTAAAAGGGATGATTTTCAGGGAAGAGCTTATATTTAAAGCTCTTCCCTGAAAAATCACTTCAGGGGTGACGGCAGACCATTGCCTTCAATGGAACTGCCAGCAGCAGCTGTGGCTCCATTGAAGTCAATGCGTGCAGGACCTATGGTGCACGCATGTCCTATCTTTACAGGCGCACGCCTGTAAAACAAGGACATGTGAACACACCATAGGAAATTCAGTGGTTGTAATAGACGCATGTTTTTGTGCACGTGTATGCATGCAAATAAACACGCTCGAATGAAGGCTCACTAAGGCTATGCTCACACATAGCGGCTGCATTGCAGTGTCATTTTTTCTGTGTTTTTCTGAAACTGCGGCAAAAAAAGCAGCTATGCCGCAATGTTGAGAATAGCCTAATGCTACTAAGAGGAGTTAGTTAAGGACAAGCCTATTTTGTAGCAGTCATCTGTTTTTTATTTTCCTGTTAATCTACTGTAGCTGTATGAGAGCTATACTTACATCAAACTTTGCATAATTCAATAGTACAGGCAAATATGAGAAACTTTGTAACATATCTTATCAAACATAATATCATCCTTCTTCCCCTATCAGATTGCTTTGCCCATCTTAAACTCTTCACTTATTTTACAGATGCCTTTGAGGAGGAGTGCTAGGAGCCAGAAGGAGCTGACTGAGAGAGAAGCAGAGAGACACATAGATGCTTCTGCAACTTTTGTAAATGTTTCATTGTCTTACAGCTACTGCAATGACATTTACACTGCTCAGTGATTCCCTATAATGTCCTGTATGTGATGCTGCTTCTCTGTATAGGGAGATAATGATAAGGAGCAGGATCTTCTGTACTATCAGTGTGCTGTATGTGGGAGACATAATAGAGGCTAGACTTCACGCACCAACTCAGAGAAAGCTGAGAATTAGTTATGCAGCCTGCAGGAAGAAAACTGGTGAAAGGTGAAAAATGTCATACAAGTATTTGTCATATCAAGTGACTTTGTCACTTTCTCATATCAATAGCACCATTTTGAAGCCCTCAAAAACAAAACTACTTTGGTAGCTTTATTATAAAAAGTTAGACATTACACATGTATAGATGTAAAGATCTATACTTTGATTATAGATATTAATTGACCTTAATGGAATATGTAGCGTAAGTCACATTTAACCTGAAGCATTCCATAGAAAATGTACATTAATTATTAATATTACAATTAATGGTAAAGTGAATGACAGCATGCTAAAATATTTAGCTTTTTACAAGACATAAATAATCAGTTGGAGAGAAGATAAAAATCTAATTAGAATTTGAAAGGCATTTTCTGAGGCTAAAACCAGCATTTTCTGGTAAGTCGCATTTTCTCCAAGCATATACACACAATTATATTATCTATTTAAAAGTCAGCGAGCACAAGCCCATTTCATGTACACATGAACACACCTCTTCTTGTAAGACATATTACTAATAGTCATGCAACAGTGCTGTGACCTTTTGAATGGTTGTTCCACATAAGACAGCTCTTACTGCCTCATTAAAAATAATGGAGGCACACTAAAAAAGGCTGCCTTGGGCATGCCACTAGTAAGGTACACAAGGGTTAACCTATTTTTATAAATTATTTTCAAATTTCATCAGATGACTTTTATGCTGCAAGAAAATAGCAGCATGGAAAAGTTTACATACCTCTGTGCAGCAGTAAATATCAAAGACTTAGCTTCCTTGTATGAAACAGGAATGAAGGGGGATAAATATATTTACTAGATTAATGAGAGGAGTACAATTCTGCACTGATCAGCCATAACATTAAAGGGGTCATCTGAGGACAAATTTTTTCAAAGCTGTTTAGCCTACTGTGAAAAGATAAAAGAAGCCATACTCACCTCACTCTATCCTTCATCGCTCTCGTTCTGCTGGTGTCCTGTTTCCTGCTGGTCTACACTCATGGTTGCGGAAAAGTAGTGATGATGTCACCAAAACCAGGGACATGTGAGCGCTTCAGCCAATCACTGTCTCACTTCGGGAGAGGAGGGATAAACTACAGTGGTCACATGACTTTGTGTCTTTATGCCATCTTTGCAGCCAGAAGGGGAGAGCAGCAGAGGACCGGACACTGGTGAGGCAGGTGTGGCATGGAAAAATCCACTAATTATGTTGCAAACAGCACAGACGAATTAATCAGCACAGCAGGTACAGACAACTGAAATGAGTGCAGATAGGCCAGGGAGAATAAAAAAGACATTTCTCAGCACTCTAACATCTGAATTTCAATGATTATATCTAGAGATGAGTGAGCGTACTCGCTAAGGCAAATTACTCGAGTGAGTATTGCCATTTTCAAGTACATGCCCGCTTGTGCCACAAGAGAGAGATCTCCCCCCCGTTCCTCCCCGCTCTCCCCCGCCGTCCCCTGAATATTTTGGCACGAGCGGGCATGTACTCGAAAATGGCAATACTCGCTCAAGTAATTTGCCTTCGCGAGTACGCTCGCTCATCTCTAATTATATCCAATATTACACATAGTAATTCTACTTCCTCCAGTCTGGAGAAAACGCAAAAAACGTCCACTCTTCATCTTAATTGCAGTTTTTGCTGCCTCACATCTGATGATACATAGTGGACCTCCCGTTATGCAGCCACCGAAGATGACCACCACTGCCACTAATGAAGGGGTGAAAGCTTTAAACAGTGTAACACTCCAAAGAGCACTTAAAGGGAGTAGATTTTATTCAATATACTCACAAGGGAAGCTGTATAATAGGCATATAAAAATTATCAGAGCATATTGAACAATCGCCCGACCCAGGGTTTCTCCCTCTAGCTTTGTATGGGGCAATGGATTGTGTAAGGTGAGTATTGCTTTTTTTAAAATCTTTTTTATATTTTGTCCCTGGATAATCTTTTTAAAACCTCCTGCCTAATATTAAATAGGTGCTTCTTGGGCTGCCAAAACAGCTCTAACCCATCAAAGCATTGACTCCATAAGACTTCTGATGGTTTCATGTTGAATATGACACCAATACTTTAGCAACAGATCCTGTATATCCTGTAAGTTGTGATGTTGGGCCTTCACGGAGTGGACTTGTCTTTTCAGCATATACCACAGATTCTTGATTGGATTGAGATCTGGGGAATTTGGAGTTCAAGTCAACACCTTGCCATGTTCCTCAAACCATTCCTGAATATTTTATGCAATGTGGCAGGATACATTACCCTGTTGAAAAAGGCCTCTGCCACTGGGGATACCATTGCCATGAAGGAATATTCTTAATGTACAACAATGTTTAGATAAGTGGTACAGTTGGTACATGTTGAAGTAACATCCATATAATTTCCAGGACCCAAAGTTTAGTAGCAGAACATTGCCCAAAGCATCACACTACTTCTGCTCGCTTGCCTTCTTAGTTTATCATGTTGACATCTCTTTCCAGCCATCCACATGATGTAAAAGAAAATGTTATTCATCAGACCAGTTCACCTTCTTTCATTGCTCCAGGGTCTAGCTCTGATACTGATGTGCCTATTGTAGGTGCTTTTGATAGTAGACAGAGTCAACAAGGTCACTCTGACTTGTCTGTGGTTTTGCAGATCCATATGTTGCAAAGCTGTTATGCACTGCATGTTCTGTCTCATACCTGTTACGTTCGTTCTGAACTGCCAATGGGACTCTGGGATCACATGGTACAGGGGCAGTCAGGACGGACGTGTCAGCTTGCTTTATGGGTGGCTAGATGCAGGAACAGACAGACAAACAAGACCCTAGCATCCGCCTATCAACAAACAAAGGGGATAGGATAATGCTCAGGCATCCGCCCACCAACTAACTGGTAGAATAAATAAACAAGAACTGAGTGTCCAACCACCAGTGGATGGGTGCAACAGACATAGGACAGAATACAGACATGAACCATGACTGACAATACTCAAAACACTCACTAAGCCTACCCACATGCATAAACAGATGGAATACATTAGGCATGAAGTATTGATCCGTTGATTGGCCAAGTCATTTAGCCCGCAAGCCCACTTCAAGGGTCCCTTATTGTCTCATTGGTCCCTACTCTAATGAGACAACTAACCTCACGAATCCTGCCTGCATCCAGGGCGATCATCCCGATTTGCATACCCAAGACCCTGTCACAGGTTCACGTGTTCTCCTTCCTTTGACTACTTTTGCTAGGTACTAACTACTGCATACGAGGAACACCCCACAAGACCTGCCATTTTGGAAATGCTCTGACTCAGTTGTCTAGCCATCACAATTTGGCCCTACTAATAATCAGTCAGATGTTTACGCTTGCCTATTTTTCATGCTTCAAAAACATCAATTTCAAGAGCTAACTAGTCATTTGCTGCCTAACTTACCTTGATAGATGTCATCCTCATGACATGAGGAAATTTTTTAAAATTCCCCTGTTTGTGATTTTAATGTTATGGCTGATAGGTGCATGTATATAATATATGTATATATTTGGAAATTCATTGCATTGTATTACTTACTTGGTAGACTTAGCAACACTGTTTAACAAACCAAAGCATTAGCCTATTTCTAAGCAGCAGTGGAATGTCACTATGGAGCACATTTCACACACTCACAGATGTGTCCCTATAATAGCCTGTGAGAATATGCATTTGGTAGGCAGTGGGGGCTGGGAGAGGCTAACACTGAGCAGTAGGGACTTAGCCTCGCTGACCACATTTAATCAGGCCTTCAGTAAACAATTCAACTATTTCATTGTTCTCTAAAAAACTAATAAAGAGAAACAAGCACTTTTCATTCATCTTGAAGTAATTTTCTGTCAGGGTTGAGCCCCTTGTGGTCTGTAGCGTGTGCATTGCTTTCTGCATGATACTGCAGCAGCAGAATTATTTCACCAAGTCTGCCCGTTCACATGACAATGAGTATTTACCATGTCTGCCTCGGAGATTGTACAGTTAACGAGTTGTACAGCATTTCTATCAAGAGAAACTGCTTAGCATAACTAACTCTCAAGGAGTTATTATACCTCTAAAAATCCATTTTAAGTGGCATTATTTAAATAAAGCAGAAAAACGGTTCACTGGCTTTTAAAGGGACTACAAAAAGTCCATCTGATGCAGTGCAGTAATCCTCAGCTTAAAGCGCGCCGGAGAGCACTCCAGGGTATTATCTCTATAATGGAATGTTTTGTAAAATGTCCAGATAGATTCAACATTATAGCAGGTCTGCGGCTCTATACTGATTCCGCTAGGTATATATGTTTCAGATTAAATTACGGTTAGTGCTGAGGCGGGAAAATGAAATCATAAATTTGTGATTCACCTAAGAGAAATATGTACCGATACAAATAAATTAGTTTAGTTTAAAAATGTTTCTTTCATAGTTCAATAGTAGAATAGGTTTTAGAACGTGTAGGGTCACCCTTGAATACCATTCGGCATTTTAACCTAATAAGGACCAGACACTTTTTGGTATCATGCATGTGGAAGTTTCATGGTTCTAATTTATTTTTCTTGAAGTGCCAAAATTAGTTCTGCTGCGGTGTTTTTTTCGTGGCATATACCGCTATCTTTAATACCTTTTTTGACTGAATGTTTTTCCTGTTTCTTGTTTTATTAGGGGTATTGTGTATAAAAAGTTTAAAAAAAGTTTTTTACATTTAGAATTTTTTTATTTTTAAAATTAGTATACGTAAATTACAGTAAAGTACAGGAATGGGTTTCCCATTTTATTTTGAACGTTTTGACTAGAGATGAGCAAGCACGCTCGGTAAAGGCAGATACTCGTGGGGGGGAGCGGATGGGAGTGAGTGGGATAGAGAGATTTTTTTCCTATTTCATAGTTTTCCACTGTAACTGGGACATGCATAGGAATAGGATCCATAGAAGCCACCTTTATTGAAAGTAGTCACTGCCAGAGTTGGTCTAGCATCTGGTAAGACCCAGCAGCTCTACTATGCTAAGGGTTGCTTGTGATCATGTGATCACCCGATCCAATAGAGGAAATGGCACTGTCACTTCCTCTGTTCACTACGTAGCATTCATTGAGCACTATGTAGGCTGAAAAAGAAAAGGCAGAAGTGAATCATAGAATGGTAGAGTTGGAAGGGACCCTCCAGGGTCATCTGCGCCAAACCCCTGCTCAGTGCAGGATTTACTAAATCATCCCAGACATAAACCTCTTTTGTCTTCCCCTCTGGGTCATCGGCTATCTCTGACAGCCGAGCACCCAACCTGTTCCTGCTCGATTATAGCAGCTTTAAACCAGCACTGTATATTTACAATGGTGCAGGATTAAAAGCCAAGGACCAAGCACTGTAATTTATGAAGCTCAGTCTTCATCACATAAAAATGATCCCTCAGTGCTTCCTCATTCCTATCCCACATGCTAATAGGTACAATGTGCTTTCCACATTGTAGCAGTTAGATGTGATGCAGTACACACAGTAATGTCTAGATAAGGTAAAAATTACATGCCGTTGGAGACAGTTACATTAATTTATAATGGGTTTTACATTTTTGCTAGCAGGGCCCTCGCTCCTACTGTCCAAATTGTTTATTAGTTTAATACTGTATATAATGCCTGATTTTATCTGTTTATGTTCCCTCTTATTTGTAAAGTAACATAACATAGCATGTTAGGTTTAAAGAAGACAATGTGCATCTAGTTTAGCCTGTTTTCAACCTCCCCTTGTTGATCCAGAGGAAGGCAAAATACCCCCAATGAGGTAGAAGCCAATTTAGCCCATGTAAGGAAAAAAATTCCTTTGCGACTCCATAATGGCAGTCATAATAATCCCTGGATCAACGTTTTGAAAGTTCCCACCTGACTACAAGACCCGGATCAACAACCCCGCTGGTTATTTAATGCCTATATCTTGTAATACCATTGCACTCTAGAAAGACATCTAGTCCCCTCTTAAACTCTTCTATGGATTTTGCTATCACTACATCCTCAGACAGAGAGTTCCACAGTCTCACTGCTCTTACAGTAAAGAACTTCCTTCTGTAATATGTTGCAGAATATGTTGGAACTTTTTGAAAAATGATCATTAGTATTATTATGGGTTCTATAGGGATTCCATCTGCAGCTCCATCGCATTTGACAGCAAGGATAATGCTGCATGTTTCACTAGTTTTGGCCTCAACACTATAGTAACTGCAAAGGAACCTTGATGCCCCCATTTATAAGGCTGGGTTCACATATATCGTTTGTGTCAGGCCAGTTGGTTTATACCTGAGCTAGACACAACTGATGAGATTTTTGTACACTTTGTGCACCGTTCCGACATCCATAGTCGGTCATAAAGACACTGCATGCAATAGTTTTCTGTCTGGTGTATGGAGACATGCAGCTTCCAAAGTGATGTCACAGATGCTTTCAACAATCCCATAGAAAACTATGGAATCAGTTCTGGGGTCAATTTCCCTCTGGTATTGTAAAACCAGAAGACCAGATTCATGGGAACCTAGTCTTGGCCATTAGGGTTCACTATGTGCAGTTTGGTACTGTCTAGAGATGAGCTAGCATGCTCGGTAAGGTCAGTTACTTGAGCGAGCCTCGCTCATCTCGAGTAACTGCCTTCTCCTCTGAGCGTGCTCGGGGAAAGAGGGGGGGGGGGGCGGCGAGGGTGAGTGGCGGGCGGCGGAGGGTAGATCTCTCTCACTCTCCCCCCCACTCCCCTCCGCTCTCCCCGGCTGGCCCCCGCTGCCCCCCCGAGTACGCTCGGAGGAGAAGGCAGTTACTCGAGATGAGCAAGTCTCGCTCGAGTAACTGACCTTACCAAGTGTGCTCACTCATCTCTAGTACTGTCATATGCTGGATCAGGAACAGTACTGTTGATTCAATTTATAACAAATGTGAACACAGGCTTAACTTTTCCTGAAGTAGGAAGGGTATCTCAGATAACCTAAGTACTATGTCCGATAGTTATCATTCAATGTTTATCAATGTTATTGTGCCTTTTTTGGAGCAGTTTATTTCAAAATAGTGTCTTTTCTGCCATGTAATAGATTTGTTAACCATTTGTCCCATACATGTTGGTTTGTAAAAGTGGAGTGATTCTCAAGTATTGACGTGTTTGTTCAAGGATCTGTTGTGGATTTGACTTACTAGTGAGAAGGGTCATATATGATTATAATATTATATTATACATTATTTTACACTAAAAAGCCTTTGTTTTGATATCAGCAGATTCAACAGTTGGATTTTGGAGACATTTAAAATGATGTACTGTAGGCACTTTTAGAGAATAATGAACTTTCCATCTATCCAGTGTATACAATATACTTGAAATGATTTCCTAGTATGTATATTTTCTACAGTATATTAAACTTGAGAAATGATGCTGAGCCTCATGACAAAAACTGGCTGACTTTAAGTGTCATAAAACGCCTATTGGCAAGGTACTTTCCTACTTTCCTTTACTTTATCAGCAAGCTACCAGGGACAAACATCTGCAGGCATGGATCTGGACAAGTCTAGCCAGTAATGAAGTACTTTGGTTTGGTTATAGTAAACTTACTAACACAAAAACACTATAGTGCTGCTGCCAAAACATTGCATTACAATTTTATGTGGAGGTAGTAAAAAGACGATAATAATTTAAATAAATTGTTCCCCAGTCAGATCTTTGTACTGACCTTTGGAGAAATGCTCCAAAATTACTTATTTTCTTATGCATTACAGATCTGGTAATTTTGAGGTATGTGCTTTTTATTTGCCATAGTTTACAAGAGAAATGCAAGTTTTATATAACACTCACACAGCCGTATCATAACTGTTATATGACTTTGTATGAAACCCATAGTATTCAACTGAATGAATGGGGCATTGGTCCATGCCTGGTGTTAACACCTCTGATTGGCACCTTTTTAAAGGACTTGCTAGTAAGAAGCTGTGATGACCACATATAGTGCCCCTATACTATGTAGGTCTACTCCTGCAGTGGAGCATGCCACAATTTAGGTGATATAGAAGGGCAACATATAGTTCTATGGGCGCCATATTGCAGCTCTGTACATTCCAGAGGTTGTATGAAACCACAATATAGCCATATATAATGAAAAATAATTTTCAGAAGTAGAGGTTACATACACTATTCTACCAAAAGTATTCAGACACCTTTATCAGTAGAGTAGATCATGTCTTATTAGCATGTCATGTATCCTAAATAGAGATGAGCGAACACCAAAATGTTCGGGTGTTCGTTATTCGAAACGAACTTCCCGCGATGTTCGAGGGTTCGTTTCGAATAACGAACCCCATTGAAGTCAATGGGCGACCAGAGCATTTTTGTATTTCGCCGATGCTCGCTAAGGTTTTCATGTGTGAAAATCTGGGCAATTCAACAAAGTGATGGGAACGACACAGCAACGGATAGGGCAGGCGAGGGGCTACGTGTTGGGCTGCATCTCAAGTTCACAGGTCCCACTATTAAGCCACAATAGCGGCAAGAGTGGGGCCCCCCCCTCCCAAAAACTTTTACTTCTGAAAAGCCCTCATTAGCATGGCATACCTTTGCTAAGCACCACACTAGCTACAACAAAGCACAATCACTGCCTGGATGACACTCCGCTGCCACTTCTCCTGGGTTACATGCTGACCAACCGCCCCCCCTCCCCCCCACAGCGCACACCAAAGTGTCCCTGCGCAGCCTTCAGCTGCCCTCATGCCACACCACGCTCATGTCTATTTAGAAGTGCGTCTGCCATGAGGAGGAACCGCAGGCACACACTGCAGAGCTTTGGCACGGCTAGGCAGCGACCCTCTTTAAAAGGGGCGGGGCGATAGCCCACAATGCTGTACAGAAGCAATGAGAAATAGAATCCTGTGCCACCGCCATCAGGAGCTGCACACGTGGGCATAGCAATGGGGAACCTATGTGCCACACACTATTCATTCTGTCAAGGTGTCTGCATGCCCCAGTCAGACTGGTAATATGTACCTTAACAGTAACCGCGTTGGTGGTAATGTGGTGGTGACTGCGGACCTAGTAGCGCGGTTTTATTTTGTTGGTTTTCGGAATGTGGCCAGGATTAAGTGGGCCGTGGCGGGGGGATGGTGGGGGGGCTCTCTTGTAG
The DNA here is from genome assembly GCF_035609145.1 of Eleutherodactylus coqui. Lineage (NCBI taxonomy): Eukaryota > Metazoa > Chordata > Amphibia > Anura > Eleutherodactylidae > Eleutherodactylus > Eleutherodactylus coqui. Next base: position 107,053,599 of record NC_089841.1, on the reverse strand, counting down.
TGTCGGTAAAGGTGAAATTCTTGGACTGCCACCAGACGAACCAATGCAAAGGCATTTGCCAAGAATGTTTTCCCTGTTGGAGGAGGAGGGGGATGTTTTTGAGGCACTACGTGTCCGTGGTTATATGCACCTTAACAGTAACCGCGTTGGTGGGAAATGGCCTCGCCGCCATCATGTCTTTGGGAAGCCTCTGTTTCCACACCCCAGTCAGCAATAGTAGCACTCAAGACAGGCCCCAGTAACAATTCCGAAGCAGCAGTATAGCGGGAGCGCAGTCTTCGTTCCATGTCAGCAATAGTAGCACTCAAGACAGGCCCCAGTAACAATTCCGAAGCAGCAGTATAGCGGGAGCGCAGTCTTCGTTCCATGTCAGCAATAGTAGCACTCAAGACAGGCCCCAGTAACAATTCCGAAGCAGCAGTATAGCGGGAGCGCAGTCTTCGTTCCATGTCAGCAATAGTAGCACTCAAGACAGGCCCCAGTAACAATTCCGAAGCAGCAGTATAGCGGGAGCGCAGTCTTCCTTCCATGTCAGCAATAGTAGCACTCAAGACAGGCCCCAGTAACAATTCCGAAGCAGCAGTATAGCGGGAGCGCAGTCTTCCTTCCATGTCAGCAATAGTAGCACTCAAGACAGGCCCCAGTAACAATTCCGAAGCAGCAGTATAGCGGGAGCGCAGTCTTCGTTCCATGTCAGCAATAGTAGCACTCAAGACAGGCCCCAGTAACAATTCCGAAGCAGCAGTATAGCGGGAGCGCAGTCTTCGTTCCATGTCAGCAATAGTAGCACTCAAGACAGGCCCCAGTAACAATTCTGAAGCAGCAGTATAGTGGGAGCGCAGTCTTAGTTCCATTTCAGTAGCCTTAGTATAGCCAAGGCCCAAGTTACATTTATGTAGCTAAAGTGTAGGCCAACCCCACACACACTTCTGTACCATGAGTGCAGGCGAAGAACATACAAATTGCTATGATTACACTGTAGGTGAGGGCCCCAAAAAATTGGTGTACCAATAGTACTAATGTACCTCAGTAAACATTGGCCATGCCCAACCAAGATGGCAGGTGAAACCATTAATCGCTTTGGTTAATGTGGCTTAAGTGGTAACTAGGCCTGGAGGCAGCCCAGTTTAACGAAAAATTGGTTCAAGTTAAAGTTCCAACGCTTTTAAGAGCATTGAAACGTATAAAAATTTTTTAGAAAAATTATATGAGTGAGCCTTGTGGCCCTAAGAAAAATTGCACGTTCAGCGTGATTACGTGAGGTTTCAGGAGGAGGAGCAGGAGGAGGAGGAGGAATATTATACACAGATTGATGAAGCAGAAATGTCCCCGTTTTGGATGGTGAGAGAGAACGATGCTTCCATCCGCGGGTGCAGCCTACGTATTGCTTAGGTATCGCTGCTGTCCGCTGGTGGAGAAGAGAAGTCTGGGGAAATCCAGGCTTTGTTCATCTTGATGAGTGTTAGCCTGTCGGCACTGTCGGTTGACAGGCGGGTACGCTTATCTGTGATGATTCCCCCAGCCGCACTAAACACCCTCTCCGACAAGACGCTAGCCGCAGGACAAGCAAGCACCTCCAGGGCATACAGCGCTAGTTCAGGCCACATGTCCAGCTTCGACACCCAGTAGTTGTAGGTGGCAGAGGCGTCACAGAGGACGGTCGTGCGATCGGCTACGTACTCCCTCACCATCCTTTTACAGTGCTCCCGCCGACTCAGCCTTGACTGGGGAGCGGTGACACAGTCTTGGTGGGGAGCCATAAAGCTGTCCAGGCCCTTAAAGACTGTTGCACTGCCTGGGATGTACATGCTGCTCGATCTCCGCATGTCCCCTGCTACCTTGCCCTCGGTACTGCGCCTTCTGCCACTAGCGCTGTCGGCTGGGAATTTTACCATCAGCTTGTCCGCAAGGGTCCTGTGGTATAGCAACACTCTCGAACCCCTTTCCTCTTCGGGAATGAGAGTGGGCAGGTTCTCCTTATAGCGTGGGTCGAGCAGTGTGTACACCCAGTAATCCGTTGTGGCCAGAATGCGTGCAACGCAAGGGTCACGAGAAAGGCATCCTAACATGAAGTCAGCCATGTGTGCCAGGGTACCTGTACGCAACACATGGCTGTCTTCACTAGGAAGATCACTGCCAGGATCCTCCTCCTCCTCCTCCTCCTCCTCAGGCCATACACGCTGAAAGGATGACAGGCAATCAGCCGGTGTACCGTCAGCAGCGGGCCAAGCTGTCTCTTCCCCCTCCTCCTCATCCTCCTCATGCTCCTCCTCCTCCTCCTGTACGCGCTGAGAAATAGACAGGAGGGTGCCCTGACTATCCAGCGGCATACTGTCTTCCACCGCCCCCGTTTCCGAGCGCAAAGCAGCTGCCTTTATGGTTTGCAGGGAATTTCTCAAGATGCATAGCAGAGGAATGGTGACGCTAATGATTGTAGCATCGCCGCTCACCACCTGGGTAGACTCCTCAAAATTACCAAGGACATGGCAGATGTCTGCCAACCAGGCCCACTCTTCTGAAAGGAATTGAGGAGGCTGACTCCCACTGCGCCGCCCATGTTGGAGTTGGTATTCGACTATAGCTCTACGCTGTTCATAGAGCCTGGCCAACATGTGGAGCGTAGAGTTCCACCGTGTGGGCACGTCGCACAGCAGTCGGTGCACTGGCAGCTTAAAGTGATGTTGCAGGGTGCGCAGGGTGGCAGCGTCCGTGTGGGACTTGCGGAAATGTGCGCAGAGCCGGCGCGCCTTTACGAGCAGGTCTGACAAGCGTGGGTAGCTTTTCAGAAAGCGCTGAACCACCAAATTAAAGACGTGGGCCAGGCATGGCACGTGCGTGAGGCTGCCGAGCTGCAGAGCCGCCACCAGGTTACGGTCGTTGTCACACACGACCATGCCCGGTTGGAGGCTCAGCGGCGCAAGCCAGCGGTCGGTCTGCTGTGTCAGACCCTGCAGCAGTTCGTGGGCCGTGTGCCTCTTATCGCCTAAGCTGAGTAGTTTCAGCACGGCCTGCTGACGCTTGCCCACCGCTGTGCTGCCACACCGCGCGACACCGACTGCTGGCGACATGCTGCTGCTAACACATCTTGATTGCGAGACAGAGGAGGAGGAGGAGGAGGAGGGTGCTTTAGTGGAGGAAGCATACACCTCCGCAGATACCACCACCGAGCTGGGGCCCGCAATTCTGGGGGTGGGTAGGACGTGAGCGGTCCCAGGCTCTGACTCTGCCCAGCCTCCACTAAATTCACCCAATGTGCTGTCAGGGAGATGTAGTGGCCCTGCCCGCCTGTGCTTGTCCACGTGTCCGTTGTTAAGTGGACCGTGGCAGTAACCGCGTTGGTGAGGGCGCGTACAATGTTGCGGGAGACGTGGTCGTGCAGGGCTGGGACGGCACATCGGGAAAAGTAGTGGTGACTGGGAACTGAGTAGCGCGGGGCCGCCGCCTCCATGATACTTTTGAAGGACTCAGTTTCCACAACCCTATACGGCAGCATCTCAAGGCTGATGAATTTTGCTATGCGGACGGTTAACGTTTGAGCGTGCGGGTGCGTGGCGGCGTACTTGCGCTTGCGCTCCAACAGTTGCGCAAGCGACGGCTGGACGGTGCGCTGAACTACACTGCTGGATGGGGCCGAGGACAGCGGAGATGAGGGTGTGGGTGCAGGCCATGAGGCGGTAGTGCCTGTGTCCTGAGAGGGGGGTTGCATCTCAGTGGCAGGTTGGGGCACAGGGGGAGAGGCAGGGGTGCAAACCGGAGGCGCTGAACGGCCTTCGTCCCACCTTGTGGGGTGCTTGGCCATCATATGTCTGCGCATGGTGGTGGTGGTGAGGCTGTTGGTGTTGGCTCCCCGGCTGAGCTTTGCGCGACAAAGGTTGCACACCACTGTTCGTCGGTCGTCAGGCGTCTCTGTGAAAAACTGCCAGACCTTAGAGCACCTCGGCCTCTGCAGGGTGGCATGGCGCGAGGGGGCGCTTTGGGAAACAGTTGGTGGATTATTCGGTCTGGCCCTGCCTCTACCCCTGGCCACCGCACTGCCTCTTGCAACCTGCCCTGCTGATGCCCTTGACTCCCCCTCTGAAGACCTGTCCTCCTGAGTAAGCGTTGCACACCAGGTGGGGTCAGTCACCTCATCGTCCTGCTGCTCTTCCTCCGAATCCTCTGTGCGCTGCTCCCTCGGACTTACTGCCCTTACTACTACCTCACTGCAAGACAACTGTGTCTGATCGTCATCGTCCTCCTCACCCACAGAAAGTTGTTGAGACAGTTGGCGGAAGTCCCCAGCCTCTTCCCCCGGACCCCGGGAACTTTCGAATGGTTGGGCATCAGTGACGATAAACTCCTCTGGTGGGAGAGGAACCGCTGCTGCCCAATCTAAGCAGGGGCCTGAGAACAGTTCCTGGGAGTGTTCCCGCTCCTGAGCAGGTGTCATTGGAGTGGAGTGAGGAGGCTGGGAGGAAGGAGGAGCAGCAGACAGAGGATTCGGATTTGCAGCAGTGGACGGCGCAGAACTGCGTGTTGACGATAGGTTGCTCGAAGCACTTTCTGCCATCCAGGACAGGACCGGCTCACACTGCTCATTTTCTAATAACCGTCTCCCGCGTGGACCCATTAATTGGGCGATAAATGTGGGGACGGCAGAAACGTGCCTCTCTCCTAATCGCGCAGCAGTCGGCTGCGACACACCTGGATCAGGAGCTCGGCCTGTGCCCACACCCTGACTTGGCCCTCCGCGTCCTCGGCCGCGTCCACGTCCTCTAGGCCTACCCCTACCCCTCAGCATGCTGTATTACCAGTGATTTGATTTCACAGGCAGAAAATAAATTGGCGCAAGACTGCAGGCCAAATATAATTTTTTCCCTTTTTTGAAAACGAAAGGCCCCACTGCCTCTAGTGAATGAATAATCTAAGTTTAATAACTGTGCTGTGGCCCTGCTAATGTGTCACAGAACGTGAGGGTAGCAGAGTTATTATAACTCTGGCAGAGCAGGTATTTTTTTCCCAATTAAGGAAAGCAAATGGCGAAGCCAGCAGTAAAACGTAGCTGGGTGCGTCTGATTTTTAAACGTTGCACACGCAGCCGACACGTACACACAGCCCTTAGGACGGACAGAGGCAGGACAAATAGATTTTTTTTCAGTTTTTTTCCACCAAAAGGCAGCACTGCGTATATTCAATGAACATGAGAAGTTTAATAACTGTGCTGTGGCCCTGCTAATGTGTCACAGAACGTGAGGGTAGCAGAGTTATTATAACTCTGGCAGAGCAGGTATTTTTTTCCCAATTAAGGAAAGCAAATGGCGAAGCCAGCAGTAAAACGTAGCTGGGTGCGTCTGATTTTTAAACGTTGCACACGCAGCCGACACGTACACACAGCCCTTAGGACGGACAGAGGCAGGACAAATAGATTTTTTTTCAGTTTTTTTCCACCAAAAGGCAGCACTGCGTATATTCAATGAACATGAGAAGTTTAATAACTGTGCTGTGGCCCTGCTAATGTGTCACAGAACGTGAGGGTAGCAGAGTTATTATAACTCTGGCAGAGCAGGTATTTTTTTCCCAATTAAGGAAAGCAAATGGCGAAGCCAGCAGTAAAACGTAGCTGGGTGCGTCTGATTTTTAAACGTTGCACACGCAGCCGACACGTACACACAGCCCTTAGGACGGACAGAGGCAGGACAAATATTTTTTTTTTCAGTTTTTTTCCACCAAAAGGCAGCACTGCGTATATTCAATGAACATGAGAAGTTTAATAACTGTGCTGTGGCCCTGCTAATGTGTCACAGAACGTGAGGGTAGCAGAGTTATTATAACTCTGGCAGAGCAGGTATTTTTTTCCCAATTAAGGAAAGCAAATGGCGAAGCCAGCAGTAAAACGTAGCTGGGTGCGTCTGATTTTTTAACGTTGTACACGCAGCTCACACGTGTCCACACTCCACAGGACGGACAGAGACAGGTCAAATAGAATTTTTTTCACTTGTTTTACAAGCAAAAGGCCGCACTGCGTATATTCAATGAATAATAACTGTGTTGTGGCCCTGCCTACACAATTCTTTCCCTGTAGTATCAATGGAGGGTGCAATGCTCTGCAGAGGCGATTTTGAGAAAAAAAAAAATATGCAGCACAGCTAACAGCAGCCAGCACAGTACTGCACACGGTTAAATATGGCCCTAGAAAGGACCGTTGAGGTTCTTGAAGGCTACACTCACTCCTAACACTCTCCCTGCCTATGCAACACTTCTGTCCCTAATGCCGGGTGCAACGCTCTGCAGAGCCGATTTTGAGAAGAAAAAAAAATTGCCACTGCTAACAGCAGCCAACACACAGCTATCAGTGGCCCTAATAAGGACCTTTGGGGGTCTTGAAGCCTACACTAACTACAAATTCTTTCCCTACAGCAGCTCCGGTACAAACAGCACTGTCCCTCATCTAACTCACAAGGCATCTGAGGCGAGCCGCGGGAGGGGCCGACTTTTATATTCGGCGGACACCTGATCTCGCCAGCCACTCACAGCAGGGGGGTGGTATAGGGCTGGAACAACACAGGAGGAAGTTGTAATGCCTTACCTGTCTTTCAATTGGCCAGAAAAGCGCGCTAACGTCTCAGGGAAGGAAGTGAAAGTAACCCGAACACCGCATGGTGTTCGTTACGAATAACGAACATCCCGAACACCCTAATATCCGCACGGATATCAAGTTCGGACGAACACGTTCGCTCATCTCTAATCCTAAACCATGCTAAATAAGATGCAGATCCTTGGAAGTATCAGCCATAATTTGTGAAGGCAAGTGCCCACTATTGGATACATGGGTTATGCCACTGCACACAAGCTGTCCATCACAAAGTTCATGCAGATACATTCAGAATAGTCAGCAATACTTCCAACAAGAGATTGTGCCTTGTCACAAACCAAATGCTCTTTTAAATTGGATTGAGGATATGGATGTTCTACAATTGCCCTGGCTTCCACAGTGTCCCGATCTGAACTCTATTGAACATCTTTGGGGTGGACTGGAATATGAGGTCATGAATTATAAAATGTCAATATTGGTTTAGAGAATTCAACATACATTTGCAGGACAAATGAAGGGAAATACCAGCTGAAGTATATCGGATGTCAATAGAAAGTATGCCACGGAGAGTATCCAATGTTATTAGGGCCAAATTACATAACTTGTGCAGTTTTGTGCTAATAAATTGTCAAGTATATTTCAAGAACTTGCAGAGGAATTTAGGAAGAAAATCACAAACTCTGCGGGCACCAAACATTTTAAACAAATATCCTGTTCATCCAATATGAGAAAGTGATGAACTGAGACAAAACAGCATTTATTCTCTATAGTTTAAACCCTCTATTTCCAGGTGTAACTGTTTAAGCAAGAGCTGGATTCTCCGCTAGAATAGATACTTAGGGTGTGTATAATGAAGAAATATGAAATGACTGTCTCCACTGATGTAATATTAAAAGCCATGAAATGAGCTACAATAATGTATTTTTCCTTGCTGTGTCTATTGCAGAGAGCATTTGCATTCAGCATAATTAGCGGTAGGCAGAGTTAGCCACATCCAGAGGGAATCTCCAGACAACTGCTATGCTGACTACTAGTGCTTAATTTCATAATGTCAAAGCCTGCACGTCTTAATTTCTGGAGAATAAGCTCAATTGAACTTACTCCCCAGTTATGCAAAAAGGAGAAAAAACCTGTTCAGATAAAATAGAGTGGACACCAGTGTAATGAATGTGGTTATTAAATTGTTTCAATTGAAAGAACCCTATTCTTACACCACTATAATGGGAACAATTTATCCCCACTGATCAGCCTGTCTCGTTTTTCTCTGAGCTCCCTTTGATCTCGAAACATATTGCAGTACTGTGTCCTATTCAATAGCAAAACTGGGGCAATTTTAATGCTTTTGTACCTCACCACTGCTCCATTTTTTTGCTGTTTAAAAATAGCTGTTAATTATAAGTGCAGTTTAAATGCCTCAAGTGACCCAGAAATCCAGGTTGAGATAGCTGAGGGAGATTGATTGTGGTTTTCATATAACACAGATGTACTTTCACAGCGCTTTGTCAATCCAGCATGCAGTACCATCCACTTCATCAACTTTTTAGTGTTGCACACATCTGTTAGTAGTGTTTTTATAAAAATTTTCAGACTTCCTTTACAAACCTTTTAGTGGCAGCTTTTCGGTCCAGGAAAAAAAACGCCATGAAACTTTTTTGCAAGCATTATTTATGGCTGTTTTTGGACACACATTTATTGATATGCATTCTTTTTCTTTCCTGTTGAGGTCTATGGGAAAACGCCTAAAAAAAATGCAATGAGCATGCTGTGTTTTGAAAAGAAATTCTGTAAGGGGATTATGGTACCGTTATAATCTCTTTTGCGGTGGCGCAGTAATATTGGCCCTACGGGCATGAACTCTCTCTATCAGTGGAACATTGTTGTAAATTTAAAGTGCTCAGGACCTGCTTTTTCTTTGCTCCCTCTCCCCTCCGTCTGCCATGAGGTATTTTTCAAGACTTCAGAGTTGAATATTCCAGTAGACGGGTAAGGACTACGTTCTTGGTATATGGGTTTGAGCTAGATGATGGACTCGGTTTACTGAGCTAAGAAAAAGGGCTGAATACACGACATCAGATTAGAACTGGCTTGCTGTTACTTTATCACAGACTAAGCGCCTGGGCATGGGCCAAAGTGAATCTTTTTGCTGTTCTATTAAAGGGGTTGTGTTATTAGAAAAAAAAATTCTATACTTCCTTCCGAGGGAGTCTTCTTACCGGACCTTCTCCCCGATATCCTCCTGGCTCCTCCAAGGTCATCTCACCTCCAGCCGGCCAGATCCTCTTCTTCCTGTGACGTTACGTCCCTTCTCGGCAGTCTCCTTCCTGCAGGTCAATGTACACTACATCACTAGTGACATAGCGTTCACTGCCTAGCAGGGAATGCTGAATCCTATGCTGGGCTATTGCCAAGACTGTGCATGCGCGCTGTCTCGCCGTGAGTGTTGATATACTATTGCCGTGAGACATTGCGCATGCGTAGTCAGTGCAATAGCCTGGCACAGGATTCAGAATTCTCTGCTAGGCAGTGAACACTATATCACTAGTGACATACCGTACATTGAGACTACAGAGAATGTATGTAATGTCACAGGAAGAAAATGATCCGGATGACTGGAAGTGATGTGACCCAGGGGACTGCCGGAGCCAGAAGAAGATCGGCGAGGAGAAGATAACTTATGTACCTCCTGATCCACCAAAGGACAGCAGCGACTGGTACTGCTGATGCTAAGGGCTGTGGTGTCAACAGAGACAGTTCAGTTTGGCTCATCCCCTGAGTTAGAACCAATTTCATTGTAGCTTTATCAGCAGTTTTAGGCAATATGGAAAGCAAGGCCTCATGGCCAAGCTCTAATCATTCTAGAATCGGACAGGGCCAATATTGTTTATCGTGGTACTCACTTAATCCCGAAATGGTGGCTCTGGAGCTTCTTGGGTAGGAGACTAGCTCTCATTCTCGGAACATTTCTGATGCATTACAACTTTTATTCAATAGGTATGCAGCAGATCAAATAAACTGGCGGGTCCGCTAGCAGCAAAATGTAATAAAGTTCAACAAAGTTCAAAGACCCCAGCAACCAAGAATATTAGCATAGTCTTTGGAACAGATCCAGTAATGGGTTGTCAGAAAGTCTGTTTAGTTGAACACTGAGGTAGCTAGATACTGGAAATCACCTAGAGAAGGCTTACCACCATTGCAGTGCAGAGAACCATGAAAATGGCCATTCACCAGCGGAAATAAAATCCTGTGGAGGAAGCAGAGTGCATTATTTTAAGAGTGCAAATTATATGCCCAAAACACTTCAGGGAATAGCCCGACTCGCTTGGCTGTCCGTAGGACATATCTACTTCTTGGACTATGTGGAGCTCCCCTCTTTTTCTGTGCAAACAGTAAAATATCCAGTACTCTGCTGCCCCGGAAACTGGAAGTGCAGAAATGCACACTAGATACTGCTGTTCCCCAAGTCCCTGCACATACTCTTAACACAACCAAAATAGCAAACAACTGTAGAAAACAAGCACTAGCCCTCTTACATTGTCCTAGAGCAATAACAATCCCTCACCCTGAATAACCCTACATCAGTTCCTCTAAATACAGAGCTGGACCCCAAGCTTGTATCCCAGTCTCTCTCACAATGCCATGGACACAAAAAATGCACCAAAACTCAGGATAAACACCACAAGCAAGAAACAAAAAAAACATATCAGGTGTTTCATAGCTTCCCTATTGACTTACAGTTAACATCTGGCCGTGGCATTTTTTGTTAAAAAAACACCAAAATACGAAGGAACAAACACTATGAAAAAGAACAGACAAACATAACACGTTTCCTAAAACACAGTATGTCGGAAACAACCGCAACACAGACATTTTTTTTGTTTCCATAGTGATGAGCAAGTCAATGAAAATTTTATTTACTAATATTTTGTCAATGGACAAATTTCATATGAAGCGAACCTATTTTCTTTGCTACACAACAGACGCTAAAATAGGGATCTGTGTCTAAGGGGTTTTATCCCCTATCCAGCAGTGGACCCCCAATGATCCCAAGAATGATGCCCCCCAAATTCCCCATGTAAATGTAGAGGGGTGTGCATGGGTGACCACTGCTCCATTCATTTGCATGGAATGGAATGAAATAGCTGAGTATGTGATAGAAGTGAATAGAGTGGTGGTCACCACCTCTCTATTCACATGGGGCATTCAAGGGTGCACTGTTCTTAGGATCGCTGGCGGTCCCAGGGTTAACAACTGTCCAGAAATTCCAGGACTGTCCGTAAAAATAGGAGACTTTTTCCAGTGTCTATAAAAAATATTAAATACCTCTGTGAATTCTTTTTTGAGGCTAAAGGTACCTGAGCAGGTTATGTATCATCATTTTACAGCTCTTAATAAAGGTTTGTAATGGGTCCAAATCAATATCTGACCTATAGACATGTATTAATTTTAATCTGATTCTTTATCATTCATTATGGTTTTTGTACATAGCTGTTGGTGAATTTTAGATAAATTGTCCAGGAAATAAAAACATTCAGATTGGCAATCCTTAACACAGCTGTTTACTCTGGGGATGGCTTTTCTGCAGTGTGCGTGCTTCTGGCTGAATTTTTTCCTGTGCCTGTGCACTCTATTTCCTTTCCCTGGTAAGTGGTCACTAACTAGCATCAGGTCTAGGGAGCAGATTCTGGTAATGAAATCTATTCAAAATATTAAGAAATGACAGTTACACTTTAGTTACTGCCATTGTGGGGAATATGGCTGCTTAATAGGAATGGACTTGTCAGAAAGAATTTTAAAAGTTTCTGCTGTTTTTTTGTTAAAATAATGAGTATTATTAATGCAGTACTATTCAATTTTTTTCTGTAAATGTTGCATTATGAATTGGGTAGGATTATGTGAATTGAAACAGTCGAACTTTGCTAGAAGTTCAGTTGCACAAACCCGAACTTTGGGTGGTTCATCTCAGCTGAACCCGTTAAAATGTCTTCTTCTTCTCCTGTATCAATATATAATAATAATAATCTTTATTTATATAGCGCCAACTTATTCCGCAGCGCTTTCAGGCATGGATAAATGCAAAACAATTAGAGATGAGCGAACGTACTCGGTAAGGGCGATTTCGCAATCGAGCACCGCGATTTCCGAGTACTTCACTACTCGGGTGAAAAGTACTCGGGTGCGCTGTGAGGCGGGGGGTTGCAGAGGGGAGTGGGGGGTAGCAGCGGGGAACAGGGGGGAGCCCTCTCTCTCTCTCTCTCCCCCCCAATCCCCTCTGCAACCCCCCGCTCACCCACAGCGCACCCGAGTACTTTTCACCCGAGTAGTGAAGTACTCGAAAATCGCGGTGCTCAATTGCGAAATCGCCCTTACCGAGTACGTTCGCTCATCTCTAAAAACAATACAACAAATCAGGTGCTTATTGTGAAGATGAAACCCATAGAAACACAGGGAGAACAGACCAACTGCATACAGATCTTGTCCTTGGTCAGATTTGAACCCAGCACCGCAAGGCAACAATGCTAACCACTAAGCCACTCTGCTTCCTTCTCCTCCTCCTTCTTCCTCCTCCTCCGAATGAAGAAGGAGGGAGTTAGTAGACTGTATGAAAATCTCAATCCCTCCTCAGATGGGGAATATACCATAGCATCCTTATAATTTATGTAAAAATGGCTCCATTGCCGGTCATGTGTTCTTTCTTCCGGCGGTGCAGAGAGTTGTCCACACCTGCAGTGCGTCCGTCTTCTTTGTGCAGTAACACGGGCGCATCGGCACCCTGTTGCGCCCGTGTGACTGAGCCATAAATGTGACACCTACATATAGATAACACAGGATCCACCATTCACAATAGATGATGGTCACAGCCAGGGCTGGCATCAGCACCCAGCAAACCTGGGCTAGTGCTAGGACTTGTAGAGGCCATAGAGTGGGATTATTACTGTGTGTGGAGACCACAGAGGGGAATCATTACTGTGTGCGTGAGGAGGCACAGAGTGATATAAATACTATGAGGGGACCACAGAGAAGGATAATAACTATGTGAGTGCCACAGAGGGGATAAGCATATGTAGGTCTTCAAAGGTGGCTAATTATGGTGGGGGGGGGGGGGGGGGCACAAAGGGGAATAAATACAATCTATGGGCCATGGTGAAGGACAAGTACTGTGTAGTGACCACAGATGGGGCTAAGTACTGTGTGGAGGATTACAAAGTGGAATAATTACTCTCCGTGGGCCAGTACTGTGTTGGGGGCCACAGAGGGGAAGAAGTACCGTATTGGGGCCACAAAGGTAGATTATTATTGTAGGGGCACTATTACTGTGTAGGAGGTTCACTGAGAGGTTCACTGGGGGTAGTGACAGGATAGAGAGAGTGTATAGAGATGAGTTGTAGATGGAAATAGTCTTTATGATGATCTGGCCCAGAAAGAGAAGAAAAACAGACGATTTATATCATGAGTCAGAGTGCATTCATTTCTGTGGGCACAGTGTATTATTTATCTATTTCAGGGGGCACTGTGTGTAGTATAATTTATTTCAGGGTCACAGTATATTATAATCTATATCAGAGGCACAGTGTATTAGAATGTATTTACTTCTGAGCGTGCAGTATGTATTATAATACAAGAGGGTACATTGAGTAGCTATATCTTCAGGTGACACAGTGTATGACATTATCATTTTCAATGGAGCCAAAGATGTCTGGGTAACAAAATATGCAGAGGAAAGATGTAGCTAGAAGAAGTCATGAATGTCTGGACCAGATGGAGAGGAAAAGGATCGAGTTCAGAGGACATCATCTGCAAGTTGTTCAGGTCATACTGGGAGCTGTAGTTTCATATGGTAAAAACTTCCATAGCAGGCAATGGCTTGTCATGCTTACGGCTCAGTCACACCAGCGTTTTTACGCGCATTTATTAGTGCGTAAAAAGTTCGCACTGCGTGCATTAAAAAACCACACGACCATATTCATTGCCACCCATATGTTTTATCTTTTGTCCGTTCGAATTCCCATTGGAAAGCATTGGTTTTACATAGCGTGATCTTTTTAGCCCTAAGTATACCAAAGCATTTCTTCAGCGATACCTATATACATGGTATGGCCGAAATTGTAACAACCCATGTAATAGAATTAACCCATTTTTACCTTATAAAAATGAGGCAAAAGAATGTAAAAATGAAATACGCTGTTGCAGTACCACACTACAAATGGGCCCACTGAGACTTGCTCAAGCACACATATAAAACTGGATCTGGCTTTGGTCACAGCCTACAGTATCTACAATGCACAAGTTACAGAACATGTCAGAACGGTCTTCTATAGAAGTCAATGGGTCCCCTCCTGTCCATTGTGTGAATGGTCCATAAAGCTGCTGTAAAAAATCTGTCTAAAAGCTGCTGTAAATAATATCTCTGCAGCAAAGGTAAGATGGCAGTCCCCATAGTCATGTACAGACAATAGAATAAAAAATCTGCAATCAGAAAATAAAAACAGATTAGAAAATGGAAACTCTTTCACTATCTGGTTTTAATGAGTTAAAAAAATATTGGTGATGCATTCCATCCATAGCTAAGTCCACACAGCAGGTTGGCACACTGGACCAATAAAAAGTGGTACACAGAAATCTTGGAGCCTAGTGGTTTATTTCTAATACAATGACTGCTGCTGTGACCATAATTATAATTTAACATAGTGACTTATACTGTATATTTCACAACTATGCATTTTGGGAGCAATGTTAAATATTATATATTAACATTTTTGCTTACCTTATAGTACAGAAACTCAAACTACTGGTTGCTTTGTAAAGTAGGGCATGTTTTGACAATTATTGCTCTCCTCGTGGACATATCTATTGAACTCAACCTTGATTGGCTTTAAGATTAAGGAGCCTGATTTATTGTTACAAAGTGGTAGCCAATAATCTGAAGTAGTAAGAAAGATGCTATCAGGGGGTGTCACCTAGCTCGGGATGTGAGCAATCGCATAGTGTAAGAGCTCCTGCGATAGCGGTCCAACTTATCTGCCTTTTATCCTGCCCCGGAACTACCTTGGTCTGCAAGGGGGCACATTTGACATATTTGCCTCTTAGTGAGTCGTCTATTGAATCTGCCCACAATGCAGTACCAGTATGACCAAAGGAAAAGGAGGCCAGAATGGTAGTAGTGCTGAGCAGAGGACTCAAGATAATGCTGGCATCCTGAGCACTGCATGTAGTGCAGCTAAGCCTACTGAGAGAGCTGCTGAAGTAACAGCAAAATTAGAGAAATTTGCAAGACACAATACCCAAGAGTGACCACTGGTACAGTGTGCGGGTGCTGCAAACTCCATGGAGAAAGGGAAGCGAAAGCAGGGAAAGCCTGCAATAAGAACAATGGAGGACATGAGAGACTGGGCCTGCACCAATAGTCTAGTATGCCCTGTAGTGAAGGCACTGCTTCTATCTCTCCATTCACTTCAGAGCCCGCACTGCAAGATATTTTCTAATGAATTACATCATTGAATGGCTGTGATTGGTTCATTGAGCGCCGCCTCTGATTGGCTTAAGTGGTATTCCTGAACCAATCACAGCAATCTCTTGCTGGAGGCGAGGTATTCAAGCTCCATTACCAGGAAGAGAATACTCTCTCAGCACTGAGGACTACATGGAAGACTGACGGACCTAAAAGGCGCCTGCTAGGTTAGTATTGTTGTTTTTTTTTTCATGTAGAGTAGCTAGAGCTTATTTTAAGGGGAGGACTTATATTTCAAGCCCCCCTGAAAATCAGGGTAGGACCTATTATCGAGTAAGTCTTATTTTTGGGAAAACGGTACTTGCCAAAGTAGATGATTTGGGAACAGAATGTGGTGAAATAATATTTACCTGGTGAGAGACCTGGAAAAAATGGATACAACCCTACTGCATATTATGAAGAATGAATTTGAGCCAAATTCGGGAAAAAGACATATTCCTATGCACCCTCTCCCTCCGGTGGCGCTATACAGTCTTGATCAGGTTTTATATATAGATATATATATATATAGCTGAAAGCGCTCACTAACTGACTGACTCGCCACTAATTCTCTAACTTCTTGGTGTCATACAAACGTGAAATTTGACACGAGCCTTCTTTAGGTTCTAAAAAGGAAAAAGTAAAGAGGTCACAACTTCATTATTAAATGCTAATTCCAAAAATAAGTGCACCCTTATGTAATGTACCTAATCTAATGCTCTAACTTCCCAGTGTCGTATAAACTTGAAATTTGGCACAACCATTCCTTAACTGCTTAATAGGAAAAGTAAAGGGGTCACAACTTGATAATTCAATGCCAATTGCAAAAGTAAGTGCACCCCTATGTTATGTAACTTCCAGGTGTCGTACAAACTTGAAATTTGCCATGACCATTCTTTACATCCTAATAGGAAAAGTAAAGTAAAATCTGCAATATGTGACATAGTTCTTTTTTTTTTTTTAGAAACAATAAAGCCTATTGAACTGATTTGTATACTGATGTGAATCTAACGCTCCTCTATGTGTATATACTGAGGAGAATCTAACGCTCCTCTATGTGTTTATAATGGGGAGAATCTACTTCACCTCTGTGCGTATATACCTAGGAGAACCTAACTGACCTCTATGTGCATATAATGAAAGGCTGTAAAGTACATAAGGAAGCGGCCATGGACTGCAGGGATGGAGCATGCCTTTAAGGCTAAGACGGGGCTGTAACCTCCAGTCTAGGCTTACATTTGAATAAAAAGAGATGTTACCTTTAAACAAAAAAAGTGAGGAGAGTGGGAGGGGTGGCACATTCTGCAGAGGGATATCAGTACATGCAGTCAGAGGAGAATCTAACGCTCCTCTATGTGTATACATATTTTATTCCTTGGTTCCTTTGAACTAACCATGAATTCATAAAATTTTCTGTGCGAACAACAGGTAAACAGTACACCTGTAGCAAAGTAACTCAGGCGAAGCCGGGTATATCAGCTAGTTGCATTCTAAAGACCATGATATTATCCTGTGTAAAGCTACAGACTTGGCAGATTTGAACATCAAAGACAGTAAAATTAATTCGTGATATTTCCAGATTATTCCATAGAGATCCAGAATAAGATGTCTAAATTCGTGGAGATTAAGCATCGTCCGAGATCCCTACAAGTGTCTTACTTCATGCTCTACCCTGCAAAGTTACATGTAGTGGCACTGGGCACTACCCATTTTTTGAAAATTCAAAAGATGTGCTGCACTGGTTGGAAATGGATAATGGCAACCTCATGTGCTCAGAACATGTGCCACGATATTTCCTGTGGGGAAAACACTGAAAAAACCTCCCTAAATTACACTGGATCTGTCTTTAAGTGATTTTGCAGCTCGACAGGGAATAGGTGCAGTCCCAGGAGAAACCAGATATTTTGTGCCAGCTAATCGGGGTGAGAGTTCTACATGATTCAAGCCCCTACAAACTCTTGTGAGTTTAGTGATTCACCGAGCTTTAAGAAGGACTTGTGCCCACCATACTGTGATGGTAGGGAAGCATCCTTATGGGGCATTTAGACTGAACGATTGTAATTTCAAAAACCATTCAAATGAATGAAAGCGAATGATAATTGTTCATTTTAAATGCGAGCGAAATACTGAACGACAAATGAGAATTATGCGCTTCTCGTTCATCGTTAGTTTCAACCAGCATAAAAATCATTGTTGGCTTGTTAGCTTCTCATTGCATTTAAACACTGATTGTTCATTGTTTTACGTAGGAATGTAAAACACTGAATAAGGAATGAACAAGGGGTTCACAATTCCCAACAATGATTTGTGTACCTAAGCAGGCTACAGGAACGCAAACGAGCTGGTGATGATGTAACCTGCTCTTTAGATTGGGATAACGAGAATTGTTAGGTTCTTGTTTGGTGTAAAAGGGCCATTAGTACTTGGATGAAGAAAGAAGAGAGAAGAGATGAGCAGTCTCCAAGGAAAATTATTTTCTCATTACTTTTTTTTCTCTTGTTGTTGGGGATTATTGTAAATGCAGAGTGCATCAAAAATGTCATATGTTTTGCACTGTCGCTACAGATTATGTTTGTAGAACCTGGTAAGGTCATATATGAGGGATATTGCTGTAACCTGATGAGGCTCTTCATATGCGAATATTATGTTCCTAACTTATAGATGGCTGCCAGTGTGAATTTCATAACATGGAATGTCAGAGGGTTAAGTGACCCATTTAAGTGTTGTGCTATATTTAACTACATTAAGCCTAATATGCCAGCTATAGTGAGTTTGCAAGAGACACACATTACAAAGAAAACATTGAGGATATTGAATTTATCCTGGGTGAGTTGTTCTTGCCATGTCTTGCACATGGGATACATTTTTTTTACAATTCCAGGAGAGTTGAGAATGAGGCCTGCTATGCATGCCCACATTGTAGTGAATATAATGTAGAATATATGATTATTGCACTCTATATGCAATAGAAATGTTGCTCTGGTTTGGTGAGTGGGCATCTACTGCTCATCTTATGATTATGGGGGATTTTAACACAATTGTGCATCCTTACTAGGATAAGCTTAGAGTAGAGAGAGTCATTGCCGATGCCCAGTTCACAAAATTTAGTGTAATTCTTAATGAATATTTTTAATAGACATCTGGGGGGTTTGCAGCTCTACTAGGCAGGGCTTTACTTGCCACTCTAGCTCTCATAATACAATGTCCAGGCTCGACATGTTCCTTATTAGATGTATGCTATCTATGGTCGCACAACTTACTTTCCCTCCAGAACACTTTTGGACTGTTCCTCATTGGTTATGCAGGTGCATTTGTGGATGTGGTAGTTAAATGCCCATTGGCTACAATTACTAAATGATAAGGTTATCATTTGTAAGGTCTGCTACTTGTGTCTGCCGCTCTCTTGTGGTTCCAAACAGCTGAAAACATTACTCTGCTCTTCCTATGTGTAGGGATCCTATATGTCTGTTTTCATCCAGCACTGACATGGTTAACCAGTTCTCTGGCTCTCAGCTCACCTGTGGGGTTTAATAGGCATTACTCCTCTATTTAACTTGGGTTGAGGAACTTCCCCTTTGCATGAGAATTGATGTGTGTTTTCCTAGGAATTATGACCTTTTCCAGGTCCCCTACCTCTGTGTACTCTGTCTGCTCTGTCTTGTGCATCTCTTTCAGCCTCTCTGTGTAGGCTTCTTGTATATCTTTCCGTGTTTAGGTTTGTTTTCTGTTAGTTCCATTTCCTGTTTATGGTTTTCCGCTGTCCTTTCCTGCATCTGTGTGCATGTCTGTCTGCAGCCAGTCCCTGCGTTTTGCACTTTATCAGGGATAGTCAGGCCCGAGGTTCCAGCGCGACGGGCTGTCCTTTTCAGGGCGATCGCCATGCTTGCAGGTAGGGGTCCTCTCATTCCCTTTGCAGCCAAGGGTCAGACTGTCATCTCCCATTTCCTGGTAATAGTCCCCCTTACTGTAGGACTCAGCTGGTCTAGGCCAGGCTGGTTGGTTGGTCCAGTGGGTCCACACTCCTAATCTGTAACATCGTTGACAATATTTCTGAATATCTGGCACTAAATAATACGTCGGCGAGTCTGAGGACAAAATAGGATACCCTGAAGGCCTCACTTCATTGAGTTCTGATACAACTTATCAGTAAGATAAAATTGAAATCTGAGTTTGATTTACTGACTAGCTACTTATATATATACTTACAATTGCATCAAGCATTTCAAAAAGAGGTGGTGAGTACAGGAGGTATAGAGCTGTGGGTGATTCACCATTTAATAGCTGAGATAGTGGGTTTGGAGGGAAGTTCAGCTGGTCTTTTCTCTAAACTATATAAAAATTTGCTAATGAAAGGGCTATAAATTTTTCCTACATATATCAAATTTAAGTGGGAAAGAGACCTGGGCCCCATAGAGGATTATCAATGGCAGGATATGATGGCTATGACTTCTAACTTGGAGCTTAGTTAATCACATGAGCTATCACGATATATATCTGCTTCACAGGGTTTAAATATGCCTGCGTTTCTGTACAGTCTTGGGGCAAGGGATTCCCCAATATGTACTAGGTGAAAAATGACTGCTGCAGACCTTATTCATATGATGTCAGCCTGCTCTAAACTGCTTAGATTTTGAAAGGGAATCATTGATATAATCAAATAGGTTTCAGCATTACCATAGACTTAACACCATTTGTCTTCATATTGGGTTATGTAGACAATCTTCCGATTTGTGATGTAATGAAAATAACTGGCAAGAATGCTTTACATGGCAAGAAAACGTTTGGGTACAAGAAAACCCTCCGACACAGAGAGATTTTATTGATAAAGTTAACTGGTTCATAACTATGGAAATACATGTTTTTACAAAAAGAAGTAACAGTAAGAAACATGAGGAACTGTGGTCACTGCGGTTAGACAAATCCAGTTTGGCATCACCTGCCTTGCTTTGAGACCATCTGTTCCCCTTTGGGATTCCCCTGGGAATTGGTGGGATGTGAAAGGATCAGGCTCTGATCTGAATACACAAATAATATATTAAGTTGGAACAACATACAGGTTTTCTATCTTCATGTCTAATATTATGGTCTGTAGGGATTTGGAATAAGCAGCATGTTCTTGCTCACACTGGACAGGTGATTTGATAATGCATTTTGTGGGTTGGGTTTTTTAGGGTTTGTCTTGTTTCTGTATTTCTGTGTATTCTAAAACTTTCAAGAGAAATTACATAATTAACAAAAGAAAGATACTGTCCGTCACAGTTTGGTTTTGACTTTAACACAATTATCCGCATGTAGGTTTTACATTTTGCATGAATTTGTACTGATTATTTCTGATCTTTCATGTTTCCTCCAATTCAAAAACATACTTACATGCTAACTGGCTTCCAGTGTGAATTTAACCACTTTGTGTCCAACATCTGTATATATAAAATACATCTATGTGCAGATACTGTAACTATATGAGGATAAGGATATGTTTTTAACAAAAAAAACCCTTCAACATACCAAAAATAGCCATGAACTATAAATTTCAAACGTAATTGACCAATTTCAACCGTTTGATGGCAATAATTGGTGCCCTTTTGTGATACAAAAGAACGTTATAGATGTTGATCAAAGTCAGATGCAAAAGTCCATCTGACATGTTGGAGTTTTTTTTACTTCTTCTTGAAAGCAGTGGTTGGCATGTCTGTATAAACTCAAGGTCTATGTAGGGGAATTGGAGCTTTCCATCAAGAGAACAGAACATAATTTTAGACCTACTTATTTAAAAGTAAATAAATGGTATTCGAGGGAGGTTTACAATTTTTAACCTCACTTTCACCTATGCTACCTCCAACAGTCCATTCACATTGGTAAGTGTGATATTGCACTTGCAACCCTGTGATTTCTGCTGCCCATGTGATGCATTTGGAAGTAAAACACAGCGTTTCACATTTCTGCAACATGCAATTTTCACATGTGTTTTTTAAGCACATTGTATGTTGTTTTAATAGGAGAATTTAAAAAAATCGCATAAAAATTACATCAACATACAAGTGTTGGTGCAATTTTTTACAACTCCTATAGAAAATAATGGGCAATTTAAGGCAGTGCAGCGACTTTTTTCATCTTGGACCATCCGTCCAATAAAAAAATTGCTTGTGCAAATCAACTCATTTAAATCCACTGGTCATTTCCATGTGCTATAGTAGGCCATATTTCTATCGGTCAGATATCACGTGTGAAAATCAACCGTATAAATGCTCCCTACTGCTGATTTTGAAGGAAGTCATGTCAACTTAATCAATGCCATTATAGTAGAGCTACAATCTGATACTAATTTGTATTTAGAAATATTAAGTCCTAATATTTTGAATAATGTTTTTCTATGGTAGATTGTTGAACCTATATAGATAATTGACAATAGTAAACTATATGCTTAAGTCCTAGAAGTGTTCTCTTCAGGACAGCATTCATAAGAGGAAACGAAATGTAGCTTTTAAAGCTAGTCTAGCATAAGATCAACACCACAAGTTTAAAATAGAAATTGCTGAATGTCTCGATGATTGACACAGAAAATGCTGAAACCACAAATTAGCCCAATTTGCTTGGAGAGGAATCCGCTTGAAGAAAACAAGAAAAGATATTTTATTTTGAGTGATAAAGTGTTTAATTTCATAACATGAATACATGACATAAATTGATACAGAAAACCTAAAGGAAACAAGGATATGGTTTATTAGGCAAGTAGCACTTTTTGGCTAAAGAATTAATGACATAAAATATCAGACCAAAGGATTTCCTGTGGCATTTTTGAAATTTTTAAACTGAGCTCATAGGAAAAAACCTATTTGGAAAATCACCAGCTGTTCCACAGAAAGATCTTATAGAAATATAAACATTAGCCTTTCAACCCCACAAAGTCTATATAATTGAGTATGACAAGATAAAATGTCTTCTTATCTTATATTACAGGAAGCAATCATTTCCTTGACCTTTCAAATACACTTAATATATTCTATATTGACTTGTAGAAAATATTTAGGGTGTAGTCTCAGGATTTCATAAAAGATCAAGAAGCAACAAGGGAATTTTTTTTTTTACTTTTCAGATTTGCAGTTATTTACTAACAGTTAATATAGTTACTGTATAGCGTATACGTCTATGGTGACCCTACTAAGGAGACTTTTGGAAAGTATACTATAATAGCAGTATCCTCCATTTTTTGGATATTTCTGTTCCTGTTAGTTAACAGATTCCATCTGTGTTTTTGTTATGGTTAAATTTGGAATTGTTAAAATATGTCAAATACAATTTGCTACCACTATTAGTTTATACAAGATATTACACCCCATATGCACTACATAATCCAGTTTTCTTGCTTCAAAAACATGAATGTTGTATGACAAAACAAAATATTTTTTTGTGATATAAAAGACTTACCGTATATACTTGAGTATTAGCCGACCCGAGTATAAGCTGAGACAATAAGTTTTACCACAAAAAACTGGTAAAACTTATTGACTCGAGTATAAGCCAAGCTATACTGGAGTATATACTAGGTAAAGAAAAAATGCAATACTCACCTCCCAGCTGGTGTCTGTCTCCCTGGCGCAATGGTCTCCCCGGTGGTGCGGCAGGCTGCTTGAGAATTCTCCCCACAGTCATCTCCCTGCTCGGCTTTGAATTCCCCCGCCGTCAGCACTGTGTAAGTAAGTGCTATGATTGAATCGTTTTCCAGCCAATCACAGCTGGCGCTCGATAGACCTATCACAGCCATTCAGGGATGTCATACATTGAATGGCTGTGAATAATTCAGCGCCGGTTGTGATTGGCTGGCCCTCAATCCAATCACAGCGCTTACCTACACAGTGCTGATGGCAGGGGAATTCAAAGCTGAGCAGGGAGAGGACAGCGGGAAGAATTCTCAAGCAGGTTGCCGCACCGCCGGGGAGACCATCGCGCCCGGGACACAGAAGCAGACTGGAAGGTGAGTATTGCAGGGTTTTTTTTGTTGTTTTTTTTTTTTACCTTACTCGAGTATAAGCTGAGGGGGGCTTTTTCAGCATTAAAAAATGTGCTGAAAAACGAGGCTTATACTCGAGTATACATGGTAATTTTAAAACATTTTTTTTTGGAATGCAAATCTAAAAAAAAAGTGTTTTACAAATATTATCAACTAATTTCCACCCAAAACTCATATTCACCCAAACCACCTCCATAGGTAGTTGGGGTGGGTATGGGTCAATACTAGATGGATAGTGAGATTTAAAGGATGGAGATAATGGGGGCATATATAAACATTTTTGTTGACTCAAGGAGCAAACAGCAGATCGGAGAAATGTTTTTGAGGGGAATGTAGCAGGAGGCAGTAGGGCTTTGCATGTGTGGCTGAAAGACAGAGTGAAATCAAAGGTTAGCCTGAGGCAGTAATGTATTAAGGTCCATTTAGACACAACGATGATCACTAAAAAATTACTCAAACGACAGTTTGAGTGACAGTTTTGAGCGATCTTTTTCATAAACTACTAAGTAGCTACTCAGCTACTTAGTAGTTTATTAGTGTGCAAATAAAGCCTTTTGCTGAATACAGATAACAGCTGGAGGTCTGTTATCTGCATTCAGCTCCATTGTTCTCCAGCAGTATAGCTGCTGAAAGAATGCTATCAGTGCTGCCCACGGAGAACTCAGCGTGCGGTCCTGATAAGCAGGAACTACAGTTTTCAAGCTGGCTTGAAGTCAGTGATGAACAAATAATGTACGAAAAGTGCACAATTGGCGCACGTTTAGACGGAGCGATTATCGCTCAAAATATGGCTTTTGAATGAGTTTTGAGCATTCATACACATCTAGATTCGTGTCTGTATTTTCTTTAAGCTTGGAAAGCCCCTTTACAGCATATATATTATTGGAGATGACATAAAGAAGTGACTGGTTAGAAGTTCTTATCAGTAGGTTCTGACTGTGAAGATGCCCACAAATTGTTGGAAACAATGCCCTTCATGTTGGGAATAGTTTTGTTCAATTCTTCTCAGACGGCCAGATTGGGGTACAGGTTGACCAAGATAACAGTTTTATCTGAGAAGAGCTTCCCTGTGGAGAAAACATAGTTTATTTTCATCTCTATTTGCTGCCACTTGTTCCCTGTTGGCGGCTCCGATGTCACTGCTGACATAATGTTTACCGGCTCCAGTCAGCCTGTGCTGTCTTGTAAACAGGCTGCTGCAGCCAATTAGAGAGCTCATCAATTGCTGCTGAGCTCTGTAATTGGCTGCAGCAGCAGGTTTACGACATATCCC